>NC_080850.1:7566959-7894771 GCF_030435755.1 Ochotona princeps
CCTGGCTGAGTACACGGCTTCCTTGAAAAGCCTGGTTCCAAGGGGAAGAGGACTGTGGATGCTGTGACTTCTTGGACATCCCTATGCACAATGTCCAGAGTAATTGCTCAACTTGTCCTGGGTCACATCCATGCTCCTATCTGCAGGGTCACAAAATTTCCCTCCTGCCCTCCTTCGGTTCCTGAGGGCGGGGCTTGTGGGCTAGCCTGGTTCTTTCCCCAAACCCATGGAGAAGCCCCCATTAACCCTTCCATTGGTCTCTTTGAGACCAGAAGCAGTCAAATGGAAGTGATTTTGTACTCCTTGCCAAGGCATAGTGGAAGCATCCAGATATTCTCTGGTTGTCACAACTAGGGTAGGAGGCGTTCCACACACTTAGTGGATAGATCCTGCCAAACACATGATTTGACAATGCGCAGGACAGTCTCTGGAACCAACAATCATTAGATTCCAAACATCAATAGTGCTGATTACATCTGTGCCATCACTGCTGTCTCAAATGTCCCTCTAGTTCCTCTGCCTAAACCTAAGTCTGTACTTACCTGTGCTTCCAATTCTATCATCAGAGGAGCCTAGAAGACCTTTGCAACTTCATATTCCCAGGTCTCCCTCCACTCCTGCTGAAATGGAATCTACGGGAGGTAGGCCTGGGAATGTGCATTTTTAACAAGTTCCCCATGGCATTTTTGTCATGCAGTCAGGTTGAGGAGCCACCTCTCATTCTTTTGGGGAACCCTTAGCATCTGTCCTGAGTATTATTGTGATGCGGTCTCTCTTACAAGTCCACTCTGCCCGCCACGTTGATCGTGAACAGTGAGTGATTTATCTCCTTGACTATAAATCAAGGGAGGTCAGAGATAAGATTTGCTAATTCTTTTACATCTTCCTGACCCACAAATTGAACTACAATCTCACAGATTGGCAAGGACCCTGCAGGTGACAAAAACCGACACTGCGTGGCAGATAAAGACTGACAACAGCAGTGACTCAGGAACTGCTCAGTTCCTAAGAACTTTCTGGGGGCCTATATGATCCACACTATCTTCATAATAGTATAAAAGCTGTTACTTGCCTTTTCACTCCTATTCTCTCATGAGAGCCTAGTGGATATTTCTAGAAGTCGAATGACGTGTACTGGCAACAGATTGTAGAAGCAGATATGAAAACCTAGCAGTCTTTTTTTCTTTCACCAGACATTAAAACAATCTGCGGAAGTATAAGATAGCCACACTCTTTTTCCATGATTCCTTAATTAGAAAACATAAGAGATGGCAGTGTGGCATAATGGGTTAAGCTAATGCTTGTGACATTGGTGTCTCACATGGGTACCGGTTTTTGTCTTGGCTGCTCCTCTTCTGATTCAGTTCCCTTCTGTTGGCCTGGGAAAAGCTGTGGAAGATGGCCCCAAGTGTTTGGGCTCCAGCTGCCCACATGGGAGACCAGGAGGAGACTCCTGGCTCCTGGTTTTGGCCTGGTCCAGTAGTGGCCATTGCAGCCATCTGGGGAGTGAATGACAGACTCTCTCTCTCTCTCTCTCTCTCTCTCTCTCTCTCTCTCTTTCTCTGTTTCTTTCTGTAACTCTTTCGAAATACATAATATTTTAAAATTGTGGTTTATGTCAATATGCTATTGTTATTTTTAAATCAATTGAAAAATGGTTTAACATTTCCCAGCTTTCATTTTTCATATGGCAAATCTAAGCAAAGGGCATCTATGACTATAGAAGCTCTTTGTGATCCTCAGTAACTGTTGGCCCTGAGACGAGACAGCCTACGGATTGTGCTACAGCAACTCCGGGGTGGCAGACATCGTCCAGCCTTTCTCTGAATATCTTGTTTCAGTAACGGGGAGCTCACTACCTCACAAGGCAGCTAGAGTTGTTCTGTAGAGAAACACAGCAGGTGACGGATGTTAGTGAGTATGGTGGGGGAGGGGATGGAACTGATTCAGGAGTCAAGTGATGGTGATGATGATGATCGTGCTGGTGCCAGAAGAAAGCATGGTTTTGAGCTACTAGCCTCTGAGCATAAGAACATCCTCAGAGGGATTGCAGAGATGTCGGGCTGTGTGGGACCCCAGCCTGCTCTCTGAGTTACCCACACACTCACCCGCAGGAAGGAGGGGAAACCCTGGCCATAGTATCCAACAGCAAAGTAGTCTGGCTTCGGCCTGAGGACCTTCATGATGTTTTCGTAGAATTTTGCCTGCTGAATCTGCAGGAAGAACACACAGCTGGTAACCACACAGGTACACACCTGTATAGCACACTCCAATCCAAGGCACATTCAGTTCAAAGGGTTGCCATTTGGTGCAGTGGTGAAGACGCAGCGTGTGATGCCCAATCCCTTATCAGAATACTTGGGCTTAAGTGCCAGTTACACTCCCAATTCCAGCTTCCTGCTGATGTGTGTTTCTGGAGACAGTAGGTGATGGCCACCTATGTCAGAGACTCAAACTGAGTGCTAATTTCCTGGCTTCAGCTTGGCCCCACCCCACCTGTTGTATTTGAGGGAGTGAAGCATGAATTGGAAATCTCTCTCTCTCTCGTCTCTTTTTCAAATCAATAAACAATTAATTTTGTAAAACAAGTGGAAACAGATTACCATTATACCAGAACCAGTGTGCCAAGTAAATATATTCACGCAGCTATGGCTGCACCAACGATCTCAACAGCAGTAGCTACAGTTACAACCTCCTGGGTCATTTATGAATCCCCTGCCTGCACCAGCTCATTTCCCTGCATCATCCTCATAACAAACCCATGAGCATCTCCACTGTAGAGACAAAGGTATGTCGTCTCAATACAGGGTGCGGAAGGGAGCCTAGACACGCCCAGGGGCCCCTTCATCACCACTCTGTTCCCACCCCAAGCACTCAGCTCCGTGTTTAGAGGGTACACAGGTGTGTAAGTGTCTGCGCATCTGACATAATCCACCAACTCTAACAGGCATTTTTCATATTTTGACGTGTCTGAAGACAATCTGTGTCTTACTTTGTACCTCTTACGGCATCTTATAAGTGGAATTGCCCCTAAAGAAATCAAGACATAGCACATAGAAAGAATAGTGTGAACGCCTTTAGGGGCTATACTTAAGATGTTGTTGGGATGCCCACGTGTCATAATGAAGTGCTTGGGTTGCAGTCCGGGCTGCTCCTGATTCCAGCTTCCTGTTGCTGAACATCTCAGCAAGCAGCAGATGATGGCCCAATTCCTTGGGTCCCTGCCATCCACAAGGGAGATCCAGATTGCATTCTGGAGTCCTAACTTCAGCCTGGCCCAGCCCTGGTGGGAAATGACCTGGTAGATAAATGATCTCCCTCTGTATTTCTTTCTCTCTGCCTTTCAAACAAAAATTACAAATAGAACAGAGCACCTTACAATCAATAGCATCTTCAGTGTGGTGTAGTATGAAGATGTATGTGGACCCAGACAGGTATCTGTGCAATGGGAACTGGAGGCAGGGATGTGTGTGCATGAGTGTGTACTGGGGGTTGTGTGTGAGTGATTGCACACATTTGGAAGGCACGTATGACTTCATGTCTCGGAAAGTTTATGTAAGTGGATACAAGGGCAGATTGTGAGCTGTGTGTTGCTGCAAGTGCATGCCTAGGCACATAGTTAGACACAGAGCAAAGAGTTAATGGCTCAGTTGCTTTCAATAAGATCACCAGACCCCAGCCCCCTATTCTCCCCATGAAAAAGCTCTCAATCCTTTCCTAACATTGACTCATTCTGTAGTTCCCCAGAAATAGTTGGACTGGCCTAAGAAGGGGCTCTGACGTCCTAGTGCTCAGGCAGCCAATAAATACAGAGTTGCCAAGAAGTTTGATTTGCCCTACAGAGCCTAACGCTCCACTGAGCCCCAGGTCTGGCAACACCCGCAGGACAGACTAGTTTCCCCGACCCTGCATTCTCTCCACCAGATCACAAGCATGGACATGCTAGAGGCAACAGCCACATGAAGAGACTTTTAATGTGATGCATTCATTCATCAGAAAGCACCAAGTTGTGATTTCATTTAATTGGTTTACTGATATGTGGAGTTTTTAGTGCGAATGTAGCACAGTGTTCACTTACTGGGTGTGCAGGGGCCATAGCAGCCCTAGTGCCAGGCAAGTACTTCAATGTTCCAGGACAGATAAGGTGGCTGCGGAGTTTTCTCAGAATGCTTTCCTTTGGACTTTGTTCCAGATGGAGGGGATGCACTCAGTACAGCTTTGCTCAGCACCACTGCCATTTTCCCATTTCTGATATGCCTGGCCTCCTGCCCCTTGCCCAAGTCCCCCACTCTCCTGGGGAGCAAACACCTTACCAAGTTCTGGCTGAGTAGCTCGTAGTCAAAGACTTCCATTTCATACTGCTCTGCCAGCTCCTTGCACAGACTGATGGCCTCTTCCCACATCTGTAGCAAAGTCACAGAGACAACAGTTAAGGGCTACCTCCAAGTTCATGAGGCTCAGCCTAAGGAAGGGACCCATGCCTAGTTGTGCCACCTGAGACTGAGTTACATGCTTTGTTCTGATATAGCAGGGAGCTGGAGGATTCCTGGGAAACAATGACCATCCACTGCTGTCCTCCCACCCTAGGACAAACAATGAAGTAGGTCTAGAAGGGCCAAGCTTCACGACTATGCTGAGGGCAATAAACCACAGCCAGTTGAGAAATGAAGTTCAGGGAGCAAAAGAGATAGCCCAGGTCAAGGACCCAACAAGACACAGGGCCAGGATGCAAGCCCAGGTGTGTAACTCCACTCCCTGACTTGGGAGTGCTTCAAAAATGAAACCCTTGCTTGCTTCAGCTTCCTCAGTGTACAAGTTGGATCTACTGGTTAAAGAGAAATAGTCAACAGAGGAGTGGACAGTGGCCCAAGGTCAGGCAGTTTCTGGAGGTGGAACTGGGGCCAGTCCTGGGATCTATTAGGGCTCCTGGGCATCTTTCCACTCTGCTAAAACTGGCCCTTTCTACTGAGATGCTATGGCATGTGGGAATGAGAGCAGGTAGGGCTGGAAGTGATAGAGTGTTAAAGAAAACAAAATCAGACCTTTTAAAAATAGGCTTCTTTCCATCTTTGAAAAAAAAATTGAGGAAACAAAAAAAAATCTGGGTGTAGAGGATGGGTTTTCTTTTTTTTTTTTACTCTGTCTTTAGTCTATGAACATCCTTCCCACACCATTCCAGACTTAAGGGGGTCAGGGGCCTCTGCGGAGCTGTGTAGAGCTACAGGGCGGGCTGGCTATCTGCCCATCTCGGGGGCTGGCCCTTAGAGTGTACATTTGGTTTAAAGCGGAGAAAGCCCCTAAATGGAGAAGCTGGGGGAGGCATGGGAAGAGAGAGGGGAGGTTGCCAAAATGCAGTGGGTGCTGTGCAGTAGAAGTGCTCTCTGCATCCAAGCATAAAACTAAATAAGACCAACGGCAGAGTGGAGGAGCTTCAGCTGCAAACCCGAGGACAGCTTAGTGAGCAGCATAAAGATGCTTTATGTGCCGAGAGGAACCAAGTCTTCACACTAGGCCGGGCTTTTTCTCCACACACTGAACAAGAGGGATCTGATGACGTCCCTGGGCAGACCAGGGATTGTCTGCCTCAAAAGGGAGTTCTTTGCCAAATGAACATCATAAGGATAGGGAGAAGACGTGCTCTCCCCTTGAGTTAAGCGATCATCAAGGGACCAGGGCAGCAAGTCAGGGGCCTGGGATTTCTTTCCTATTTTGTGGAGCACCTGCTAGATTTTAGGCCTGGAGTGGTCTGCAGAAACGGAGCACATACAAAGAAGGATAAGGGACTGGCACTGTTGCACAATGGGATGAACTGCTGCCTGCAACACTGACATCCCATATTGGGATGGCTTCATTTTGGAGCATTTTGGTTTGAGTTCTGGATGCTCTGCTTCTTATCTAATTCACTGCTAATGCACCTGAGATGGCAGTGGAAGATGGCTCAAGAACTTAGCCCTGTGTCCTCCACGTGAGAGACCCAGATGGAGCTGGTGGATTCGGTCTTCAATATGACCCAGACCTCGACTATTGAAGCCATTTGGAGAGTGGATCAGCAACTGGAATCTCTCTCTCTCTCTCTCTCTCTCTCTCTCTCGCTCGCTCTCTCACACTTTAAGCCTCTCTAAGCTTCTCTTTGTCTCATGAATTCCTCAAATGAATAACTAATTCTAAACAAAATATGGACAAGAAACAGTTTTTGATGCTGCCAAACCTAAGTGGGAACAGCGCTGATAGATGAATTTTGAGGGATGAAGAGAAGTCTTTCAGGTGGTTAGTAAATAGACTCGCAAAGTAAAAACACATAATGTGTGTGTGGAGCAATGAGTCTCTCTGAGGAGGTGTGAGGCAGGAAAGCTGGGGGTGGGGGGGAACATTCTAGAAGCTTCCACAGCAGTGGCATTCAGGGTGAATGGTATTCATCTGCTCCTTCCTGTGCTTCCAGCACTAACCCAGTCCCTTGACATCTTCCTCATTGTCCTTGTACAATACCAAAACACCTTGCTCAGTAAAGATAACTAGTGCCATGTTTGCTTTGCCCACTAAACGGCTCTTTGAGGTTGGGCTTGTGCCACCTTCTCTTCATTTGGCAGAATGGGCTGAATGGAATACCTGGCTGAGGACAAAACCCAGCATATGTTTTGAGGGTTCCCACATTGCAATAGACTTTTCTAGCTATCTGATAAACAAATAAGAAGCCTGCCTTGCTGCCATCAGGGCGGGAGGTACAAGGAATGGGAGAGCCTGTGCCCTCAAGAGACTTATAATAGTAAATTTTGCAGTTTTCCCCAAATGGCTCAACTCTGAAGAATTTATAAGCTCTTTTACAGACATTACCTCATTTTATCTTTCCAGGGAAGGTGGGGAGAGCAGGACCGAGTCATAGGCAACGGACTGCAGTGCCAGGATGGAGCAAAATGGAGTGTTAAATTACATCCTGATGAACTGTAAGAAGTCTTGCAATTAGAAGTGAGGTAGGGCTGTAGGTAAGCCTGAGGACTTGTGAAAGGCTTGAGAGAGGAAATGGCAGGATAGGGCCAACAGGATGGTAATTAAAATTTAGCAAGATATTACTATGTGCCGGTTCCTACACGAGGTGCTCTGCATGCATTTTCTCACCTAATTTTCACAATACAACTAGGAAGTAGGCACAAGTGGTCTCTCCCTGTTATGGACGGGAGCTGGAATTGCTGAGAGGGCAAGACAACTGCGAGTGGTAGAGAAGCAAGGAGTGAAGGCTGGGTGTCTTGGCTCCAGAGTGCGGGCACTTGGCACTCTTGCGTGCCCATCTCCTACTGGATGAATGCCGGCACTTGGGCTTGCATTTCCTAAAAGTCCACTGGAGACTGGAGCTGGGCATTAGTTGGTCTGTGCAGCCTCTTGACCAAACTCAACCCAGCAAACCTGCTGTTAAAAAGTCAAGGATGGCACCTCATCACTTGTCCATTCAATCCACTCATGGATCTGACATATGATCCTTGGGTTCTGTATGCTAGATTGTGTTTTAGTCTCTAAGCATTCTGCAGGGGACAAGATGAGCTCTGCTCTCGAGGCATCTTCAAGTGGGAAGCCAGGCAGCAATCAAACCAATACAAAATGAATGAAGTGATATCTGGCAGAAGAATGAGGGTGATCCAAGTTGGGGTGCTGCTGCTTTGTTGAGGAGTGGTTATGGAAGACTTCCTTCAAGGACATGACATCTGAGCAAAGCCCTGAACAAGAAAAGGAGACAACCATCCAGGGAAAAGCTCTGAAGCAGGATTGTTCCAAGTTGGGAAAAGCAAATGCAAACATGCTGGGGTTGAAAGGAGCTTGGCACTGAGTATGTGAACACGAGGAAATCAGGCAGGAAGAAACTGAGAGAAGTAGCCAGCACACAGTTCCTGTGGGTCCATCTTTTAAAAAAAATTATTTCTTTATTTTTTATCTTACTGGGGAGTGAGCAACAAACAAAGACACAGAGAAGATGGAGAGCTTCCATTTGCTGGTTCACTCTCAAATTCCTATAATAGCTGTGTCTGGAATAGGCCAACACCAGGAAAACAGAACTCAGTGTAGGTCTCCCATGTGGGTCATAGGGACCCAAGAACATGGACCATCACTCACTGCAACACAGTGTTCCCACTAGCAGGGAACTGGATTGGAAGTGAAGTAGTTGTGGGACCAATGTTGTGGCACAGTGGGTTAACTCAATACCTACAATGCTAGCATCTGATATTAGCGCTCCCTTTTGAGTTCTGCTTGTTTCACATCTTTTCCAGTTACCTGCTAATACACCTGGGAAAGCAGTGGACAACATGCTAAGTATGTGAGCCCTTGCCCCCATGTGGGAGACCCAGATGGAATTCCAGGCTCCTGGCTTCAGTTTGACTCAGCTCCAACCCTTGTAATAATTTGGGCAGTGAACTAATGGATGGACAATCTCTCTTCTCCCTTTGTGTTGTTCCTTCCCTCCATTACTTTACCTTCCAATTAAATAAAAAGAAATCTTAAAAAAGTAAACAAAGATATAGACTAGCTAGGACTCAAGGCAGCCTGTCTGATATGGGATGTAGATATCTCGAGTTGCGTTTTAACCATTGTGTCAGATGCCCACCCACATGGGGCCTATGTGGGACCCAATGAGATGACAGTAAGCAGAATGGCATGATACAACATGTGGTTTTGATTAGCTTGTTTCTTACGTGAGGGATAATTCTAAGGAGAGGAGGGACAGAGATGGAAGACACAGGGACACAGCTTAGGAGCTACAGCTGTGCCAAAGGGAGTGACATTGATATCCAGAATAGAGGTGACAGAAATGGGTATAAGCAGAGAGAGGGGGAGAAGTGAATGCATTTAGGATCTGGATGGATAGCTGACCAATTCAGGAGAGACCTGAGGATGAACTGGGTGGAGAGGATGGGTAACAATGATCCTTTGTAGAGGCCAGAGTGCCCACTGAGCAAGAAGGGGCAAAATCACCTTACCTTTCCTTTGTCGAAGTAGCCTATGATGGTCTCATAGAGTGTTTCCTTCAGCTGCCGATGTGTCTGAGGGTGCTGTTGGCCGGTCTGCATGACCTGTGATGCGCACTGCTCATCCGACCACTGCCAACAGAGGACACAGCAGGTCACACGGGCTGATTCCAGGATTAGAAGCAGAACCATTGTTCACTAAACTCCATCTTCTTTTATCCCCAAATTGGCTCACTTCTGAAAACTCAGGGCACTACTGCACAGCTGCCCTCCTGGACATGATTACCCACTGACCTCCCAATGGACAAAGACATGAACATGAGCTGTCAGGACCATGCTGTGGAGGAGCAGGATGAAGCCCTGTCAATCATTTTTCTGCTGGCTCCCCCTACTGCCCTGGTGTCAGCAGCGACACACAGAGGTGGTGTGCTGTGAGTCCCACTTCTCAGGTGCCTCCTGGTTATGGCTCTGTAGTGCTTGTCTGATTCTGTACTGGCTCACCACATGCAGCTGGTAGGATCATCTCCAAACCCCTATAAGACAAGCTGCTGGCTCTTCAAAAGCCAAAGAGAATTATTCTTTGTCCAGGGTTAGCAACATTTTCAAGAGAAGAAAAACAGCTCAGTGGGCATGCTAATGATTTACTGCTGATAACAGGAAGTTATAGAAAATGGTACAACACATCTTGGGGGGTTTACTGTGGGCTAAATGGGCAGGTCACTCAGGACCCAAGGTGATTGGATAAAATTGTCAGCTGCAGTGCAGCAGCCTGCAATTTGCAGTTTGAGAGTAGCTGGTCAACAACTCTATCTGGATGATCTTTTTCTCTGTTTTTCTCTTGGATTTGCAGGGAAAGCCTCATGGGGGTGTGTCAGCCTGAATCCCCCTGATGCTATGGGTCAGTACCTTGAGAAGCCACGTGTGCAGAAGGAGCGTGTAGGCAGCCTCTGTGTAATTATCACAGTCCAGGTGGAGATCACGCAACTTGTACAGGTACCTGTTTCGGGGAACACAGGCTGAGTTGTCAAGTGCAACAATAAGGTGGGTATCTGGCAGGGACAGGAAGGACCACTGACTGGCCACTGGAAGAGCCAGGCCCCTCTCCAGGTCACCAGGAAGTCCTCCACCCTGACCTGCCAGTCCTGTGTGTATGTGAACGGAGGGGAGGGTTGCCAAGTGGGGATGGTAGCAATGACAAAACCTAGCACTTGCCCAGCACTCAGGATGGTCCAAGGGACTGTGCTACATGTTTAGGTGCCTCCAGCCATTTGATGCCCATGAAGAGGCACTACTGGGAATTCCCATTTTTAGATAGGAACATCAAGGCCTGATAAAGTCAAGTACTAACCCACCCCACATTATACGTGGTCCAAAAGGCTCTGGCCAAGGTAGTACGACAGGTCAGGAAAAGAAAGGGAGGGATGAATAATAAGTGTGAAGTTACGTGCTAATGAATGGAAAAATGTGACACCCACTGCTTTGCTGTGTGATTCTGGGAGCACAACTCAGCCATGACACCTGTAAAGGGTGGCACCCACTCTCTCTTTAGTGTTCTCAGAAAGTGCATATTCTGGCAACAAAGGAAAGGTGGGATAGAGAATGACTTTTCACATGCCAGCTGTCAACAGGGAGGGTGAATGCACAGCAACAATTACTTTCTCATGCCTTATTTTCCTTGCAACATGACATGCTAGTTCTAGACCCTAGGGTGACAAGAGAGTGGAAGGGTATGGATGAAAGGAACAAAGGGGAGCTTTGGTGAATTCTTAAATGATTGATCCATAGCAGATATTAGGGGGCAGTGAATTAGCTTCTTTGCACCTCAGTTGGCTTATCTGTGAAATGGCAACACTTATAGAAACTATTTATAGAGTTTTCCTGCGTCTAAAGGTCTACTCAGATCACACGTGACATATCAAAGACTCTGCAAGTGTTCAACAGTGTGAGTGCTGATCAGTGCTGTAGGCGCTGAAGGTGATTGGCTGCTAGGCTGGTAGCTGATGCTGAGCAAGGACAGCTGTTAGCTGTCATCACCTAGCTAGGTTCTTCTATAAAGCAGTCTCACTGGTATCGGAACCAGGATCCACAGCCAGATAACCTGGTCCTGGTGACTTGCATGTGGTCAGTGGCATTGATTAAAACCCAAGTCTTGGTGACCCAGTGAAGGGAAAAATGTTTGAGTTTGCCAGGATTCCTCCTGACCCACTGTCCCCCCCGGGGGATACAGGACATCTACCCTGAATGCAAAACTCAGTGTTCAGGTTCAGAGTCCTGTAAGGAGAAAGCTTTTCTGTAAAGGAGGATCCAAAGCCAGGATCCCTAGAAATGGGCCAGAGGTAGGTAGCCTCCGGTAGTGGCTACTGGAGACTGGAATGGGAAGGAAGGCCACCTAGTAACTGGACAACTAGTGAGTCCAGCCACCCTAGGGACCTTTGCTCATCCACTCTTCATCCAGCAAAGTGGTCCTGAGCACCCAGGCTGTACCGGGGGCATTAGTGAGAAACTCCTGGCAGAAGTGAATACCTTACTGCTTGGTGACATCTTCTATGAGACAGACATAGATCAAATCAACAGACAAATAACTGTGAAAATACAGCAGTAACAACTGTTGCAAAAGAGAGGTCTGTGGTACTGGGGGTTGGCAGCGGAAGTGGGGAGGCTGACTGATCCAAGTGGGAGAGAAGGGGCTTCCGGGAAGTTGTCTATAGCATGACAAGTTGGGCAAAGCTCTGAACGGGAAGAGAGAGGAGGAGCAGAGGCCTGGGAGAATCATTGGTCAATTTACTCTTTCAACACCTGAGTGCTTTATTACCGTAAAGTCTCCCAATTCATCCCCCTCACCATATTTTGGAGGTGAGAAGGTAGAAACAGATGTTAAAATAGAGTCAGAAATGGGTAGATGCCAGATTTAATGTAACCACCTCTGCCTCCAGAGACAGGGCTTTTCTGTCCCCCTCAGCTTTCAGAAAGTCCTTGGGAAAATGACACATGGTCCCCTGGCAGAGGACTGGAGTCCAGAGACACCTGTGTGTGATCATTCATGGCCTGTGCTCGCCTTAGCTCCTCCTATCAGCCCTTGCTCCTGGAACCCATGGATGGCAGGGTCCAAACAGCATGGACACAGCGGCCAGAAGCAGAGCTCCCCTGCGCTGCCAGCTCCAAAATAGGCCAAAGAACCCTCTTTCATCCTCTGTGAACTCAGCAGTTTGATGACATGTTGACAACCTCAAAACATGACATCCCAAGGAGTTCAACCAAGGAGGTCTAACCCAAGACTCCTATGCCAGATGCTTGAGGGAAGTGAGTGGGGTGAAGTATAACAGGCAATGGTGATGGCGCCAGGACCACAGGACTTAGGTTGGTGTCTGGACGGGCTTTCACTACCCAGTTCAGATGACAGTCACAAAAAAGAATAAGAGTTTAGCGTTACCACACCTTCCCAGAATTTGGGGAAAAGGAGCAAACTTTGACTTTTATGCAAAATCTCTAGGTTTTACAATTTTGGCAACCAATAAAAAAAACTGTTTTAAAAATATGATGCCTGCCAAATAGAACAGGTTTTCAGACCATCCCCTGTTTGCAATGTCTGACTTCGGAAAATATGCTTTTCCTAGATTGCTATGGGCCTCCAGTCTCCAAAGCTTGTGGAGGTCTGGAATTCACCATCTGTGTTTCTAAAATGAGAAGGAGAAAGAAAAAAAAGATTGGAGTGAGGCAACCATGCGCCAGGCACATCACCCACATTATCTTCTTTAACCCTCAAAGCAGAAGGCGGAATGGAATCATTCCACAGACCAGAAGCCTCAACTAATTCCTATAGTTGCTTTTCCAGGGTCACAAACAAAAGAAGCAGGTCTTCCAGACCTCAAATATTTGTTCTACTATGATAAGCTGTATCTAATGTGGGTACATGTACTTAGGCTCAGGACAGTCCACAGTTATCTGTTCCCTAAGTCATAGTTCCTGTTTCTGGAAGAGGGCCAAATGAATACCCCAAATATCTACAAGGACAAGAGTGCGAGTTTATACCCAAAGTTTCTGCCCCAAGACCAAGGGTGTCAAAGGCTTTTTAAATACCCTGTCCCTGACCTTCTGGGTGGTTCTACCTCACAACTGCTCACCTCATAAGGATGAGCACAAAAGGATATATCCACAAATGTTAGGAATTTTTTGCTGTGCTATTTATTATAAAAACAGGTTGGAAAATAAATGTTCACCCACATAGCTTGACTATGTAAAATTTTTTTAAAGTACTTTCATATTTTTATGTGAGAACAAAAGAGAGAGGGAAAAGAGTGAGAAAGCAAACTCCTAATGGCAGGTTCACATCTTTATTCCCCACAAAAGCTGGGGCTGGGCCAGGGCTGAAATCAGGAGCCTGGAACTCAATGCCATGGCTCCATGTGGGTGTCGGGGACCCAACCATCTGCAGCTTCCAAGGACCTGCATTAGCAAGAGATTGCAACTGGAAGATGCGGTTGGCATTCTTTACTGGCCTCCTAACAGCAGTGCCAAAAGTCTACCTAACTGTATAAATCGTGGCACATTTTGAAAGGAAATTTTATAATTTTAGATAAAGTAATGTTGAAATAGATGTATTGACATGGAGTTCTTGTCAAGTAAATAAAAAAGGAAAGGATAAATTATTATGAGTAACAATTTCATTTTTTGCAAAAAAACTATGCATAGAATTTTATATATAAATAATTAAAATATAAAAAGTCTGGAATAAATATGGATGATAAAAATCTGTTTCCATTTTTTGGCTTATCTGTATTCTAGAGCTTTGTTTTGGTAATATGTACTTGTTATTTTCCTAATGAGTAAAAAAAATAGAATAATATGAGAAAACTTTACACAACAGACAATATGAAATTCTCAGAAAAATTGGCAAAGGACTTCTTTGCTCCAGGCTAATCTTAATCCCTCCCCCCTTCTCAAGCCACTTCAAGACATATTCAAATTACTATCCTTCAACTGCCAAGAAAAAAGTTTTCACAATCTTACTGTTTTTTGGTTTTTTTTTTCCCTCCCTTTAAACTTGTACTAGCTGAGGATCTTACCCAGTGTCTTCACAGGCCATCCTGGACCAAATGCAAATGCAAGTCCCCAGCACAGCCCCCAAGGTGTTTACCTTTAAGGAAAGCCTGACCTATGGGCACAGGGGGACAGGAAGGTCCCACAGAGCTACAGCAGTTTTCTGAACAAGAGGAAGGGCTGAGTCTGGCGGAGTGCTAGGAATCAGAGGGCGTGAGTGTTGACAAGAGGAGCCATCCATGCACTGAGCAGAGGAGTGCCTGGGGTTGGTCTGGGTTTTAGAAAATAAAAAGTCTTACCTGATGTACATCTCTTCCCGGTTATTATCTTTGTAGAAATTCTAGGCAGAGGAGGAAAAATGGAGATGAGTGTTTTTCTCTGCAGAGTAACCAGGGGAGAGGGTGGGTGTGGTGACAGAGGAGGGTATAGGTTTACCATCTGGACACCCCGGCGAGGGGAGGTAGCAAGACAATGACTTTGCTCAATGCATCCACAGCCTCCCTGGGGAGATTCTGCTTTAAAAGCCAGGTCTCTGCCACTCAGAGGAGACAGAAGTTTGTCAGCCACCTGAGTTAGATGCGGCTTTAAGAGGTGGGCTGCCAAATCTGGGGTTGTCTACTTTGATTGAAATCCACTTTGAAAGGTTGCCCAGCTTAATGTTTCAAAGCTCTGGTCTTGTTGCTGCAGGGACCTGGACTGCAAAGGGAGTAATAGCATTCCAGGAACAGTAACAGCTCCTATCTTTCCACAGTGCAGGACTCTCAGGAGGATGCCTCAGTCAAGTGCATTTAAAGTTGGCAATGCTGGGAGGCCTGGTCCTTGTTCCAGTTCAGAGGCCATTAGACCACTGGGTGCTGCTCACTCTGGGTTCTAGCACCAAAGATCCTAATCTTGTGGCATTTTAAAACAAATCCTTACAGACTTGGAACCAAAGTCCTGATGAACCCTGGTGGTTTAAATCGATGCACCCACAGGTACCTAAGGCTCAGAGAGGACAGGCAACATGCTCCAGGGCATACAGGGTGACACATCCACACAGAACTTCCCCTTTGCAGACCCTAGCCCCCCCACCTGAAATCCTTCCTCTCCAACACATGCCCTCATCCTGACCCCATGCTAGAGTCACACACCTAAACCTCCTAGAGTCTCATTGCTTATGAAACTGCCCTGATCTTTCTCATTAATCTGACTGTTGAAGGTCAATTTATTCAACCAACCCTCTCTCTTCTTAGAAATTGTTAAATTCCTGGGAAACCCCTTTTTCATGTTCTTTATGTAAATTGGGCCTGGTGGAGTTATTAGCACTGAATTCCTTTCTGCTGTAATCAGGATTTTTAGAGTCTCCTTAGCATTCTGGAAAAATCAAGGGCAAGATCAAGACTATTAAAAAAAGAGTCCTCTTAGGGTAAAGGAAGGCCACACAATCGAACTACAAGGATGAGATTCGTACTTCTGGTGCATTGGGGTTGATGGATAATACCACACAATCAGTGGCCAACTGTGTTCATTGAAACCTTTAAGGAGGGCTACCATAGTGCATTTGAAACACCACAGGCTCCAGACCTTATCACAGGACATAAAAGACAGGCTGCTTGGGACACAGCCATGGGAGCTTACCTACAGGTGCTCATGTTGTATAGGGGTTAATAATTTGGATCTGGGATTCGCTCCTCTGGTTAACCAGGTCCACAGCCATTTTCAATACATACTGGCAATCAGCATTACTCCATTTTATAAGCAGACATTATCTCCAATATAGTAAGCATTTAACCATTGGCCAAACTACACAACCTAATAGGTTCTAGTTTCTCCCCCACAAACAGGTAAGTAAACCAAGACCTCAGATCATTTCCTTGACTTGTCTATTGTACTAATGAATAGAGGCTCTGTGCCTTTAGTCCTCACACTCTTTCTTTTATGTGACATGTCAACTACCAGAGGGGAATATTCATCATACCCATTTCATTCATAGGAACACCAAGGCACACAAAGGCGACATGACAGGCCTCAAGACATAGAGCTATCAGATGGCACAGCATGGACTCAATCCCACATTTGTCTGTCTTGCAAAGCCATCGGCACTACTTCCCTATTGTTGTAAATTGGATAGGGTTCGAGTGTGCCACAAGTTGGAATTTGATCTTCAGCATGGAGACATTGAGAGCTGCTGAAGCCTTTAAGAGGTAAGGTCTAGTACAAGGTGATTAGGTCACCAGGGACACTGT
Source organism: Ochotona princeps (assembly GCF_030435755.1). Taxonomy (NCBI): domain Eukaryota; kingdom Metazoa; phylum Chordata; class Mammalia; order Lagomorpha; family Ochotonidae; genus Ochotona; species Ochotona princeps. Next base: position 7,583,173 of record NC_080850.1, read on the forward strand.
CAGAAGGGATTAATGTACTTCTCACGGGACCCCAATCAGGTGCAACAAGAGGGATTATTATGTAAAAGCAAGACTGGCCCCTCCCTCTCTCTGGCTTTGTGTCATCATCCGGCATGATCTCTCCTTCCATGCGTGGTCTGCCACTGAGATGCCATGAACTCCTCCCCAGAGCCGAGATGGTGTCAACACTGTGCCCCGGAACCTCTCAAATTGCGGACTCCATAAACCTATTCCTGTTTAGAAATTACCCATCTGAACATGTTTTCTCTCAGCAGTAGTAAACAGACTGGCACACCTATCAAAGGCAATAGTGAGACTCAAAGCCAGTTGGGTCTCTAGCGTGATATGGACAGTGGGGAGGGACCACCAGACCCACGTACCAGCAGGTTCACGGTGCAGCTCATGCGGTTGTCTTTGCTCTCGTCTGTCATCACGCCCCGGTAGTCCAAAAGTTTCTCCAGGAGGCCTTTGACCAGGCTCACAAAGTTCTCCACCGATTTGGCAATGGCCGGGTGCTGTGCAGCACACTCCATCAGGCTGTGGGCACAAGCACAGGACAGGGAACTTGTAGTAGGGGGCAAAGACAGTGTGCAGGGGAAGCAGGGCACATGTGTGTGTGCACACACACGTGTGTGTACATGCATGCTAAAAAGTCCAGTGAACCCCAAGTTTCCCTGATTGGTGTGTCATCTTAGTTTGCATACAACTATAGGAGGGCCTGAGAACATGTGTGGAGAAATACTACTAAAAGATAAATTTATTCTGCTGCGACGATACTTGGCTATCCTTGCATAGCTTTTCATAATTCAGATTTTTCATGAAGTTTTTGAAGACTTCTCATATGCTTGGTTTTCAAAAACCTTTGTACCAAAATGAATTTATTTTTGTAACTCAACCCCAAGAGCTTTGCAAAGTACCCTCATAGCTATCCATATAGCATAGTAAGTCAATTTTTCCCTACCATTAGAAATGGAAAAGAAAATCATAATTTCCCAAGGGAGGTAGTGCTATGAAAGAAATGGACTTCCAATATACACATTAAAACTGTGCATCATCACAGTTTGTTCGGTAGCAAAAACTGGATTTGGATTTTCATAGTTATCTATCAAAACATTGAATGTACTTTTCCTGTGACCCAACAACTCTACTTCAGGGAGTTGGTTCTATAGAAATATTCCTCAAAGTTTGAAAAATATATTTATTATACTTATAAATTTCACCTAACAATGAAATAGAGCGATCTTAAATGCTAATCAATTGGAAAACAGTTGAATAAATTAAGGCGTATTGACAAAATGTGATTCTATGAGGCCATTGAAAAATATTAGATCAATATGTTTTCACATGAAAACTCCATAAAATATAGAGCTAAGTGAGAGAAGTAAGTCTCAGAACACTATTTACTTTTTAGTTAATTCACCAGTAGAAAGCTTACCATGCCCCAGGTGCTAAGCTAAACATCTTACAACATTAACTTAGTTCATCTAACATCACATTTTTATGAGATGAGGCTCTGGAATACTGGGAAACTAAGCTGTGGGAAGGCCACACACTTGTCCATGGTTATAAATATCTACAGTTTGGCTCCAACATACACGTTTCAACTACCAGGTACTGCAGGCATGTGCAGCTACATAGGGCTGCCATGACATGCGGCCAGGAAGCAGAAACAGCCAACTCTTAATAGTACTGCTCTGACAAAAGCTCGAGGTGGGGTACATAGAGGACAAAAGCCTTCTTTTTTTCTTTAAGTAAATACATACTGTTTAAAAAAATCACAGTACTTGCTGCAAGATTTATATTCTATATTTTTTAAATATTTATTTTATTTTTATTGGAAAGTCAGATATACAGAGAGGAGGAGAGACAGAGAGGAAAATTCTCTGTCCACTGATTCACTCCACAAGCAGCCGCAATGGCCGGAGCTGAGCCGATCCAAAGCCAGGAGCCAGGAGCCTCTTCCGGTTCTCCCACACGGGTGCAGGGTCCCAAGGCCTTGACTTCGGCCATCCTTGACTGCTTTCCCAGGCCACAAGCAGAGAGCTAGATGGGAAGTAGGGCTGCAGGGACTAGAATTGGTGCCCATATGGGATCCCAGTGAGTACATGGCGAGGACTTCAGGTTACTGCGCCAGGCCCATATATTTTACATTTTTAAGAACAAAGTAAGAATGTGGCATTCCTTAGGCATCTATTTGTTGCTAAGCACTATCGTAGCTAAGCTGCGATGCAGAGAAGGACACTAATACAAACAAAATCACACATGAGCCTCCAGTGATATAAAGAGAAAGATTAAAATCTTTGGATGCTGATGCAGACCCTGGAAGGCAGCAGTGAGGCCCTCAGGAGCTGGGACTCTGCTATTCCAAGGGGAGACCTGCATTGAATTTCCAGCTCTGTTGCAGGCATTTCAGACAGTGAGTAGATGGACGCGTCCTCTCTTTCTGCCTCTCAAACAAACTGACTACAAAACTTGAATGGCTCCTTCATATTGATCCCGTATTCTGTGCCATACACTAATCACCCTTGCTCAAGAAATTCTCACAAGACTATGAGAAGTGAAAATTATTATTCTCATTTTACAGGTGAGGAAACTAAGGCTCAGGGTAATGAACCTTCTGGTATAGCTCCAGTAATAATGGTAAGTGGTGATCAGGGCAACCACTGTTCCAATTGGGGGAGATAGTTTCTCCACAGAGAAGCACCGAGGCATGTCCTCAGGCACCTTGGGGAGATAAGCCATACAGACTGCTCCTAGCCATACTCCCCATTGCCCTCTAAGACCCAAGAGCATTGAGGAGGCTATAGGTTAAAAAAGCAAGGACTTTGGAGGGTCATTCCTTCCCAGAAACAAAGCCAGGCTACAAGGAGGCGACATTTCCAACTGTGGTTGTGATCACACAAATCAATCTTCTCCCTGGGAGAAACACCTCTTCCTGGCACTCCATGAGAGAGGCAAATGGCCCTGACTCGGCCACAGCTGTAACTGCTTCCTTCCAGGACAACCCCTCCCAGCCCTCCTTCATACCCCCCATGGCAGTGCTAGAAACCTGGTCCCTGGAAACTGTTATGGGGTCTCTCACAGCCTCTCAAGGGCAGAAGGCATCTGAGCACTTGCGCTTGGCCAAACCAGGAGTTCTCAGTCTTGGCCACAGCTTGGAATCACCAAGGAAGCTTTTCCAAAGCCCAGTTTTCCCCTTGGGCAATGATTTTGGAATACTTCAGGCAGGACCAAGGAAGCCCTGGTTTGGAGTGTAAGTTCTGGTGATTCCAGTGTGTACCACCATTGAGAACCATTGATTTCAGAGACAGTGCTTTACAAGCTTCCGTGGACACGAGGAGCACATGAGCATTGTTCATAGATTCTGACTTGTTAGGTCTGGGAAGGGCTGAGAGTCTGCCTTGCTAACAAGTTCCCCAGTGATGCTATTGCTGCTGGTCCATGGTCTACAAGGGTCTAGAAGAATATGCTCTTGGCTTTCTTAATTTGTCCATTCTTTAGGAAAGCTGCTTATGCTGTGATTGGTGAAGCATATGGCAGACTAGTTAGAAATCATTCATTTATCTAACATCCATCCATCCACCCACTCTACATGTACTGTTTTAGAAACCAGCGACTCACAGATTATTAAGAAGCTAACCTGCAGGAGAGCACAGGCTCTCAAAAAGAAAAAAAAAAATAAAACCAGTCTCCACTATAACTGAACCATGCTGTACATGGAATCTTCAAAACGTTCATTAAAAATTTTGCCATTTTGCAAGAACAGCACCTGCACGGATGTGAAAACTTTTTCCACTAAAATGAACTTTTACTTTTCTTTTCCCACAATTTTTTTGAATTATCCATATACAGGATACTACTACTTGCGATTTGTTGTGTTCCGGACACTGTGCTGAACCTGCTTGGTTGATTATATTGCTTAATACAAAGATTTTTTAAGGCAGGCATTAGTATAATCCTCCAATTACAGACAAGGCAAGAGGCCCATCGGTTGGGTTCTGACTGCAGTCCTACCAACACCATGCAATTGTTCACTCCTTATGAAACATAAGTGACAATGGAAAAAATGTGCGAAAATCAGGGGGCAAAGGGAATAATTCCTCATACTCACTCTTCCCCTGTCTCCTGGGGGCTGGCGGGGGCTCACACCTTCCCTGGAACTGTGCATTCAGCTTTTGGAGGGAGAAGCCCAGGCCCTCTCCCTCTGCCAGCACTGCTGGCACTGGTCTTTCATTTACTCCCTTAAGAATTGTGTTCTAGCACACAGCTTAAGGGTGACAGGTCCTCCTCCAGCCACTGAACTGCAGTGCATAGGTCCTAGGATCTGTGTTCTGCTTCTGTCTGTCTGCTAGCACCCTACCACTTCTAGAAATATTCTGAAGCATGAAATGCAGGAAGGTGGGGTGTGTCTCATGACTCTATCCAAAGTGAGACATAAACTTCAGGACAGATGTGGACCAAGGGCTCGGAGGAGAGCGCTGAGAATAGGGAGGACTGTGGTGCCATGCATAACAGCACATGAAGACTGAAATTCAGCCTCACTTCCTGTCCTAAGCATCACCCCTGATGCAGGGCTACAGTGGGGAAGGAAAGCTGTGTGCTGTTCAACAAAGTGCCATACAGTTACCAAGCCTTAGACCACAGGCCTGAAGCTGCCCAGAGGGAGCCCTTTATACCCGTAGCAGTCATGAGCGAGGGCTGGGGAGGAAGAAACAGAGATGACTTCAAATAACTACCTTACTGTCCACCTGAATAAGATTGTCATTTTACTATCAATGCAATAGCTACTATTTCTGTACTGCCTACTACATGTCAAAAATATGGTAACAAAAGCAAAAAGCAAGAAAAAAAAGATGCTGTACACTTGGCCTAACTTTTCTCAGTCTCAACAATAACTCTTTTTACAACTTGAATAACATTTTTACCCCCAATTTACAGATAAGGAAATTGAGGCTCAGAAAGCCAACGAAAGAGCAGGAACTGAAACACACTGCCTATATCTGATGAGGACATGTCTCCTCGTGTTGGGCTTGATTAGTTCCATGATAAAAAAAAATATCATTCACACCTCTGGCTCAGGAGAAAAATAATGAGCTGTTTTTAATTTCCTCAACCTCTGAGGACTCCTTTTATAAATGGCCAGGAAGCGTTTGCAAGATGCCTGCAGAGCTCCATCCGTGTACAGAAGTGGAACCTGCCAGCACCACACATGGCTCATTTCTGGTCAATAGTTAGATTTTCCATTTTCAGACCTTTAAGACAAACACTGACTCAGGCAAAACATCCTTATTTCCCATGCATGATCACTCCTGATTTCCACTGCAATGGCAGATGTTGAGTTTCTCCTCCCAGTCAAGCAGCATTTGCATTCTGGAGGTTTGATGAGTTCTGTGCACAGGGCCAGAGGAGTGAGAAGCTGACAGAGACCATAGTGCCTGGGGCCACATTCTGCCTGGGTGGGCCGAATAGGGGGCATCATTTAAAATATTCAACAAGGATTGAGCAAGGGATCACAGAACTGGAGACCACACAGCTGGGGCCGGGTGGGGCTGGACTCTGGGATAACCAGACTGCATTCCTAGGATTTGTGAGAGCAGGGGAAGGGTAGTCACCAGGCTGTCAAGGTGAGACCCTGGGAGTCAGGCTGAGAGGCCGAGGACATTTAACATGCATGCTTACATGTACCTGGCATGTGTTGAATGCTTTGTAATCATTCTGTAGCTGAAAGAAGCATGAGGACTCAATGCTCACATCATGAAAATGGGAATATTGAGGGCAGAGATGAGATGTGACAGGACTACCCAAAGTTGTGCAGCTGTTATGTGATAGAGGCAGAATTAAAATCAGTGCACAGGTGGGTGAAGAACCACATCATTAGCCATCAGGAAACATCAAGCAAATCCATAATGAGAAACCACTTCATATCTCCCTTGGATGTTTATGACCAGGAAGATGGCCATTAACAAGGCTTAACCAAGATGGCGGTGGCAGGGAAGGCGGTGTTGGAGCGTAGTAGGTAAAGCTGCCATCTGTGACCCTGGCATCCCATACGGAAGCCGGTTCAAGTCCCAGTTGTGCCGTTTCTGCTCCAGCTCCCTGCCGGCACCTAGGGAAAGCAGCAGAAGATGGCTCAAGTGCTTGGGCCACCCACGTGGGAGCCCCTGTTGAAGCTCCTGGATTCTGCATGGCACAGCTCAACCATTGTGGCTACCTGAGGAATGACCCAGCAAATGGAAAATCTCTTTGTTCCTCCCTCTCCCTGACTTTCAAATAAGTAAATAAATCTGTCACTTTAGAAAACAGTCTGCTGGCCCCTCAGTGGGTTACACAGAATTACCAGGTGGCCAGAAATCCCACCCCCACAGATACAAGCAAGGTAATTGTGTCTGAAGCTACTTTAAAAAGATCATGTGCCTTACAAGAAAACTACGCATGTATTTTGTTTGTTTTTTCCCCTCCTCCCACCAAGACTTGTGCTAGGATCTGGGAATGCAAAATGGAACAGGATGCTGCCATTTTTAGGAGCGTTTGCAGAACTAAAATAAACTTATTTTTAATTCCAATTTTCTGTAAATGTTCAGATTTGCTCTCATATGTCACACAAAGAGTTGAACATGCATGCTCAAATATAACTCTCACAGTCAGAAACCTGGAAATACTCTCAATATCAACTAATTAGTAAACAAAGTAGGTGGTATATTCAAACAGTAGAATATTATTTGGCCAAAAAATAAATTAAGTATGGAAGAATGCCCAGTGGGGGATGGGGCAGTGTTGTGGAGAGGGTTAAGCCACTGCCTAGCACACAGCATCCCATTAGGTTCCTTGTTTTAGCCGGGGCTTCAGCCAGAGGGGAGATGAATCAAAAGATACATGATCCATCTCTCTCTCTTGCTCTCCGACTGTCCCTCTCACTGTCATGTTCCACTTTCAAATAAGTTTTAATAGTAATAAAAGGTCACTTTCGTGTTGAATATTTTGAATAAATTAAATAATAAATGATTTAATTTATAAGCAATATCAAGAAGAGATATGTGATAGAAGCAAAAGAGCAGAGCAACAGCTGCCTGGGGCTAGGGAGCTGGGACTGTATGGTTTTGTGTTGGAGGTGCCAAAAGAGTTTATATAGGGTTTCTGTTGAGGGGTAATGAAACTGTAGTAATGTGGACAGGGCAGTGGCTTAACAAGCCAAATCTCAACTTTCAGGTGCTGGCATCCCATATGAGTGCTGGTTTGTGTCCCAACTGTTCCATTTCTGATCCATCTCTCTGCTATTGGCCTGGGAAAGCAGTGAAGGATGGCCCAAGTTCTTGGGCCCGTGCACCCATGTGGGAGAGCTGGAGGAAGCTCCTGGCTCCTGGTTTTGGATCACTTCAGCTCCGGCGGTTGCAGCTGTTGGGGGAGCAAAATACAGATGGAAGATCTTTGTCTATCTTTCCTTTTCTTTGTAAATCTGTCTCTCTAATAAAAATAAATAAATGGCTAAAAAAAAAAAAGAAGGAGCAGCTGTCATAAAATCGTGTTGGGGGTGGCACAGCCTGTGAATGTACTAAAAGTAAATGAATGTACACTGAGGTTGAATTGCAAGGTATGTGAATTCTATATTAACATAGCTGTTCAAACCAAACAAGGTCCTGATTCTGAGTCCAGTGGCATTGAGCAGCAGCAGCTGTCTGCCCCAGCCCTAGGTGCTGGAGGCAGCAGAGGCAGGTCCAGGTGCCAGGCTGTCCACTCCACTAAGCTTGTCCTAGTTTGCTCAAGCAGTGTGCATCTTCCCTGAGCCTCAGGTGCCAGCTCTGTGAAATGGGAACTGAGGGAGTAAATCCAGTACCGGAGGAGTTATGCAGAAAGCTCTTAGCACGGCATTGTGCAGTGTGTGCTCTTAAGTCAGGCTTAGTATCTGTCACAAATTTAAATACAAAAAGGGTAGGAGATGCTCGTGTTGCATCCCATATGGGCACCGGTTTGAGTCCCAGCTGCTCCATTTTTAATCCACCTCCCTGCTAATGCACATTGGAGGAAACTCCTGCTTTTGGCCTGGCCCAGCCCTAAGTGTTTCAGCCATTTGGGAACTGAACCAGCGAGATGGAAGAACTCTCTGTCTCTCCCTTTCTTTTTCCGTTAACTGCCTTTCAAAGAAATAAAAACTCTAGAAAAAGAAAAAAAAACAAGTAGTAGCACTAATGCTTCTAATTAAGAATGAAAGTGGACATTTTTAGCAATTATTTCTCTCTTCCCAGTCTCGCAGTTTCTTTCTGGCCCATTCCATCAATACCAAGAAATTGCCCACTCTGAAAGATGTGAGTTTTCTTCTTAAAGTGTAGCTTCTCCAATTCCCATGGGCTTCTGGGCGGCTCTCCCAGGAAACACAGCCTTGCAGCCTCTGCAGGACCTGCGCGCACCAAGCACTGAACTTACATCGACTCCAACAGCTGCATGTACTGCTCATCCCCGCGGCCTCCTTCCACCTCATGGTCCAGCTTGAGGATGATTTCGTTTTCAAACTGTAGCAGATGAAAATCAACAGTAACATTAGAAGGCTGAGGTTAGTTCATTATTTTACCCAAGCCTCAAGAGAGCACCAACGATCTCTCCAGGTTAGTCCTGGGCTCTGGGAATGCCAAAGGAAAGAGGATGCTGCCTGTGCATTCTAGGAGTTCTCAAAAACAAGAGGGGAAATTGGTGTTAAGTGCTGAGAAGAGAGATGAGAGTCGCAGGGGAGAAGAAGGGAAGTCAGGGAAATTTTCTAAAACCTGTGTCATCTGGGCTTGTTCCCAAATGTTAAGGAGAAACTCTGTAGGAAAATGACACAGAAAATGGCATTCCAAGCAGCAAGCACAGACTACACAAAAGCACAGGGCCATTTGACAGAACACCGTAACTCAGGGATGGCATGCTGGCATGAATAGTTTCTATCTGCCTGCTTAACCCTTCTGCATTTCCAACTCTCACCACCCAGCTCTCTACCCATGGGGCTCCCAAGTTTGGAAACCTGACACTGGTCAAGCTCCTAGCCCTTAGATATTATTGCTCAGACACCAAGATTAATAAAGGCTCAGGCAAAGCCAGTGAGATTCTAAACAGGAGGCTTTCTTGGAACTCTGAGAAAAAAATGAATGCTTCTGCTAAACTTGAAAAATAGAAAATTACAAACCTGAGGCTGCTGAAAATGAGAATCACACCCATGTACAGGGAAGCAGAGGAGAGAGGTCAGAAAGTCTACAACCCGAAGCTCTTCTTGAGCCCCTGGATTCAGCGATCCCTGCAGCCTTCTCTTTATGGGTTGAGTGTATGTATTAACTGACTCACACATACATTTCTATTTGTCAGTATATGAATCAATCTGAACTGCCATTCGATTCCTGCAACTGAAAAAGTGGTGAGAAATACTAACATGTAGGGCAACTGATAGGCCCCAAAGAGTCCAAACTGGTGACACTTGTAAACAACAGAGAGAAGATGAAAAGAGTGACCGAACTGCAGGTTTCTACGTACGGTCCTGCCGAATCTGGTTGTGCTCAAGGCAGAGGATGCTTTGACTTCCTAGTTTCAGATTCAAGCAGCAGGTCCCCCAGTGGGGGTGCGTGGCTTAGTCATCATATCTTCATGAAGGGTCAGACTGTGACGCACATGACTTTAATGCAAAACATCCTGTACACATTTAGAACAGAACCACTCACATCATGCCACCTACCTCTGCCCATCTAACCATCAGGAAAAAAAACACTGGCACCTGGAGAATGGAAGGATGTCCTTGGGAAAGGTCACCAGGATCAAGGGAGGCCTTGGAGACTCCGGGGTCCTAACTTAGCCTCTTTCACACTCGCAGCAGTCTGTGAAGTCTGGAGGTCATGGGTCACTTTTAAATGTAATCATGCCTGAAAAGCAGCCAGCCTCAACTTGGCACAAGCTCCAGTTAAGTGTCAGTTATCATTACAGATGAAGAGGTAGAGGCTTGGAGAGTTGAAGTGACCTGTCTAACGTCTCAGATGAATGGCAGAGATTTTTTTTTTGCCAGGCTCTTTTCAGTGTGTAAAGGATTGAACCCAGTGGAGGTAGACTCTTCAGTTGATAAAAAGCCAAGGCTGAAATTCACTTTCCTCTGTAATTCACATCCGTCCATGCGGCCACTGCTTCCTCACCTTAGGGCACTAAAGATCAAAGCAAGGGACCAGGAGCTTACGCTGAGGACACACAAAGGACAAAGGACTTCCTGTGCACTGCCCAGGTGGGAAGGACATAATGAGGCAAGCACACTAGCCCTGATGGGTAGAAAAGGGATGGGAGGGAAAATGGAGGAAATGTAAGTAAAGGTGTGCAGGTGGAAAAGTAAAACGTAAAGAGCGGTCCATGGGAACAGAGACAGCGAGAAATGTGGAGAGTGGGAAGCAGGAAAGAAGGAAACGGAGAAAGAAGGGGAGGAAAGAGACATAAAGAGAAGAAAGGGAAAGAGGGAGGAGGGTTGGAGAAAGGGAGTGGGAAGGATGGGAGGGGTAGGAGACACAGAAGGAGGATGTAAGAGAGGGAGGAAGGAGTAGAGAAGGGGAAAAGACAGTCCTAGATAGGGGCCAGTCCGGCAAGGCCCTGGGCTGCCTGACTGCCAATGAGTCACGCCCCACATAGGTGGGCTCTTATGGAGTATTTTTGCTTGTACTAAGTGTCATTCAAGTTGTCTTTCATGTCAAGCCTAGGGTAGGCAGAGAGAGAGCAGAGGGAGGGTAAGAATGGGCTGTTCTCTGGCTGTAAACGATCCTCCTCCATTCCTCCAGAATCTTGGGGGAAAGCCTGTGCAGCTTTCTAATCCTTAGCTTCATGATTGATGTCAGGAGTCAGCAAAGGGCCAGCCAGGAAGTATTTAAGACAGTCACAGTCATGGCTGTCCTTGCACCACTCTGCTGTTGTCCACAAAAGGCATCCACTTGGCTGCATCCCAATAAAACTTTATTTACAAAGGTAGGTAGAGGATGGATTTGGTCTGCAGGCTATCATCTGGTAACCTCTCATGAATGTCATGGGCATGACAGGAGTAGTAGCAGCATGGAGAATGCTTATGCAGGTGCATAAGCCCCAGTGTGCACAAGGCTGGTTTCCCGGATTCTTGCTGCTGCTCTTGCAGTTACCACTGCTGGGTATTTCTGCAAAGCAGCTCTTGGGAGACAACCAGTATTTTCTTGTCTGAGTAGTTCATTGGGAAAAGCTGGCACAGTTCCTCTAGTGAGATGAACTTGTCTTTGGAGCAGAAAGTAGATGGGGTTAATAAGCACTTGCCTCAGGGTCACAAAAGACCCTGCAGTGGGTGGGGCCGGGGGTTGAGGAGGAGGTGGAAATTGCAGGGTGCCAGCAGTGAGTACAGCCTGATGGTGCCACGCAGTGTCTCAGCCCAACCTGGTGGGTCTGGGTCAGTTCCATCCAAGGGCAGTGCTGTGCAGGGGAGCGGTTATGACCTCAGGCTGTGGCATCAGACAGGATTAGTCCAGTTTTGCTTTACTTGTGTCCTTGGGCAAGTGAATACATTTCTTTGGGGGCTGCATTTTCTCACCTATTCAACAGAGATTGGAATCAGCACCTACTACACTGCAGTGCTGTAGGGAGTTAGTAGAAAATCAAGAGTACAAGGCCAAGCGCACAGCTGGCGCACCGTAACGGCTCCTCCGCTGTGAGCAGTGATCATCATGTTACTGTCACTGCCATCAGCATTAGCATCATGATCTAATTTAGCCTTCACAATAGCCCGGGGAGATGGGTGGCATCGTCCCTATTTTAACAATGAGGAAATTGAGGCAAAGCAAGGCCTTTGTCAGGGGTTTCATGGATGAATGAATTCAAGCATAGGAAGAAACCTTGTCCAAACCCAAGCTCTGCCACATAATTGTGACAGGTGGTCCCAGCATTGTTCCTGTGTAGAACTTAGTATGCAATTCTGGCTCCTCTGAATTGGCTCCATCTTCCCCCAGCTACATGACTGCATGACCGTACTTGACTCCTCTTCCCAGCCTGGAGAGCTGGGTGTTACTAATTAAAAGCCAGACACGAAGATGTAGCAACCCTAGTCAAGAAACAGAGTATACCCAGGAACCCACACCTCTTCATGAGCCTGGTCTGACATCAGAATGACCAATCTTAGGCTTCCCCTTTGCCTTTGCCTTCCCTGTCTTGCCTGTGCTGCCTCTCCTGGCTGTTTTAGACTATCTTGACAATTTTCGTCATCTTGGAAGCTTAGAAAGCTTTTTGATGGGAGCCTCGTAAATATCAAGTGTGGGGTTTAGAGAGTGAGGACTCTTCCATGCTGACTTCTACAGGGGAAGGATAAAGATGGTGCTGTAAGGCTGAATGTCACAGACAACAGGGAAGAAATACGAACTCAGCCTTCGGCCTCCTTTGTTAACAAAATGCCTTTGCTCCTGAGGCAAGGCAGAGGCAGAATTGGGAAGAAGGTAATGTCATGAGAAGGAATGACTATGGGAACCTGTGAAGGTTGCTAAAGTTCTAGAGTTATCTGGTCCCTAACGGCTCCCACAGACATTGGGCTTTGGAATTGGCATTAAGACACCCATTTGCCAGATGAAGAAACTGAACTCAGAAAGGTTAAGTAATGCGCTTAGATTGATTCAGCTTAAAACTGTAAATCCATTTCCAAAGCACTGTGTGCAGAATGTAGTCAGTGCTCAATATGGATTTATAGAATGTATTTCATCTTTTGTACAGTATCCTGAACCATTTGAATCATCTATCCATTCTCAGGCAAGACTCCGTCTCAGAGGTACTATGTCGCTCCATTCGCCTATTCACTCAACAAGCCCTTGTGTCGCATGTACTGATCCAGGTGCTGCTGACAGCGGAGTGCCCTGGGGGAATCTCCTGCCTGCGGAGGACTTGGAGCTCAGGCTAGCTTCATTTGGCAAATACTCACCTCAGTCTCTGTACTCCAAGACCCTGATGCCTTCCTATCAATATCATCCCAGAAATCCTACCTCTCCTCCTTTTACCGAGTACTTGTCAGCCAGACAGCTGATCTACCCTGTCTAAACAGGGTTACTCAAACAATGGCCAGCAACTTCCACTGTTTCATGAGATGCAAATGTCTTCCAGAATGTTCTTTCCTGTGCTGAGCCTCTTCCCTTGAAACGTTGATGGGATGGAAGTTAACTGCCTCCACTGAGGAACACCGTGAATGCAGACACAGGGCCCAGCAAAGCATGTGTGCTGGGAGTTCAAGGTAAGCATCAGCTGTGGCCCCCCAAGAGCTCTTGGTCTAGTGGCTTCTTTTTTTCCCCTTATTTGATAGGGAGGGTGGGAAGAAAGAAGTAAGAGAGACAGGTAGAAAGCTTCCGTCCACTGGCTCACTCCACAGATGCCCCCAACAGCTGGGGCGGGGCCAGATGGAGCCAAGAGCCTGAAAGGGGGCACAAGTGTTTGTTCTTTCATCAGCTGCCTCCCAGACACCAGAGGAGAAAGGTGAATTGCAAATTGACAGTCCTATGTAAGATGCGGGTCTCCTAAGCAGTAGCTGAACCTGCCACCCCACAACACTCACTCTCCTATTTCTTCAAGAACGTGACATACTAGAAAGAGAAGCATTTCATCTCCCAGGTGCTTGATTCTTCTTTTCCTATCAGATTATTTTGGTGTCAGGCACTCATGCTTTTTTGAATATGAATTCCAGACCCCATATCTGAGGTTCACTCTGTTTCTGCTCAGGAGGACTGCTTGGGGGATCTTTATGGTCTTGTCCCTTTCTGTTCCTTGGGCCACTTTCCATGTCTGCTTATTCAGAACCAAAAACCAAGTGTGGCCTACTCATTGTATAGTTGAGTTCCCACACCAGCTGGCTTTTTTACATGGCTAACTGTCCCATTAGTCAGCTTGATTGTTCTGTCTCTTTTTATAAGAAAGCTGTGAGAAGAAGCCATTGGGGAGCACGCTTATAATGAGCGCTTCCTAGAATGAGAAGCCCAAGGAAAGCTCTCCTACATGTGAAACAGGTGCCCGTACATCACAAGGAAGATCACACTCTAGTCCAGCCACCAAAGAGAAGAGGCTGCCAAGCACATGTGTAAGGTTGCGATCAAGACAATGAGTGAGTCTTACTTCCTTTTAGGCTGTTCTACAGTATCAGACATGCCCTGAGCTGTTTCTTCTGCGTATGGGTCACCAGGAGCATTTGTAAGGCGCCCACTGGCCTTAGAAACTAACCTAGGATAAGTACAAAGGACTTCAAGATGATTGTAAAAAATGGAATTAAAAGATAAATTTATTTTGGTGCAAAATAATTTTTAATTCCATGCCTAGGTTTTTGTTCATAATGAACATTTCTTAGGAAGTTTTTGAAGACCTCTCACATGCAAGAATTTCAAAGTCATTTGCACCAAAATAATCTTATTTTTAAATTCTATTTTCCTCAAACTTCTTGAAGTGCCTTCATTCAATATTCATCTGATACTGTGCCCTTCAAGGGTTCCCAAGTGTCATAGACTCTGTCTCCCCATAACAGCCAGTAGATTCCAAATGACTAATCATAAACTCACTCAATCTATGCTTTCACCTTTAGCCAGCCACCTTGACTAGTCACAGTATCTTTCTCCATCAGCAACTGCTCATCCCAGGATCTTTTGAGGCCCTTGCAGAAAGGCCAGTTGGTACCTGTTTTCTTCCTTCCTTTATCTTCCTTCCTTCCTTCCTTCCACTGGAGAACTCTTGCCAACCCCCAAGACACAACTGCCTTATCACAAAGATACATCAGGATAAACTAATCCTTTATTCTTCTTCGAACGATTTCTGTAAAGTGAGATTGTAGGGGCGGGTGTGTGTGTGGGGTCTTGTGGTGGAGATGCCTACATATCACAACAATGTAGCTGGGTTTGATTCCCAACTCTGGCCCCTGACTTCAGCTTCCTGCTAATGTAGTAGCCAGGTCCTGTGGGAGACCTGCACTGAGTTCCTGGTTCTCAGCTTTGGCCTGGCCCAACTTTGATTGGTGCAGGCATTGGAGGAGTGGACTACAAAATGGGGTCCTGGCTGTCTCACAAATAAACAAATAAATAAAAATAAAAACTTGAGAAAATTAAATGGGATTGGAAGAATGGCAGATACAAAAGACACTGTTTACATAAATAAATTTGAGAAATCAAATAGGTCTGTTTGCCAGGGAGTCTCGGTAATTTGACAAATGTTAACATGCAGCTTTTGTCTCCAAGAGGGGTTATGATACACAGTGGTCCCAAAGGTATTTAACCCTGAAACCCTCTTCTCTGGAGCACCCTGCAGCTTGGTGGGACATCCTGTGAGGGTGCAGCTGTAGAAGACATATTCCATTCTTTTATCCCACCAACATGTTACTGGCTGCTGGCCAGAACACTGGATTTTAGGTAGCATGGGATCTGTGGGTTGTAACCTCTGCTTAGTGACTATTTTGATGTGCGAATTAGAAAAACCATTTCACCTGTTTATACCTCATCTTTCTCACCCTTGAAAGGGAGATGATAATGTTGGCTATCTCATAGTCGTAAAGTACTTATTGGGCCCAGTGTGATGACTCAATAGGCTAATGATTCCCATGCAAGTGCCAGCATTCCATATGGATGCCAATACCTGTAGTGGCTTCTCCACTTTCCATCCAGCTCCCTGCTTATGGCTCAGGAAAGCATACAGGATAGCCCAAAGCCTTGAGATCCTGCACCTGCATGCAGATCTGACTCCTAGCTTTGAATAAGTCCAGCTCCAGTTGTTGTCATTTGGAGAGCGAACTAGTGGATGGCAAATATTTCTCTCTATCTCTCTTTCTTTCTGTAAATCTGCCTTTCTAATAAAAAAAGTGCTTTTGGTAGTGCTGAACATGGTAAACACGCAGTGAATGCCAGTCATTATCATCATCATTATCATTGTTATTACTAGGCAAATTTGAAGGAGATGCTGAAACTGCACAGAAAGGTATACAAAGCAAGGCAGTATCTGACAGCCTCGCCCTGGGTGGATAAAATGACAGGAAGAGGGAGCAAAGATCTCTTTTGCTCACTCATTTGGGGCAACCTTTGTGGTATCATCGGGGGATTAGATAGTGTTTGAATGCAAAGCTGTGAGTCTGTATAGAAGTAGCAGGAAGAAGAAATACATGGACATCCACAGAGGAAATACCACTCAGGCAAATGGTGGGAATGGCAGGAGAGCAGTGGAGGTGGAGACAAGTGTTGGAGAGAATAGCTGGCATGTTCTTAAGCTGGCAGGAACAGGGAGGACCTTGAATGCTTGCTTCAAGGTGTGGGTTGTCTTGGCTGGGGGATCAAAGCACCAATGATGAAAAGTGAGAGTTGACATCTCTGAGCATCTGCAGCAAAGCCAGTTTATGGAATGGGAAGCAAGAAGGGGAACCCGGTTAGGGATAAAGCTAGATGAGATGGTGGGTCACGAGGGGTACGGGCCGATGCAACTGCTTCGGCAGCACTGTGGGACTTAAAGACCACCCTTCCCAAACACAGTTTGTAAATCAGATCCACGAACCCAATGTGGGAAACAAGGGCATCTTCCCCTGCATGCGTTTCCAGAGTGACTGGTCCTAGGAAGTAGTCCTCACTCTTCAAGTATGGTGAGATTTCAATGAAAATATCTGGCTGTGGCTGACAAAGGCTCCGGTCCCTGTGTGCCAGGAAAGCCTTCTGTTTCCCTCCAGATTCCATTTGCCTTCTCCTGTGTTGAGCACCCATGTGTAATGCCTAGCAGGGTCAGCTTTTTCTAGATAATACGATTCTTCAGTCATCCCAGGAAGTTGACATGGCAGACAAGGGAGGTAGCAGATGAGGCCTGGGGGAGGGCCAAGGTCTTGCAACACACCTTG
Source organism: Ochotona princeps (assembly GCF_030435755.1). Classification (NCBI taxonomy): domain Eukaryota; kingdom Metazoa; phylum Chordata; class Mammalia; order Lagomorpha; family Ochotonidae; genus Ochotona; species Ochotona princeps. Next base: position 7,600,001 of record NC_080850.1, read on the forward strand.
GGTAAGCCATTAGGTGGGAAATCAAAGATATCTCGGTTTTTGAAACAGGGACCCAGCACACATAGGGCAAGAAAGGGCGTTTGAATCTTGGCCTTGGGCAGAGAAGCATGATAGAATACTGACCAAATCTGATCTGCCAGCTCATTCTGGGTCCATGAATAAATGTCCCTGTGCTCCTACCGAGCCTCTGAACGAAGCTCAGGCAGATGGAACGAGGATATCATTATAGGGAAATAGGCTGGGGATTAGGGAAGCTGGCATGAGTTTCCAACCTCATTTTTTACCTTTTTGAAATCTCCACTCCTTTGATATTCACACAGCATCATGTCGAAGAAGATTGGTATGGTGGCTTTCCGGAGCTCAGCCTCAGGGATAAGTGTCATCTCTAATATAGGACCCACCATGCCTGGGATAAAGCAGATTTTGTTCTGGCCTGAAAGAGAAGAGGGACGGGTTCTCTTCAGACCAAGCCTGAGGAAAGGAAGGGGAGGAGGGGTAATAGTGAATGCATACACAGTTGTTTACCATAAGGCAGGCTCACGGTGAACACCTTACGTGTATTATTGCCGGTAAGTGGCACATGCATCATCCCAAACCGACCACGTTATTAAGGATAATCACATGGGTGTGCAAAGCGCCTCACTGTTTACAAGGCTTTTCACCTGCATTATTGCTTCTGCAAATGGGCCTCTGATTGAAACTGTGAGGGATGGCACAGAGGGGTGTGGAATTCTGCGTCTATAAAACATGTTTTTGCTAACTTTTTCCAGAAATGAGATGGGCCAAACTCAGTGCGAAGAACCTACTATAGCAGTGTGGCCAGGGGAAGGGTGAGGTTTCAGACCCCTCAGAGTCAGAGGAGCCACAATTTCTTCCTCTCCTGCCTCATCTCAAGGCATTTCCACATTCCTTTTCCTTTGCACTATGCATGGTGGCTTGCTTCCAAGGTCCTAAAGCTATCTTACCATTTGAGGGTGGGTCAAAATGAGCAGAACTGAGCAGATGTTTCAGGTCACCCATATCAGATGCTGCAGGTGTGAGGAATGAAGGGGAGCACTCAGGAATTATAGGGATTTCTGGGGCGTCAGGGCAGGTGCATTCAGGAAATGCTGACACCTCATGCATTGCACTCACTCATCTCTTTCTCCTCCTGGGCTTCATACCCCACCTAGGTTTTCCTCCCTGTCAGAGTGAACAGTTGTGGTCTTTGCCTGGGGCAGAGAAGAGAGAGCTCCTGGCGGGTACCCAAACCTAGGTGGTATGGCATATAGCTTGGTGCAGTTACTTTCAATTTAAGCTGAGAGAATGAGCCGACAGGGAAGGCAGCAAGAAAACAAATTTTCATTCAGCCCAAATTAGGCTTAATGTTGGGAGTATTTCCCTAGAATCCAGATAAAAAAGGCATCATCCCAGGGATATCTTCAGTTTCTAAGAATGAAGTGGTGAAGTCAGATAGGCACAGAGTTGAGTGAAAGATCAGGAAACCTTTACAGAATATCCGCTTCATTATAGGACACATTTGGATTACATTTGAGCCTAGAGTCTTTGCACTGGCCCAAACAGGATTGGGAGAAAAATCATACTTTCAGGCAGATTTGTAGTAATTGCTAATCTAGGTTTCTGATTTTTGTCCTTCAAGATCCTTTAAGTCTTTTCAAATCACAGTGGGGTTTTAAAATTCAAAGTCAAGTGCAATAATAGGTAGAAGGTAAATGGGAAACTACCAGATAAGCCACCATGGAATGGAGAAATTGCTTATGTAACAAAGGCCTTTGGAATACTGGAGGGCATTGGCCATGATAAGGATTTATCTAAAATGGTTTAAAATAAAAGGCAGACAAACTGTGGACTTGGGATTTCTCTGACACTTTTGACCTGCATTCTCTGTATATTGTTGAGGTGATATTTGACAGAACAGGGAAAGCGAAGAAAAAAAGATGTTGATCTCTAAATGCAATGTGATCTCAATGGCCTTACAAGGCTCCCTAAAGAAAACATATTCTTTTACCTCTAAAATGAAATTTCAGCACATTGGATTTTGTTTTCAGATATACCAAATGTATTTGTATGAGTGCACACATCTTTATATGTGCATGAATGTACACGCACACACACACATCTGTGGCTAATTGAGTAAGGATTCATTTGCGAAAAAGAAAATCTGGTATTCAAGAGTCATAGCTGCTGCTGTATTTGAGAAGAGGAAGGAAGGTAAATGGCTAGAGGGCCTTTTATATCAAGGAAACTGAATCTCACTGGAATAGGTGCCAATTAGAAAAGGCTGTTAACACTGGCAATGAGCAGGCAGGATAAATCCAAATGCTGAATCGCACAGGTTTTGGGGAAGGATCTGGCGACATTGAGCACTCGGAGAAAACAATTTAGGTGTGTGAATAGGAAGGAGTCTCAGTGTTCTCTGGCTTCTAATCCATAAATGGCCTCATCCACCTCTCTGCTAAGGAACAGACCAAAGGACTGAAGGATCAGAGGTTGCTAAGAAGGTGACCTTTGGAGGGAGGGAAGTGGGTGTGTGTGAAAATAATGTTTGTGTACTTGACTGTGAATATAGTTGAGCAAGTCCCTGACCCCACGAGGCTGAGACTGCATGGCTCTTCCAAGGCTGGCATAGATCCTGAAATGAATGCGGATGAGGACAAGTTAGAATCTTCCAGATTTCAGAGCATCCTAGAGTAAGCATCCTGGAGGCTCGGAACTAATGTTGAGCTTAGTGAGCAAAACAAACAAACAAACAAAACTCATTCAGTTTAAAAGTGTGAGAGTGAACACTGTTTTCTGTGGCCTTCCATCCATTTTAGGCATGGGCAGGTTCCCTCCTGGCCAGGCAATCAAGTCTCTCCACATGGCTCAGCAAGGGTAGAGGCTCAGGCTTCCACCCCGGCCCTTAGAGTCTCACAGCAATGCCTCTAAACCTCCACAATCCCCTCTGTAAAATCAGAAAAATATTAATATCTGCCTTTTGAAACTGTTAAGAAGCTCAATAGAGTGGATTACACGAATGTCTTTGCTCAGTATCTGGCCGTGCAGATGATAGTGGTAGTGAGCAGCACAATGCAAGGTTCTAGAAAAAAACAACATAAAAATATATCATCTAACCTCATGGAGCTGCCTGAGCTTTTCATGGATCTTTCCCATGCCAGTTACCCATTCGAATGAAGACTTGATCTGGGAAAGAGTTGGGATGGATTTATGTCGTCTGCCATGGCTGCACTTTGCTCTATGCTATTAAACTATTTTGTAATCTGTCCTCAAAGATGGTCAAAAAGCCTCAGTTGTATTATGCTGATGCACAGCTTTCCATGGCTTCTGGTGCTCTTGAGGTTAAGATCGGCAGGCCATCTGGTGCAATGCTCCCTCTCCATATCCTGCCTCTGGCCTTCTGTTCTGTCTTCTTCACATGGAACCGTCTCCCTCCACTCAGCACACCTGCTTCTTCCCCAGGCCTTTCATGTCACAATGCCCTTGCCACCCTCTCCTTGGTCCTGCTCTGACTCCTACCCAACATAAGCCCCAGAATTAAAGCCTCACTCCTTCTCTATAGCCACACTATTCAATATGAAGGCTACCAGCCACATGAATCCTCTAAGTCATTGGCAATATGTCTAGTGCAACTGAAATGTACTATAAATGTAAAATATCCACCAGATTTCAAAGGGTCAGTTCCAGTAGGGAAGAAAAAATATCAAGTCTGTTGTACACTGATTATGTGTTGAAGCAATAACATCTCGAAACATGGAAAATAAAATACAGATAGTTTCTGGCTTATGATGGTTTGACTTTTTTTTAACTTTACAATGACGTAAAAGCTATATGCACTCAATGGAAATCACATTTTGAATTTGGGATTTAGACCTTTTTCAGAGCTGGGCAATATGTGATCCAATCATCTCATGTGGGCCTATGGGGGCAGGCACAGCTTTTAGTTCGCACCATGGTAATGGGCAGAAACACCCAGCATCCTTCAGGGGGATGAGTTGCTTAGCTGTAATGTTCAGCAGGCTAGACAAATACAGTGCATTTTTGGCCTCATGAAATTTTCAACTTATGATGGATTTATTAAGATAGAACCCTCAGTGTAAGTCAAGGAACATTTGTATCATTAAAATGAACATGAATGCTTTTAAAACATAGACAATTTAGTTTATACACTTAAGCAGGTGATTCACATTCTATTTCATGTAGGATGGCAGGAGTACAGGGCCCTGGCTGTAGCTGCGGCCTGTGGCACACTTGCTAGGCAGAAGTCATAGAATAGCTGCCTTGCAGCCAGTTTGCCTTTGCAACCATAACTAAATAACTCTGCCACCAGCAGTGACAATGATCCATGAGGTCAGAAGCCCCATCTCTGACTGGTTCTCCATTCTCACCCCAGCCACTGGCACACTGCCTGGCATGGAGAGGGTGTTCATGTTAGTTTCCTGTTGTTACTGTGATAAATCATTGCAAACTTAGTGTCTAAAAACAACACAAATTTATTATCTTCCATTTCTGGGGGTGAGAAACATGTAAACAGTTTCATTAGGCTAAAGGAATTCTAGGTATAGGCAGGACAGAGCATCTTTCAGAAGAGCTCCTCTTGCTTTCCAGCTTCTAGTCATTGCTTCTGCTCCCAAGCTCACAGCCCCTTCCTCTTTGTTTGTAGCCAGCAGTGTAGCTTCTTGAAATGTGAGAACCTGCATTTTTTTTAACATATTGGTTATTCAATACCATGTCAATTAATTCCATAATGTTGTAAACTGTCACTGATGTTATGTTGTGGCTTTAAATTGATTAGGATGATATTCTGCCAGCTCTTCCTTCAGACCACAGATGGTCTCCCCAAGAAACTGTTGAATTTACCTGGACAATAAGATGCTGGACTCTATGCTTGGTATACACTTGCAATGAAAGAATCTTGACTGAATTTGAACTGTAATACTGCAACAAGGTGGAGGAATCCACCATGGGGGGAGGATACGGGGAGGGGTTGGGGGAATCCCAGAGCCTATGAAACTGTGTCACATAATGCAATGTAATTACTAAAAATATATATATTAAAAAAAAGAAATGTCTCTCTAAATCTGACTCTCCTGCCTCAATTGTTTCTATGTAGGAATGCTGACATTGGGTGCATCTATTCCATGGAATATTACACAGACATAAAAAGAATGAAATTACATCACTTGCAACAAAATTATTCCAGCTGGAGACCACTGTGCTCAGTGAAATTAAAGCCAGTTTCAAAAGGACAAATATCATATGTTCTCTCTGATTAGAACAAGCTTCCTGCATAATGGTAAACCAAGTAGATATATATGTATACATGTCTATACATATATTCTCAAATATTAACTGTATAATGGAGTCTAACAAACCGGAAGGTGAAGATATGTTGCAATATGCATCTCTACTCCTGAATAAAAGAATTCCCAATGAAACAGTTAACATACCTTGACTGTATAATACTAGATTTTCTTCCTTTGCCTATACCTAAAATGCTATGATACACTTAAATAGCAGAATGTTAAGCTTGTAACTGTTACTAATGGATTATAATACTGTGATAATATTGGGGGAAATAATGGGAGGGGAAATGAGAAAGGAAAGAGGGAGGGAAGAGATACTTATAATAAAATTGAATCAAGGAAAATGACAATTTAAAAAGAATGCTGACATTGGGAATGGACTCATGTAAATGGTACAAGACATATTCACCATGTTCAAGACCCATAATTTGATCACAAAGTTCCTTTTGCCCTGTCGGGTCATATGCTGGATGGGTTCTGAGTATTGGACAAAGACATTCTGATGGGGGGAGAATTATTATTTTGTCTACCACAGTGCTCAGTATCTAATCTTAACTTCCATTTCTTCCCTGGAGCTTTTTCCCCAGCTCTAAAAAAAAAAAAAAAAAAAAAAAAAAAAAACCACTTGCTTAGTGAGGCTGGTTGGTTGTTTCCTGGAATATCTGCCACTTGCCCATCTTTTCTTGAGTCCTGAAAGGGCCACTTTTTGGGAGCCATTTCCCCAAGTGGATTAATCCTCATGGTCCTCATTTAGTTCCTTTCGGTCTCACTTCCTGGGTGCCTACTATTCAGCTCATTTTAAACAACCAGATTCCATTGTTTTCCTGATTTGATGGCAGGCTCCTCCATGTAGACCTGGATCATGCCTCATGTCCCTGCAATGCTCCCAGCACGGCTGGACCTGGCCACTCTAGCTGCTGGAGAAGAACAATGCTGTGCTCTCACAGCCCTGCCAGGAGCAGCCTCCCCATGTGTGAGGCCAAGACTCCAGTCACTGGGACGTTCTTTTCTTTCCCACGCTGACTGTTAACACCGCAGCACAGCGTTAAACCAAGTGAATGTGGGAGGGTTAAGTGCAAAGTCATTTTAGCAAAATGTGCATGGCTTCGCACCAAGTAGAAGTCAGATGTTATGATGCTACAGCATTGGGAAGAGTAGGTTACATTTGGCATCATTCCAGGATTCAAAAGCACAAATGGCATTAACCCATTAATGACTGAGTCCACAGCAACATGTTTTCTTACTCCCTGTTAAGACCTCTCTGTCTGTACCTTTTCTCCCAAAACAAAGCAAACCCCTCTGTCTCTCTCATACACACACCACACACCACACACACACACACACACACACATCTGGACGCTGCTCAGAAGAAAATTAAGTAATCCTCAAGCCTGAAATCACAGCTTTGCAATTAACCATCTTCTAATCACAGGGTTGCTCATGTTGCTCCTGATGAGAAGATGATAATGCAGTTGATCATGACAGCCTGATGGCTTCCAACAATTAACACAAAATGTAAATATTAATGTGTGTGATGATTTACTCACTATCCATAATCTTTGAAAAACACAGTTGACTATTTCACATCCTTTGAAAATAGTTCACATCCTTGAAAATAGTGGAGCCAATGTTGAGACACAATGGGTTAACCCACTGCCTGGGGCACAGGTATCGCATATGGGCACCAGTTCAAGTCCTGGCAGCTCTACTTGAGATCCAGCTCCCTGCTAATATGCCTGGGAAAACATACTCCCATGACAGGCTCAGGTAGAGTGTCAGGGTCCTGGCTTCAGCCTGCCCCTTTGTGGGCACTTTACTGATAAAGTCAAGGGCTGACTTGGCCCATTTATCACGCGGGGATGTAACAGAAATCTGACTAGCCTGTCTGCATTCAAGAGTTAATTTTCTTCCTTACAAAGAAATCGACAGATGATCTGCCCCAAGCTGTCCCTCTATCCTTAGCAGTTCATCATGGCTTCAAGGCAACTTTTCCTTCTGTAGGAATATTGTTATTTCTGCAATGGAGGACATGGAAAAGGTCTATGGGTAAACATCGGTTTCTCCTTTTCCATGTCTTATTTTTTTTAATTGGGAAATAAATCTGATATGCAGAGAAAAGCTCTACAATGTACATGAAGCTTGGTCACATGGTTACTACCTGGCAAAACTACTGAGAAATTTGTAATTTTCCCCCACCCACCAAAAATAATCCATGCTTACTTAGAAAGAAAGAAAGAACAGAATAGCTATTGCATGGTCCATCAGCAGTCTATCACCGATACTTCTAAATGTCACTCTGTCTTGGACATGCCAGGAGTTGCATGCACTTCCAAAGATACTATGACAAATGTAGTGGTCTTGTTATATTGGCTCCTAATGCACAGAAGCATGCATTCCTGGTGTTTATTAACAATTAACATGGAGAAATATGTCAAAACTTGCATCCCATAGAGTAGAGAGTGGGCTTGGAATCTTTCTGCCTCTACTTTCTCTTGTCTCTGCAAAAGACAAGCAAGGAGACAGGCATATAACCAGTGAGTGGAAGGCCTGTGTGAGCAGGGAGACCACTTCAGGCTGCCGTACTTTGCTCTTCCCTATGGGCCTGACCAGGAGGTGTGAGAGCTTGGCAATCTGTGAGAAGCATCACTTATGTCTTGTCTTCTTCAGTGGAAATCTGTGGATTTCATCTGACCTCTGTCTGTAACTCCTTCTTACAGCAATATCATGCTTGAGTTCATATAGGGAAACTTCACCCCCATTAATGGTTATTAGCTTGATGGGAACATCAAGAGGTCATCCAAGGAAAGCCAATGGAATAGTGTCTTCTGGAGTCTGCATCTTCAGCAGGGTATGCAGAAAGGGAGCAACTTGTGGGCAATACTGGAGGTTGCTCTGCCTGCCCTACTTCCTCCCAATGCTCTGGATCCTCTCCTTCTATAACCTGGTTCTTCAGCAATTTTTCCAATAAACACCTTCCCTGAAACACACAAGTATGATTGCCTTTAATCCACTAATTGACCTTGTACAAACCTCTTCTCTCTAGAGTGAAGTTTCCTCAGGGATAAAGTTGTGGGTTGTACCACACCAGTAGCTTTTAAGTATTTCCTGCCAAGATTTTTTTCTGCCTCCCATCCCATCAAGAACCCTCAAGGGACTATGTGGGATGCTCAGGTGCAGTCTATCATCATGGCTCTGGACTCCCAGCTCACTTCAATTATAATATCTCTGCTTCCTTCCAATTTACATATCAAGCATGAGATATATTTTTTATTGGCCCTCAGCTAAAAATAAATGCTTGAAAAATGCTGGACAATATGATCTCCAAAGGGCCCTTCCAGCTCTGATGTGCTGTGATTCTAAGCAGGTGGAATATTTGGTAACATCTTTTCATTCATCAGCATAATTGGGAGTGCAGGCGTGCCTGCCAAAACATAATCTATATCTAAATAAAATCTCTATGCAAAACAATGGCAATGAAGGACATTCAGAAAAGAGCAGGCTGTGTGGAGGGACTGCAGACAAGCAGGGCAAAGCTCCCTGATTTGCAGTTCTGGCAAGCCCTGGCTGCAGAGCTGAGGAAGGAAAACCCACCACAGCTCGAGTGGGTCTCTGCCACTGCATAGATAACAAGCCAGCTCCTAAGCAAAGCAGAATCTGGGCCTCACTTTTCTGTGGGGCATCTCTAGTGTTTTGAAACTTGCAATTATTTGTCATTAATATTCATTCATTGGAAAACACATATAAAACCCACTGTTCTGAATTCTTTCAAAAAAAATAATAAACTGAAGACAAAACAACCCTGGACTTGCATTCTGGTGGGGCAGCTATTAGCTAGAGAAGGACAACAACTGTACCTTTCTCTGCACCCCATCTGCACCCCTTGGCCCAGGCTACCTGCTGCTTGCCATCCTCCAGATTTCAAGGTCAGGTGCTTGTTATCACCTAGTCTCGCACTTGCTTTGTAATTGTGTTTTACCCCATGGCAAAGCAATGGCAAATGAAATATTAATTATTTCTTAAATCCCTGTCCATATTCAAAATGGAGAAACAAAAGACAGACTGAAAAAGACATGTGCTTCTAGGAAAATGGCAGAGAAGGTAGCCCTCCTCCCCAAGGGGACACAGGACAACACTCAGACAATTTTTCACTTTCACAGCTAAGGAGATGAGAGTTTAGAGGGTGAAGGCCAGAGAGATTGCTTAATCCACCACAAATTCACAGGACAGCCCGCACAATAAAGGGTAATCCCACCCCAAATGCTGACAGCTGATAGTACCTGCTTTATGGAATTCTGGAGGTCTAAAACACATCACAGTTGCTTTGATCTGCATTACTCGCCTTGGCCGTGCCCTTCAGGTTTTACTGAGAAATGCCTGGCTTTGATGAAGAAGCCAGAAAAGAATTGCTTCCCCTAAAGAGGGTAAAATCTCTGGCATGGGTGTGCTGGCATCTATGGTTTCACCTGTCCTGTTTTTGCTTTTCTGACCATTAGAATTAAAACCATGAGAAGGAACTGTTTTCCCAACACAGGATCAGGGATGTCAAATTCCCAGCTTTGGGGCTCAAGGACTGTGAGTGACAGGGCAAGACTCAAGGAAGAGATAGTCTTTTCTGGCCCTGGATCCTCGGCCCTGACTTGGATCTTGTGACTCAATCACTACCTCCTTGTCCAGGGTATATTCTTAGCCCAAGTTAGATGCTGCCAGCCCACCATACAATCAGGCTAATAGTTCATCCACCCTGCTGTGCTTTCCCCCAGGGCAAATGACTGCTGTTCAGAACACTCGATGGGGACTGGCAAACCCTAAGAGGTCTTGGGGAACAAGAAGCAAAGTCTAGGGATTTGGGGTAGGCTGTCACAAAGTTTAAATCCAAGAGTTGAGCAGTCTCTCTAAATGCCTCTCTTGAAGTCAGTCAACAGCCAAGCCCTGATGAGAGCTCTAGGTACCACTAGTAGGTTGCAACGGAGCACAACAATCAGAAGTGAAAACAGGCATTCCTCTTGACTACTCATTCATTCATTCATTCATTCATCCACAGATTTCACAATAAGGTCCTGCATCCTTCAGCACATATTTACACAGCAGGGTTCAGGCTGTGGACAAGGTTTACGGCCCCTGTCCTCCTGAACTCAAAACCATGCTCTGAGACCGCCAGTTATTTGATGTTAACCAAATTATTTCCTTTCCTGAATAACAAAAGGAGGGTAGCTGGGGAGGGTTTCTATTTTGTAAGAGGTGATGCAAAGATTAAACATGGCCACCTTAGCACAAGCCTCACTCAGACTCTTACTAAAGTCTCCTGGTGCCATCTTCTGTGTCTTCCTACCACTCACCTAATTATGCATGATTCCTGTTGCCCATGGAGGTAAGGATAACTCCTGGGGTCACATTTCAGGTCAAAAGACCCTCTCATCTTCTAGGGATCCAAATCTTTCCACTAAGGTTGGAGAGTCATGACATCACCTCATGTAAGAATTGGGACACAGGAAGTAGAATCACCCATCCATCAGCAGTGAGTTGACGAAGTAGGAGGATGTGAGTTCTCCTAACAGCCATGCCTGCCCCGCCTCTTAGAAATTCCAATTTGACTTTGCAGTTCCTTGGATCGGATATCAAGCAGAAGCAGATTCTTAGCGGCCTGGGGAGGTGGGGGCAGCAACCTTCTGTCATTAAGATGCTCATCAGGACCAGGAGCATGCACAGTGATAAATCGTGATTCCAAGCTCGTGCTGTCGAAAGCCCTGTGGCTCGCGAACAGGTAGTCTTGAGAAAGGAGTTGGGCTGTGCAGGTGTATCTGTGTGCCTACTCACCCAGCTTGTACCACATATCACGGATGGAGAAGCCAATTAACCGTCTCATGTCCCCATACCTAGGAGGAACAAACATGTGTGCTTCAGGCACTAGCTTGGAGTAGCCCAAAGAACTCCTCCCCGCTTCCAGGAAACCCAGGCATGCCACCTTACTTATTCAGAATTTTGTTGTACTTGGCATGTGAGAACTGCTCCAGCTGCAGAGAATCTTGAGTGATAAATGCCACGGCCAGATGAAAATAGTTGTTCCACAGCTGTAAACGAAAGAGAACAGTCATGAAGAGGGTGTGAAGGCGAGGATTATTAAATGCTGGGTAATGTGAATAATTTATGAAAATGGCAGAAGACAGAGGCAGCACCACTTTATTGTGTGCACTGCAATTTTCCAACTGGCACTGACTAGGAAATGAGCATCCGAGCCGAAAGGAGGACAATGGGTGAATTTCTCTGGGCACTGACCATGTCCCCTCTTCCACAATAGCATCAGGATGAGCCTGAACCAGAGCATTCTACACTGGTTTTTGTGTTTTATTTATTTATCTTTGGCTGTTGTGCTTAAAAATAAATAAATAAATAAATAAATAAATAAATAAATAAATAAATAAATAAATAAATAAAACCACTTCACCTCCTGCAGGGAGTCCAGGTGAACTGGATTTCTGCCCAGGAATTAGAGGGTGATGCCCTTTCTAATTCCTCCTGTACCTCAGAGGACCAGCCTACAATCCATCCTGTCTTAAAACATGCCTCCTCTTCCTTTCCTTTAGTTCAAAAGGTTTCCAAGCATGGTTCCTGGAGCAGCAGGAGACCTGGGAACATGTTAGAAATGCAAATTCTATGGTCTCTGCCACCAGACCGCCTGAGTCACAATCCCTAGGGAGTCAGACCTAGAAACCTCTATGCTGACAAACCCTCCATTTATTTCAGAGATTTAAACAATAAGGTTCAGAAAAGTTAAATCGCCCTCTAAAGTCACACTGTTGGCAGATGTAATGAGAACTGAGTTATTTTTAATTAACTCAAAAATTAAAAAATGATATTGACACATGGCTTAAAAAATTAACGAGTAAAAAGTTCTTTTTTATCCTGCTTTGGACTCTCATTTAATTTCCCAGAAGAAATATTAACGGCTATTTGGATGTCTTTTCAGACAGTTTCTGTTCATAAACAAATATGAGTGTATACATAAAGATCTTTTTAATTTAGTCTGCTGTACTTGGGTTTTTTCCTCTTGCAAATGTTTCCATATTAGCATACACAGTTCTGCTTCACTCCTTTATTGCTAAATGGTACTGTGCTATAAGACTGTACTTTAATTTTAACCAATTCCCTATTTAGAGACATTTAACTTGGCTCCAACTTTTTTTGTCTCTAGCAACAGTGCTGTAATCAACATCCTTGTTCGAACATCCAGAGATGGATGGGAAACTATATTTGTAGTAAGTATTCTGAGAGCTGGAACTGCTACGTCACAGGGTCTATGGCGGTTGTGTTGCTGTTTGTTGTGTTTGCGGTTTGTTTTCACAGGCACTATCCAGTTGCCTGGAAGGCTCCCAATCCAACCACCGGCTCCATTGTCAGGGTCATGTCACTCTGTCTCTCCGAGTCTTACATTTTTCTTCTGGAAAATGAGGAAAGCAGAATCTTCAGGACATAATTACAGGAGCTCAACAAGGCAATTCTGCCCAGGAAACTCTCAAACATCACTTCTTTGGATAAGCCTTCCCTTCTTCAATCAGACTAGAGTAAGTTCACTCTTTATTCATGACACCTGTTCCCTAGATTTATGATGTATTTTAAACAAAGCCAGTTTATTTGCTGTCTCTTCTGTGAGATGCAGGCATCACACAGGCCAGAACCTGACCACTTTATTTACTATTGTATATACAGTGTCTGGCTTCTCATCAGTCCTATTCAGGAAGCATCTGGTAAGTTCACTAGAGACCCAGGATCTGTGTGCATTCTCCTTAGAACCTCTGAAGGAATTACAAAACTTGCAGTATTACTCACTGCCATTTAGAGATTAGGAAACTAAAGTTTTAGAGGTTAAATAATTACTCAAAGTCCCACAGCTGCAACATGGTGCAAATGGCATTTGAATACAACTTTACGCTATCCTAGGACTTGCATTTTTTTTTAAAGATTTATTGTACTTATATTTGAAAGGCAGAGTGACAGAGAGAAACAGCGAGCTTCCTTTCATTGATTCACTTCCCAAATGGTCCAAACGGCCAACCAAAGCTAACCCAATCCAAAGTCAGGAACCAGGAGCTTCCTCTGGTTCTCTCATACGGGTGCAGGTCTTGACTCAATCTCTGAGGCTCTCCTAGGCCATAAGCAGGGAATCGGATGGGAAGTGAGTGAAGAAGCCAGGACAGACCATATGTGATATATGGGGTAACGGCACTGCAGGTACAGGCGCAGCTGACCGTGCCATCACACCAGCTTCAGGGCTTGCATTCTTAACTGCCATGTTCTTCTGTTAAAGCCACTTTCCCCCTTCCTCAGCTTCCTTGAGCCTTTGTGTCCGGTTAAGGTTTCTACTGCTTCAATGAATACTTTGCAATTTTTATAGCAGAGATTAAGGGAAGGATATTGGATCCTGCGGGATTCGTTCTGAATGGCTTTGAATTATTCTTTATCCCAAATTTAAATAAAAATTTAAAAAGAGACCAGCAGGCATTGTTGCTGCAATTGCAGTTGGCTGGCCTTCTCTGAGAAGCGGAGCACCACTGCCATGACCATTCTGGGATTGCTGCTGAATCTGCAGTGGGAGGTTCCAAGTACACCTTCTGGTGGGGGACTACAGACAGGGCTGGGGAAACTGACCCCAGGCACATGCTCATCTGCCTGCCTGGAGTGACCATTCTACCTTGAGACTCCTGGTGATGCACAGGCTTTTCACATGCTTTGATGACTACCCCTCTATGTGCGTTCTGTGTCTCTACCTGGCTTTTTTCTCTTTCTTGCTTGCTTTTTTTGGTCATTAATGGCTGTATTTTTCTTTGTAAACACTAAGCTGGCTTTCAGTGCCATGCTAATGGTTGAGAATATTCTGGATATTTTCCACTTCATAAGACCTAATGTACTGGTTGAAAAATGAGCCCCTGACCAGCTGGACCTCAGAAACTGGTCTAAAAATGCCACGAAGCTAAGGCAGGAATAACACCAAGAGCCAATGAGAGCTTTCCAGATTGACAAAAGCCTCTTAGTGCCAGTCATAGAGCTGCTGACATAGGAATAATTTTCCTGGAGCTGGAAAACATTCCCAGGGCCAATCGCAGTTTCCTACAAGGAGAGCCTAATGCTGTGACCAGTCATCTTTGAGCTCTCTAGCCGCATGTTAGGAAGGCCTAGAAAGGGCAGAGAGTGTTTCTGGAGCCAGATGGAGCTGCCTCGCAGCATCCAAAGGCCCCTGTTTAAGAGGGAGTACAATGTCATGTACAGAAGGAGTTTGCACACAGTCCTGAGGTCAAATCCCAGCAGCGCTGCTTAGCAGCTAGATGGATTTTTAACAAAAAGTCAGCCACTTCTCTTATCTGTTTATTCACTAGTGGGATGGGTGTACCTCAACCTAACAGGATTATGATAAAGATGACAATACCCTAAGTAGAAATCTAAAGAAAGTCACCTTCAAAAACTCAAAGGCTAGAAGATGAGTTTCCTGAGTTTTTCACTAAGACTCCTAAATCCTTTGCTTCTCAGTTCCTCAAAGCACATGGCAATAGTCTGGGTCCGTAAGAATTTCCCTATACTGTGCCAAATCAATCTGTCTTCTTGTTTTCCCCTGCGTGCATACATGGAAATGACCAGGATCCAGCATGATGAATAGGGCCCAGATATGCAAATAATCTTAGTCTCAAGCAAATGTTATCTTTGTAATTCTCAAGGCTTGTCACCCACTGATGACTGGCACCCACTGAGCTTCTTGCTTCTACCCTTTGAATCTCAAAACCACACTTCCGGGAAAGATATTAGGGATAACCTCATTGCATCTGCCCCTCTTCTGGACAGCAGCTGCCAAGGCCAGCAGCGCTTGGTGATGGATGCTGTTCCTGCTGATATTAAATGCATAATTAATGAAACCGTAAGAAGGAGACAAGGCATGTTCCAGGCAGGGGACAGAAAGCAAATCCGTTCTCACATGGGAGGCAGGAGGGAACAAAGATAAGGCTGAAAAATGATCTTGTTTTGTGACAGGTGCTTTTCAATACATATCCATGAAGATGCAAGCCTTGTTACAAAAGGAGATATTTTCTTTTCAAATGTTGGCCACTTACAGACTCTTACAGGTGTGACAATCCCAGACAATGCTGCAGTGGCCAGAAAAATGCCATCCTGCTGTTTTGTTTATCAGTCACTGACACCAGCCTTGGCCAATTAAGGGCCATCAGTATTATCATAATTTTGATTATAAGGAGTTAACTCTTATTAGATAGCCACTTTGCTTCTGGCGCTACTCTAAGTGCTCTAACTCCATTAGATCCCTCAATTGTCATAACAAGCCATTGGATTAATGACCATTAGCATTCGAGTTGGACTCAGATACTAGTATTGAGGAAAATGAATTTTAGTGAGGTAAAGCAATGTCCTTGAAGTCACTCAGCTCAGAAGCTCAAACTTTCCCAGCCTTTGGGCATTTATCCCATTCAGAGTTGCTTCTGGAAACACAGGATACAACTGTAAGAAGGACCGAAGCACTAAGCAGCCCCTGGAGACCACAGAGGCAGAAGGCAAGGTCCCGGGCAAGGTCCTTTCTCTTCTACAGGAGAAGACCAAACCAGCTTACACTTTAATGGTCACAACACAGCCACTGCTGCCCCATCAAGACAAACGATGGCCTTATTACTTTCCACCAGAGGCTGCAGGCATCTGAACTACATTTGGAAGGAAATCAAACAAACGTCATGTTTTGTCCCATATCAAAGATTTATAATGCCAGGAGAAAATCTCACCCAGACCCAGGCAGACAGCCATCAAGTCCTGGTGCTTGACAAAGCTGCACAGCCAGCATGTGGCAGTGGCTGCACAGGTGGGCTCTGTTGTCAGTCACCATGAGTTCCAGGCTGATGCACACCATGACTTTAGGTTCTCAACTCATCGCCCTGCGTCTTGCTTGAAGCAACATAGGTCTAGGGACTGGAATAAGGTGCCCTTGAAAGTGCTACTCATGAAGTTTGGCATGGATAAGCCAGCAGCTGATTCCTACAGTTCAGTTGCCTGATCTGAATTCAAGGAAGTGTGAGAGAATCCTGATTAGAGACAATGTTCAACCTTTCAGCTCAGGAAAAACACTTGTAGGCCACAGCTGACAGCAGGGTGGGTCCTTCAGGCCTCAGACAGACAGACATCACCTCCCCAGGCTGACCTACCTACCAGGTGCCAAGCACGGAGGATACAGCCTCTGTGAGTACAAGGTCTTTGCACTAAGGATGGCCATGTTTTACCAGAGGAAAGAGAGAAAACACAGATGTAGACAAATGAGAACAATGATTGCAAATGGCGGAGTGTCCTGAAGTGACCTCAACAAGTGGTGGTGGGGTGATCCTCAGGGAGATACCAGGCACTGAGGAGGCCTCTCTGAGGAGGCCATGCTGGAAAAGACATTGGCAAGACCAAACAAAGGATATAATAGTGACCAGAGTACCAGGAATCAAAGAAAAGCTACAGAATATACCCCTGCTATACAATAAAAGCAGACTAACCATGAAACTTCTAAATATCTAGGCAACAAAATATTAGACTTTTTATATTGCCTGTACCAATAGTGTCATGACCCACATAAGTAGCTCAAAGTCAGAGTTATTCTTTTTTTATCTCTAATTTTAATTGGCTTTTCCTTCGTGCTTTTCTTTGCTATTATGGCTAAAAGTTTGTTTCACTACTCTTCTTAAAAAATGGCTCTTGTTACAATTTGCAGGTTTTTTTTTTTTTAATTTCAATTCCAATTATTTTTGCTGTGGATTTTATCATTTCTTGCTTCTGTTCATTTTGCTTTTTAAATAAGTCCCTGAGATGCATTATTAATCATTTGAGACATTTTGATTATTTGTAAGCATCTGATGTTACAAATGTCCCTGTTTTTGCTACATGTCATGAGTTTTGATATTTTTGTTTTTGTCATTTCTTCAAAAAAGTTTTCTTTTTTTCTTTTTCTCTTATTAATTTCTTCAGTGACACATAGGTCATTAAGGAGCACCATTTCCTTCAAGCAGTTTTTTTTTTTCTTTTCTTTTTTATTTCTCTAGTGACACATAGGTCATTCTATAGCATGTTATTTTAATTTCCTGTTGCTAGAAATTTTCTAATTTTCTTGCTGTTTTCAATTTTGTTTTATGGCTTTTTATTTAAGGAGACGTATAGTAACTATATAACAGGGACTATCATTTTCAGGTGTGAAGACACAATGCAGTACGCATCTCTGCTTCCAAATCAAAGATCAAATCCCAATGAAACTGCTAAAAAATCTTGACAATAAGATGCTGGATTCTCTGCCATTGTCCACACCTACAATGTCAAGACACACTTAAATAGCAGAATGATAGTCTTATGACTATTCATGAAAGGCTATACAATGTAATAATAAAGAGGAAATCAGAGGGGAGGAGGGAATGTGGGAAGGGGGAAGGGGACCTATGGAACTATATCATAAATAATAATAATAATAGTAACAGCAATAAAAGAAACTGGTGGGATCTCACTGGTGAATTTTCCCAACAAGAACCTTCACACTTCCTAATCTGGAGAAAACCTTATGATGTGCGAAAGGGTGGTGGCTATCACTCAGTGGCTGAATTACCTGAGGCACAGGCATTGTGCAAGCTTTGCTCATCCAAGTACTGACTGCCTGGACTCAGCAACTTCTACTCCCCAAGTTCCCACTGCAAGAGGTCCTGAGATCACAGATTTCCCTGGACAGGCATCATCTTTGGGGTGGGGAAAGGATTCTCCCACATCTCCAGCCTGATCTGGAACTTCCAGGTTGTGGACCTGGAGTAGATGTGTCAACCTGTCTGCCCTATTACATGCATTCAGGTTCTCGAATCTCTCATAGGGCCCAAGTGTTAACAAACATCTAACAGTGACTTTGGGAGTGACCAGAAAACCACAGAGGAGTATTGTTAGCTTCATTACAAATCAGTTTTAGTGTCTATGAATGGCTGTTTCTAGGCTCCAGTAAAAAGAGAAGAAAATGTGCTAATGTTGTTTTACAAGGTGGTATCCACTCTGACAGTGAATGAATATTTTTTCCCCACTAGCACAAGATCTATCATACATCGTATTTGCATAGGGTGCCAAGTTAATGGCCACTCATCAGACTGTGCTCATAAAGCCGAAGAAGTTCCCACACCATCCACAACTCCCCGTGAAGTCCCCAGACACACACCTGCACATCTTCCATGTGCTTTGGGGGCAGGGATCTGATGGAGCCATTACTCTGAGATGCCAGAGCACCCCAAAGCAGCTCCAAGGGTGGCACTCACCTGGAACTCAAAGTTTGTGTGTTCCAGAAACTTCTGGTTCATTGTTTCTGCAAACTTGTTGATAGCTCTCAGGAAGACCCTGGAAGAGGAGAGAAGGTTACGTGGCTATCTGAACATGCTCCCTCACGCCAGCTCTAAATCTCCTTCTCTCTCCCCTTGGAAGATGACAGGTGATGCAGGTTGACACTGCTCACTCAAGATCTGGGGCCACGCCTGTCCTGGAAAAGCTCAGGAACTCTCTGACCTCCTTTCGAACACCCACACAGTCTTGTTATTTAAGAAATTATCAGTTTATGGCAGAATATTTATGCCATCCCCCCCCAAAAAAAAACTTTAAAGGAAAAGCTATTCTTCCCCAAACCAACAAAAAGTAACACATCCCAAATCCTATCATTTGGAGAAGTCTGTCAGGGAAACTTTGATATAAGCATAATTTCAAAGGTCTCCCTAAACACATATACAAGACAGATACTTTAAGACTATCACTTTGATAAATGGGGTTACAGGATAAATGCTGTTTTGCAGCCTTTTTACTAAACACTGAATCATGTGTTTCTTTTATGTCTATAGATGCAAATATACATCATTCTTCTTGATCACTAAAAACCCTACATGGCGTGAAAGCATGACAGCTTATTTGGTTTCTTACTGATAGGCCTTTGTGTTGTCCCTCATATTTTTATGTTATACGCAGTTTTCCAATTGAGTACAATCTGTAACTTCTACGTACATTCACACACTGCATAGCCAGTGACCGATGGCATATGCGAGCGGTTTCATAATAATGGACTTGAGATACTCACATCACTTAGTGACATTGTCACTATTGTAAGGTCACCACATAGGACTTTTCTGTGTGTAGCGATACTGGTATAAATCAGCATGCTGCATTGCCACTTGTCTAACATGTGCAACATGTCAGTACATATTTGATAATAAACAAGTATGTTAATAGCTTTTGTACTTACCAAACAATACTTTCAACATAATTTTATTTTATTTTAAATGTGACCTTTCAAAAATTTTGTTGGAGACAGAGAGCGCTTCCATCTGCTATTCCACTGGATCAGGTAGAAGCCAGGGGCCAGGAACTCAATCCAAGTTACTCATGTGGGTGACAAAAATCCATCCTCTTGAGACATCACCTGCTGCCACCCAGGGTCTACTGGATAGTGAGCAGGAAGCTGAAATCTGGGTCAGAACTAGGACTGAAACTCAAACACTATGGTATGGGAAGTGGGCATCCCAACTGGGAGCTTATCCATTAAACCCAATGTCTGCCCCTATTGTATTCCTTCCTTATAAGAAACAAAGTTTGGGGACAACGCTCTGCTTCTGACACAGCACCCTGACAAAGTGTTGGGAAAGCAGCAGATAATGGCCCGAGGGTTTAGGCCCCTGCCACCTGTATGAAAGACCAGGATGGAGCTTCTGCCTTTCAATTAGCCCAGATCTGGTTGTTACAGCCATTTGGGAAATGAAACAATGGAAAACTCTCTTTTCTCTCTCTCTCTCTCTCTCTCTCTCTCTCTCTCTCTCTCTCTCTCTCTTTCTCTCCCCCTGTAACTCTGCCATTCAAATGAAGAAATATTACTGTAAAACTGTAGGTTACACCTGCTGCTTTGTCACTGGCTCTCTTGACTGCACCAGGAGGCCACACTGACTGACTGAACTATACCATCTGGGTTCATGTGAATATACTCAATACACAATAATGAAATTGCCTGAGGACACATTTCCCAGAACAAATCCCAGCACTAAGCCAGGAATGACTGTACACTTCTCCAGTCTTCTCCTTTAAGCAATAATATCAGCCAAATGCTACACATATTTTACATTTCGGGACCTGTTGTCAGCTTGTATTTCTTCTTCTTTTTTTTTTTAAAGATTTATTCATTTTATTACAGCCAGATATACACAGAGGAGGAGAGACAGAGAGGAAGATCTTCCGTCCGATGATTCACTCCCCAAGTGAGCCGCAACAGGCTGGTGCACGCCAATCCGAAGCCGGGAACCTGGAACCTCTTCCGGGTTTCCCACGTGGGTGCAGTGTCCCAATGCATTGGGCCATCCTCGACTGCTTTCCCAGGCCGCAAGCAGGGAGCTGGATGGGAAGTGGAGCTGCCGGGATTAGAACCGGCGCCCATATGGGATCCCGGGGCATTCAAGGCGAGGACTTTAGCCGCTAGGCCATGCCGCCGGGCCCATTGTATTTCTTCTTAAATGTCTTCCTGGCTGCGAACGGCACTGTGATACAGTCAGTAAAGCTACCACCTGCCATGCCAGCATCCTTTATGGGTGCAGGCTCGCGTCCCAGCCCTTCCACTACTGATACACTCCCCACAAGTGGCCATGGAAAAAGCAACATAAAATGGCCCAAGTGCATGGCCCCTGCCAACCAGGTAAAGGCCTGGTTCTCTCTTTGTAACTGTGACTTTCAAATTAATAAATAAATCTTTAAAACGAAATGTCTTCCTGGACACTTGTTCCTTTCTTTCCTCCATGCCAAATTCTATTAACTGGCCTTTTAGCCTCCTATTTATTGACCCTTTAAGGTCAGGAGTAACCTGTCAATCATGGACTTTTATGGCTCTCGTTACCCTTGGGCTAACCCTGAACTCCTCTGAAAGTCATAACCCTTCTAAACAGGACCTCAATTTTCATTCCTAAGCTTCTTTTTCACTAAGATCCCGTGCTACTTGGGTGTTTCCTGGGTACTTGACCTTGTGCTTTATTTGCCTCCAATACTCCTCTTCTAAGCACTGAAAGTCAAAATCCTATTGAAGATTCATGGTCAAGATCGCGTTATCCACTGGCAAGTCTGTGCACTGGAGCTGTGCGGGGGTCTGGCCAGGTTCGATTGTGATAATAATAAAAAAAAAAGTATACAATACATAATGCCAAGGCAAGGCTGCCTGTGCCGCTTAGGAATGCAGCACCCAACCAGCACACCTCCCACTGGTTTAAGTGAAGGATGAGTGTGTGATGGCCAGAACCAGGATGGGCTGCAGTACTCATTGGTTCCAGTGGAGGTCGGGGCTGAGAATAGAACCAACCCAGCAGTTGCAACCACCAGCAGATCGGGGTGATGGATTGTGGCGGGCACTGTGCTTACTAGTACATGTAGGAACCTGGCCTCAACATTTCTTTGGGAACTCCCTTAATCATAATGGAGGAATCAGAACATTAACCAAGAAAAGACGGAAAATGGAATAGATCAATCAACCACCTCAGTTATATGATGGCAGTGAAATACTGGACAAGGGGAGACGCTATGATGGTCTATATCAGTCAGTGGACTCTGCACCAGCCTCATCATACCTGGATTGTTGCTGATGAAATGTTGGAGCTTCTAGTTGATTGGGATGACACTCTGCTGGCTCTGCCTTCAGACCTGAGAGGGCCTCCCTAAGAGGTTGTTGAATTTGGACAATGGGATGCTGGACTCTATGTATGGTATATGCTTGCAATGAGGGAATCCCAGTGGAACTTGAGCTGTGGCTATATATCAGGATGGAGGAATCCACCGGGGGGGGGAGGTTGGGGTGAGGTGGGGAGAATCCCAGTACCTATGAAGTTGTGTCGCGTAATACTTTGTAATTAATGGGAAAAAATAACAAAATTAAAAAAAAAAAGATCAAAAGCCTCCTCTTTCAGGAAGTCTTCCATTATTCTCACAGTCCCATGGACCTGCCGCCTCCTTTCAGTCTGCACCTCTCTGGTTCCCACGCTGACTATTCCATCTGTCTCTATACAGCATCTCCTTGTGCAAACTCAGTTTCTTCAGGACAAACTCACTAGCACATTTGTGTCCTCCATGGGGTACTCACTGCAGTTTTCTTTACAGCATTCACCATGAGCTGTGATGATTTTCTGTGTGTGATGCAAGAATCTCTATCTTCTCTGCTAGGTCACACTTTCCTGGGAAGGAGGGCCTTTCTCCATGCTCATGTGTTGTCTCACATGCCTATGACTCCCAACTTTCATCTACATCCTTGGATTTCCCCTGAACACAGGCTTACTCTGAGGAGTTTCTTCTGGACCCCAACTTGGGTGACCTATCAGCATCTCAGATTTATACCCCTAACATCTGTCCCGCTGCCCTCCTCCCATCAAAGGTAAGAGTTTTTCCATTCTTCTATGCTCTCAGAGAGGGAAAGACCACTTTGGTAATGTCCTTGACCTTGCCATTTCTCTCATACTCTTCCCATGAACAGTCAACATATTCTACAGTACTTTTTTAAACTACTTCACATCCACCTTCTGACATCAACCTGAGCCAACTCACCATCAATTTCTGCCTGAAATTTTGCAGTGGTCTCACAACTCCTTTATGTTCTCCCTGCAGCCAAGTTTTCTTTGCATATATGTTCTTGTAAAATCTTAGTGAGCAGGGACCAGATCCTGGACAGTTGGTTCCCTTTTCTTCCAGAAGAACAGCAGCCAATCAATATCTATTTGTCTATTGAATGGCTGGCCCGGTGAAAATACTCATCTGGGCACCTGAGGCTCCACGGGAAGCCAACGAAGGAAGGGCTGATGAGAAGACGTATTGCTGTGAGTAGTAATTGTGGCTCACTTCTGCTTGAGAACCTCTTAGTGATTTTAAACAAAACAACTGCCCATCAGAAGTGTCCCATTCTAAGAGATGTAGAAGAAGAGCTATTTATACCACTAATCCTTGTCCCTGCCTGGTTGGAAGTCGCTCCTGTGGGCATGAAGTACATGGTTCTTCTAGCATGCCCCACAGGTGAGCTTAGTACTCTGCAGCCACAGAAAGACCAGAGGAAAAAGAATTAGAACACTCTCACGATGTGTGAGCAATGTCCACTGAAGCTCGAGGTGTATTTTGGTGGGCCAAGAGTGTAGGAGGTACTCACAACACTGGCGACATTAGTGTCTGCTTGTCAGAGACACTGGGCAGGGTGTGCATTACACACGGTAAAGTTTGGTGAGCAAAAAGTTGGTTTATCCTGGTATTGGGATCACAGGATTGGTGCACACACACATACACACACACTCGGTATGATTTCTAGTTTTGCTATTTGTTATCTGTGAGTATTTTGGACTAGTTAATATCACCTCCGAGCAATCATGCAATCTTCATGCATTGGCCACAGGGTTTAATGGGCATGTGTGTTACCAGGGTTATACACAGTGCCTGGCACACAGCAGCCATTGTTATGCCAGACACGGATACTTGGATGACATCATTCTTCTTCCAAAGGTAGCGGCCAACAGCAAATTGGACAGACAGTAAGGAGCACCTCACCTCATGGCTCTAGGATAGAAGGGGGGCTCTGGATTGTGGTATAGTGGATAAAGCTGCTGCCTATAAAGATAGCATTTCATATCAGTGCTAGTTTGTAGCCTGTTTGCTCCACTTCTGATCCAGCTTTCACTGATGACCTGGGAAAAGCAGCAGAGGGATGGTCCAAGTGTTAGGGACTATGCCACCCATGTGGGATGCCTGGATGAAGCCCTTGGCTTTGGCCTGCTTCAAGCCCTGGCCATTGCAACCACTTGGGGAGTGAATCAGCAAATGGAAGACCTCTTCCTCTCTTTTTCCATAACTCTGACTTTCAAATAAATGATTAACAGAAAATAGTACAAAGGGGCTCAGGCCTGACTGTGTTCTTCTAAGACCACACATACATAGGTCCACATAAGGCCTATGGGATGTGGGATGTAAGTGAAAAGGTTGGCATGTCCTTTCTGATGAGGATCACCAAGGGATGTGGAGGGCCTCTTTGAGTCCTAGTCCCCTTCCTGTGTGACTCACATATCTAGCTAATGCTACTGGCCAAAACGTGAAGTTGGAGGATAAAAGAGTTAACCAGGGGAACAGGAGTTCGTACTCTTCAGCCTGAGACACTGAGATATCCATTCAGCTTTTAAGCTGCTCTACTCACAACACACAAAGAAGGTATGATGAATCAGCATATGCCAACTTAGTGTCTGTCAGGGCTAGGCTCACCCCAAGTGGTCCCCCAACACTTGCTGCATAATTTGGGATTCCAGCTAGACATGCAGCAGGACCACAAAAATTGGAGTCCTGCAGGCAGCTGGATGTTAGCATTATGTATGCTGTGTTTGCTGAAGAAATTAGAATAAGGTCTCTCTCTCTCTCTCTCTCTCTCTCACACACACACACACTTGCTCTCCCTTGATTGGAAGAGGTAGGAACTCCAAGAAGGAATCATCACTACAAATTGAAAATCTAAGAGGAAGGAGAAGTGGGTGGCAGTGATTTATCAGGATTTGGATACAGTCCTTATACAAATGCTGAGAACTGCCCTACTCAACTACCAGGGCTTAATTATCATGACCCTATTATGTGCTTACACAATATCAAACTTTAAAATAATATTAGGGGCCCGGCACAATAGCATAGTGGTTAAAGTCCTCACCTTGCATGTGTCGGGATCCCATATGGTCGAGGGTTCTAATCCTGGCGACCCTGCTTCCCATCCAGCTCCCTACTTGTGGCCTGGGAAAGCAGTCGAGGACAACCCAAAGCCTTGGGACCCTGCACCCACGTGGGAGACCCAGAAGAGCTCCTGGCTCCTGGCTTTGGATTGGCTCAGATACAGCCATTGCACTCACTTGGGGAGTGAACCATCAGACGAAAGATCTTCCTCTGTCTCTCCTCCCCTCTGTATATCCACCTTTCCAATAAAAATAAATAAATCTCAAAAAATATTAGAAATGTGCTCCTGATGAAGACAGATAAGACACAGTCCAGATTTAACTCTTCCGTGAATTATTCTGGCTGTATCAAAAACACAGGAGTATAAAACTAAAAAAAAATAGCTCACCTTTCTGAAGTTCTTGCTACGTGGTAAACCCTGTTATAAGTATGTCACGTATATTATTTCATTTTAGTCCCCACAAAATATCCTTTGTGATACAAATATTGTCAGTATCCCCATTGTGAAGTGAGTAAAGTTGAGTCCAAAGTGGTTGAGGTACTAGCCTGAGGTCATAAAACTGCAATGATAAAGACAGGATTTGACCTCAGGCAGTCATAAGTCAATTTTTCTATGCTGCCTCTGGATTCTTTCTGGGTTCTGAACTCAGGACAGAGACTGAGCACTTGGTCAGATCTCCAAAGACGTATTTACTGTCGCCTCAGACGGCATGATTCAAGTTTTGGGTCTCTCTCGAGAGCCCTGCCAGCCCAGGACATTCAACAAACACTGTTGATTGTTTGCATTTGGAGAATCTGTGCATATCCTACTCCCACTCAATATCCTGGATTTGCAGTTGGAAATGGGATAAAAGGGACTCCTACACATGAATTTGCTTGATCATTGAAATACCTTGATCATTAAAAATCTAACATATCATGTAAATCAGATCTTACTGAATACTGCATCTCACTGAAAAAAAAAATGCTCCTAATGGGATTTACTTCTTGAAGCAGACACATGATCATGTCTGCATGCACCAAACAGCACACAGTTGGAGAGACAGACAAACCTGGAAAATTCTACTGCCTTCTTCCAATAAGCAGATGAATCAATTACTAAGACATAGATACATAACATACATAAGTTACGTGTGATAATAGAAAACCTACAACAACATAGAGATCACAGGATGGAAAGGAAAGAGGAATAGGAAGGATGGAAGAGTAAACGCAAACTGTGTGATCAATGACGTTTGCCTGGCCAGATGAACAAGTGGAGAATGTTTGGAAGTGGTGTATTGGAGAATTCTCTAGGCTAAGTCATGGTATGTATTGCTTATCCAAATTATCCCAGAAATCTCCCACTAATGAGCTCACTGACTTTGGGAGGTTGTCCCACCTCTCTGGGCTTCAGCTTGCATATCTGTAATTCTGCAAAACACAGCAGTGGCGGTTAAGAACTTGGGCTCTGGTCAAATGGCTTCTCTGTTTTTCTTTAATTAAAAATTCAATACCGAGTGAGACATTTATCTAATCTGGGCCTCAGCTTTTTCATACGCACACATAAAGTGCAGACTATACTAGTTCTATATCATAAAGTTGTTGGGAGGATTAAATGAGCTGAGGTAGGTAAAGCATTTGTAACAGGGATGCATCTAGGTGGTTAATAAACGTTACCTAAGATAACAGCACACAAGAAATGATAAAACAATGAGAAAAGTTCAAGAGCTCCATAAATACAAGGGATTATTGTGGTCAGAGCATAAAGGAAAGCTGTAAACAAAGCTATGGGGCTTCAAGGAGAAAAAACAGTCATCTTCTTGGGTGATTACTCATGCTTCTCTAGTCCCAAGATTCTTAACGCACCTGCCTCTCTACTCTTGGACTTGGCTCACTGTTCTCAGTGATTTGAGATTACTGACGGTTATTGCCCATTGAGTTCTTCCCAGATACCAGACACAGTGATAAGGAGAAACTTATTACAGACACACACACACACACACACACACACACACACACACACTCCTTTGGAGTGCAGGCAATCATTTTCCTGTATTAAAGGTTGGCAGACATGAGGAGCATGATGCTTTGGCTATTTATAGCTTAGAAAACTTTTGATGCAAAACTTTAAGAATTCAGTTGATTGCTAAGAGATTCAAATATTTCTGTTGGAGACGATTATACACTGTCAAGACTGTTAGAGATGTATACTATTCTAATATTCTAGGGGGAAAGAGATGAGAACCATTGTATCATCTCTGGGAGTCTGTCCTGAAAAAGTGAAGTCTAGCAAGCTGGGCAATCTAAAGAGGTTGAGATTCCAAGGCTTCCCCTTGAGGACCAGCCAGGTTCTTCCACAGATGCCAGGCAGCGCATAAGGGAGAGCTTGCTGAGTGGGGCATTGGGCTGTCTGAGGCAGTGGTCATGATGGGCATCAGGGAATTTGCCTGCTCCTAAGCTATCCCTCTTTTTGGTAATAAATCCAGGATTTGCCTTTGGAGCATCACTCCTTCTGCCTGCTCCCTTCTTAATTTAGATACCAGTGACAGCAACATTCCCAGCCTCAAAGGCAGTGTGAACTAAATCCAAGCCTGACTGAATTCAGAGCACTCTTCGTTCTGCTGGCCACAGGGGTTTATGAATGGGCCACAGAACCCAAGCCAGGTCTTTGAAGAGGAGCCAGGGACGTTTGATGTACCCACTTTCTACTATTTGAGTTTAAAATCAAGCAAGACATTTATCCGCCATGCCTAGTGCCAAGATCCATCAAAATAAAAATGTATATGCTGAGAATGAAGCCAACAGACCTGTGTCAGCATTTGAGCACCTAGATACATCCATTCCTGAAGGCATACTTTAGGCTTCTGTCAGTTATATGAACTCCTTTTCCTTAGGCAGAGTTGAATTGGATTTTCTTATAAAATGTCAAATAGCAAGTGCCCTCTGGATACATTACAGTTCCATCAGCATATTTAAGAATGTCAAGTTCCATACATACAGCTCATGAGCTGTAAGAACAGAAATGAGTTGGCCTCCTGTAAGCCTAGCTACATGAAAGAATCATAGAGGAGTTACTTCTAGGCAGAGTTATGCAAGCAAACAACGAGGAGGGACAAGTTCTCCTGTCCAGCAAGGGTGGCTGGATCCACAAGGTGGGGATGCTATGGTCAAGAAACTGAAGGATGCTTTAGTGTGGTATCCAGGAAAGGCTGTGACTTATGTAAAGTCATGGAAATAAGCTTAAACAGTTAATAATGAGAGGCTGAGTGAATCTAAAAGGCAAGATGAGAGGCAAATGTTCATACTACACCTCCGGGGTGGTATGAGCAACCTGGGAAAGCTTTAAGACGTTATCAATAACCCGGCAGATAGACCGGGAAACCTCATGCAGTTTAGAAGGTGGCTACTACCCCCATTCAATGCGACCAAATATCACTGATACCCATAGTACAGTCAATTACACAATTGGTGGGGATTTGGTGAAGATAAAAATGTGGGTCCACTCATTCAAAATTCATTAAGAGCTACAAGATGAATACACCAGAATATTAGATTTCAGAGCATGAAATCTTAGCAACTGCTCTGGTCTCTGGTCTAGGAAGTTGGTCCAGATTAGGTCCAGGGTGAGACAAGCCTCTGATTTCCTCCCTTGTTTGATGGGAACAGGAAAGTCAGGGTTCGCACAGAACAGGCTGAAGATTCTCTCTGACACTGTTGTCACTGGGCTGATTTTTCTCTTCCTGCTACAATCAGATGCACAGACAGGCAGTTCTTTCTGCTCCAGCAAGCCTCCCTTCCCTCCACTGGCTCCCAAAGCTGGTCCAGGAGCACTGTGAGCAGGTGAATCTATAAAGTCGTGTGACTGGGCACTTGGGCATCCAGACAGTGGAAAAACAGCTTTTCAGAGAACTGAAAAGGCCACATGGGACTAGAGGCAGCACTCGGCAAAAATGAGACAGAAATTCCCAGTGTCTCCAATGACAAAATCATTAGTATATAAACATTCATAATCTTTCCCTTATAGTAAAGAGAATTATTTTTTTCCCTGTTCAGTTTCTCTCCTCTGGGTATTGTCCAGTCAATGCTTGCCTTTTATGATTCAGGACAAAAGCAACAGGTAGAATGAGATAAAGCTAGGTACTGATAGGGGATGAAGGGCTTCACACAGAAAGGGTCTAAAACAAATGTAAGAAACAATAGGAAAGAGAGAGAGAGAGAGAGAGAGAGAGAGAGAGAGAGAGAGAGAGAACGAAGGCCCTGTGGAAAAGAAAGTCATGGGGTTGGGTTTGAAAATAAGGGTCTGAGAGAGGGGAACCTGTGGCATGTGAGAGATACTGAGAGAAAGGGGAATGGTAAGGCAATTATAAAATATCATTGTATCTGCTAACTTGAATCTCACTTTGGCAAAACAATATTACACACAAAGTGTAAAAACCTGAAATTGCTTATAATTACTTTTATTTCGTGATATGTTGGGCCATGTAGGATCTGACTGCAGCATATGCGCATGTTGTATAAGTAGGCTGCATGAATCACAATGATATTCTGTGAGATGTTTATGGGCACTATGTATACACAGAGTGCACATCAAGTAGTTCCATGTGCAAATAAATTTTTGACCTGCTGCCTGATAAATTTTCCTATAGTGAGTATCACCAGATCATGCCCAAGGTCTCCTAAAACATCACAATAGCATACTGAAAGCTCTGAGCAGTACCGAAGCCCACTTAATGAGTTCATTCAATGCTTCCTAAACTTACTTTCATCATATGTTACAGATATTTCTTAACAAAATCAAAACTAACAGTATTTTAAAGATCCTTTCCCAAGCTCTCTGGGCTCCAGAACACAGGCAAGATATGATGCTTCAACTGTTATTTAAGAAGTAGGGGTGGGGTGCTTTTTGAACAGCTTTAACACTGATGAAGCGCTCTTCCTTGTGTTTAAATGTAGAAAGAGAGGATCTGTCAGCAGTTATAATTTCTTTTCACTGGGAGAAGATGCCTTCACCTTATCCTTACCATTGATCTCCAAAGTGAGTGGTGTGTGAGGTGGTTTGTTGGAAATGGGGGAGCTCACCTGTTCTGGACCATGCTCATGGCCATCCAGTCTACTGGGTACACATTCTTCCCAATGAGGTCCTTGAACATAATGAAGGTCTCCATCAAGAAGTCCTAAAACAGTAAAGCAAAACACACCTGTCAGCTTACGTTACAGGTACTTACAGAAAGTCTCTAAACCTTCCTGGATCTTTATTATTATATATTTTTGTTTGGTCGGACAAAATGGAAAGGATATAGCCTTTCATTCAGCTGAGTCAATGAAATCCCTAGCAATGGATTTCTAATGGAAGCTTAAAAATTGGCTACTGGGAGCTTGTTTCACAAATACCAGTGGAATATAAATATGGAATGATTTAAAAAAGCTCTCAGAATAATGCACTATTAATTTTCTGAGAATAAAGAAGTAGAGGCAGTCAATGATGTGGCACTTTATAATCATCTTCCCAAATATGTACTTGAGTAAGAAATAATCCATATTATTTGAAAGTATCTCAGGTCACTGAGCAAACAAAATATTATTAAAATAACTTTTAATTAACAAGGTTGCAACCACAGATAATTCATACATCACACAACAAACATGAGCAGATTAAAGAAACGCAATGAAAAGGATGACTGTCCTGGTCCTGCTCATCTTTTTTTTCTTCTCATCTTTAGAGAACACAGAGATCAGAATCACTGGCATTGGACCTTTAAGCTTGGTGCCACGAAGCCATACCACCTGTCTGCTTGAAAAAAAAAAAACCAGCAAACCCATTCAAGGAGGTTTTTCCATAAACCTATGGATATCAAACTTTTTAAATAAAATTATCTGCTCAAAGAAAATTTTACTAACTTTGCAATCCAAAGTATAAAAAGGATAAAAGTAGAAGAGTTTTGGTTGAAGTGTGTGTGTGTGTGTGTGTGTGTGTGTGTGCACGCACGCACACGCGCACTGAAATGAGCAGTGAGGCTAAGGGGCACATAATTTGAAAAGTGCTGCTTTAAGCCAACTGAAAACTTCTGGAAATAGCATGGTTCCTTTCCAGCAATCTTTGCTTCTAGGGAAAATTATGTCAATGCTCTGTCTCAGCAGAGTGAGGCTAACTCTGCCTCTAAGGGTTACTGTGAAGTTTAAGTGCATACTGTCTAAGACATACTTAACATTGAATCCAGTCCCTTGTAAATGCTTACAATACACATGATGATGGCTGTGACTATTTTCATTTGTTCTTGAAGTTACCTGGGGAAGTGTGGCTATCATCACAGGCACATTCCCCTCTATGGGAAAGGAGAAGGATTTTGGTCACGGATGTACCATGTGTCTTCTGAATCAGATAACATAGCAGAGCATAAAAGCTAGAACTGAAGTTCAAATTCAATCTCATCCACATGCTAGGTCTGGTGTATTGAGCAAGCACATTGTAGACTCACAAAATGTGACTTCTAACACTGATGTCATACTATTGTGAGGGTGATGTTTAAGCATGTACCTGTTGTGTAAACAAGAATACCCTCACCTGCTTTTCACTCCTCAACATCTTTCCTCCAATAGAGTTTCAAAACTAAGAATCTGGATTTTTATTTCTATGTCCTGACACACAGAAACTTTGCTGAAAGAGAGAAAGCTGGGATTGTTGGCTTTGCATATCCAGAAAAAATTATCTTTTTGAATATGCAGAAAAAGGGTATATATAAAAAATCCATATTATCTTTGTGCATATCCAGAAAAAGGTTCTATTTCTTGCCAATTTTACTCATTGGGCAGATGCTAAATGAATAAAAGGATAGACCACCATCTTTCTCATGATGCCCTTATTATGGGCTATACTCTGAGTTTGGTCCAGCTCAGGTGCCACTGATCACTCCAATGAGAGATGAGAGGATGCCTAAATCTGACAGAAGCCAACAATGACAAAATAGACCCTGCTGAGGCCAGCGGACCCTTTTCTACATTCTTTGGCTCATACTGCATCCATTATTGATAAAATCATCTGCTGCACAGCTCTGACTCACAACCCACAGGCAGAGAGCCTGGCAGTAAGTGAAGGGGGCTCTGGAAGTAACTTCCTCTGTGCATTGGGTATTGTATTATAACAGCAGTTTGAGCTACTATGATCTCATGTAACTTCAGCATAACTCCATGACATAGATTATATCCCACTTGATACATGGGGAAACTGAGACTTAATAGCAGTTACCTTGTCTGTGGTCACACAACTAATCAATGCCAAATTCAAATCTAAGACTGTGTGACTGCATAGTTCATGCTCTTAAGCCTAAAAGTGTGTATGATTCATGTTTAGGTATTCTAGATGATATAGCATTCAGTCTCTCACAGAGACTAAAGACATGTTCCAGGGATAAAATGTAGAAAAAATAGGGAATTAGACAAATACGTTTGGAAACTGAAACCCAGGCATATATTCAAGATCTATGGGGAGACTTTCTTGTCCTGAATTCTCAAGAACAAGAGGATAATATTTCTACTTCCACAGTCCCCCATTTACCCTGCAGACTCACCACAAGTTCTGAGCTGGTCTGGAAGGTCTCAATGTAGAAGGAATAGTGTTGGTCACCCATCTGATTCAAGATGGCTGTCATGCATGCCACAAAATGACTCTGTAAGAAACGAAGAACGGTGCCATGAATGGATGGAAAAAAGACCACAAGATTCATCTTCTCCATGCCCTTAATTTCAAATTGGAAAATGTTCAACCAACCTAGGTAAGTATACTCCCCTCACTGGATCAATATGTGAAATTTCCCTATGAGAAAATGTCTCTTTAAAGCTCATCCATGGACAGAGCACTAATTCAACATTTACTGTGTGCCTAGGACAGAACCAGGAGCTCCAAATATAAAAATAAGACATGACTTGCTGCTTGCACCTTGGGGCAGAAGGGAGCTATATGGAATTAGAAGATTTAGCCTGTCAATGTCTTGCAGACCATACAGTTTTCTGACAAGTAACTCTTCAGGTGCAAGTTCATCTGTTTCATCCATAAAGTGGGGGCAATTATCCATTTGTCTGGATCCAGGGTATCAAAGGGATACCATTGAAAGCTCCTTGAAAGGCATGAAAGTCCTCTGCTGTGAGATTAGTTATCGGATCATCCAGAAACAGGCTGTGAGTGACACCCACCAGGGATAGCATTTGTGAAAGGCTGTGCAGGATCAAAGAGATGGGAAGAGGTGGTCCTTACTCTTTGTAAGTTTATGGTCTAGTTGGGAAAGCACAATTTATATCCATGGGATAAAAAGCACAAGTCTCATCATGAGTGTGGCTGACCAAAGGCCAGATGGTTTCAGGCAAGCGAGAAATCAAGGCAGTGGCTTAAGAGAGGAAGGACAAAAAGGGTCCTTGGGAACATAAGCTACACCCTCCCATGCACTAGAAGACATCAGCACAACCTCTTATGAGTCAGAAACAGAGCCTATTTTCTACTGGTGCCAGCAATGTTCAGGCAGATCTACCCTGGAACCTGGTAAAGGAAGCACTGGCCACAGACCAACGGGTATGAGAAGCTGCTCTTGATTGCATCCTGCAAAAACCAATGTGGCTGCCATCTTGCTTAGACAGAGTCCTGCAATAGCTCAGCCCAGGGCAAGCTTGTAAGGAATGGCCTGCCTGGTGTCTCCAGGATCACCAGGGAGATAAGCTGGAAAATATCGTGCTTGGTTCAAAAAATTTGATTTGGCATTACACATGATTGCCTTTGTTAAAACATTTTTTTACCAAAATCTTCATAACAAAAAAAGCTTTCATTAAAAACTCTGAAAACATTTGTATTTGTTACATTTTCCCTATTTGTTATATTTATATTTAGAGTTGTGTGTCTATAACAGATTTACAGTTTGGTTTCAGTGATGGAGGAAATGCCTTAATGGCCTCTACAAATCTGCCACATAAAGTTTTTTGGGTAACTGAATGTTTCTCAAGTTTTCATTCGCCAAATTAGCTCCCCCCAAAAAAGTGAGCTCTCCTTTGCATCTATGTTCTTTTGAATTACAAAGTTAGGGATGGTGTTGTTTCCCTGTCAGCAGGGCCAGCTACTCAACTGGTAAAGCTGAGAACAAAATGAAAATGCAGGGCCCTTAGGAAAATAAGAATTTCAGACCATCTCCATGGTCCTCCTAAGCTAGGGGTCTGATCTAACTATGCAGGCCAGTGACCCAAAGGGCCTATCCATTCGTGATCACAGCACTCTCACACCAAAAACATTTAGACAGCATCCAGTGGGCACACAGTACAGGGTGGGGACTCTCGGGACAATGACTGTGACACTTTGTTGTCAGGAACCTGCAGCTTCCACACTGGACTGATTTTCCTGATGATCTAGCCAGTGAAACTGTGCTGCTGGGGCTCCTAGAGGTTGCAGGTGAGTTTGTGAAATTATCCAGCCCCTTTTCACCAGAGCGAACACCTCTATCAGGGTTAACCAGGTGCCACTTAGACCGGGGAGTGAGGTTGACTATTGTTTATACTTTCAGACAGGCTGAAGGCAAGAATGGGGAAATCTTAGCAATTGAGGAACCTCAGCACGCGCGTGCGCGCATGTGTGTGTGTGTGTGTGTGTGTGTGTGTGTGTGTGTAACACCAGCGTGTTTCCTCTACTCCCTCAATCTCTCCTAGCGCTTCCTTAAAGAATTCAGCCTGTGGCCACTAGAGGTCTTTTCTTTTCACATGGTGCTGCCGTGCAGTTTGTTCGGCTTTTTATTTATTCCTACGTGAGCAGACCCACTACACTTCTTGCATATAAACAGTGAAAATTACAATAGAGAGGACTAATTCTTCCTTCTTTTGGAGTAATTCTGCTGCTGGTCAAAGCCTGGCTCCCTGGGCAAGGCAAGGGGGGGGCACCATCGGCAGGTATTCCACTGCTTCAAGGTAAGAAATGTGTATAGATCTAATGTTTCTTTTTTGTGTGTGATAAGTGAGCCTCCGTGAGAAAATGCTAGCGGCTCTTAGATGACAGTTTACTTTTAAAGCTTTGGCTTAAATTCCTGGGATTGTGTGTGTGTGTGTGTGTGTGTGTGTTGGACAATCCACCATTGTCAGAAATGCAGGCTGCCCCAAATGCATAGATATGCAATGCTTGTTATTTCCAATGGCTTGGTTTGAATTTTAAAGTAGAAAAATAGCAAAAAGCAAAGTGTGGAAGCTCGTATTGCCTGGAATTACCTTGAGAAGGGTGCATTGTCTTAAACTGTGCTTAGAGAAACTTCCATGGTTCATTTTAAAAGAGAAAAAAAGGGGGAGGGGGTATTCCAGTCCTTGTCTAAAGAACAGTGACCATTGTGTGAAAGAGACTATTATCTTTTTATTAGGAGTTGGTCAGTGTGTTGCAGTTCACACATGAATCAAAATTACTTTTACCAGCTGGTTCATTTCTCCATTCTATCATGTAGGAAAAACCCAGCTGCGTGTCTTTCTGTGTACAATTTTGTAGTGCAATGTGACTGAAGTTTGGACAAGTTACCTGAATTTGGCTGTTAATGGAAAAATGACAGTGTTTTGCTTCCCACTGGAAGCATCTCCCCCCCCCCCCCCCTTACAATGATGCCTGCCCGATGCTGGTAACAGATCTGTTGGAAATCAAGCCAGTGTGATGGACTGATACCTGAAGCAGAGTGGGATGCTGGTAGTTCCGTATTCCAAAAAGGTTCTCTGTTATTAGAATGTAAAGGAAGAAATAGTACACCTCTGCTTGACACTTACAGAATGATGGAAGGACATGCAGCTTCTCTGGTGTGTATCCCAGCTCCACAAGTACCCTCAGCAGTAACTGTGCCTTGCTCCTCATCCTTTTTCCAAGTATGAGACCATACTTCCATATCCACCTTGCCTCATGATTTTAGGAGATTAGGAATTGGGGGTGACCAGACTGCATTTGCCCTAGCAACTCAGGCAGTCATAACATTGCTCAAACTTTATAGTATAGGAGCTCTAACTCCCAGCCCTGCCAATCTTCTGGAAACGCTTGCATATTGTCTGGGGGCGGGGGGCAGAAGGGTGGAGGGGATTCCCTGTAGCCTAGACTAGCAAGAATCCCCCTTTTTCAGTTCCTTGCAGAAACACTGCGATTGACATGTATTTACTACCAAGCCATGAGACAGCCACGTATCCATACTCAAGCAGCATGCAGGTGCCTGGCTGGGAAATTGCTGCTTAAAACAGAATACCAGGGGGACCTACAGATTCAATTCCAGAGAGAAATCATATCTGAGACTCTGGTGTAAATCGGGCAGAGTCACCTCATTCCAATCAGGGTGGTTTAAAATGTGGCTAATGAATCACAGCATGAAGAGACACGGTTTAGAACTAGGTCAAACGTGTAAAAATAAGTACAATCATCGCGACACTTGGCAGATGAGGGACTACTTAACGCCTTGAGTGGCAGGGCTTATTTTCCATATAGGACCCTCTTCAGCCACCCAAGACAATCAATCCTTTCAATTAATTCAGCCCATTAGGAGATACAGAGGTCTTGCAGACCTGGGAGAGAGCTGAAGTGCCGAAGGAAAACAGTCAGGGTCACTTTACTGCATGACGGCACAAGAGAGAAAAAGAGACACCTAATACTGCTGTGATCAACATTAATTAACTGGGATACTAGATGATTTGTAATCAGGAGAGAGGTCCTCCCCAAATCATTCTACTCCTTTCCATTTAGAAAAAATAATTACCATATTGATATTATCAATAGTTTTGGTGCACGACATTCAACTTGGATATATCTATTCAACAATCTCTGTACAAGCACACCTACACACCTACACACACACAGAGAACTCCCGCAGGGCCAGGTGCACAAGGAAGAGGCCTTCGGTTTACTCTGCCTTAGAGAACAAACCAAATTGGGGAGAGGGGCATGGTGACTGCCGCTGAGTCCCCCACTCACCTGAGATTAGTGGGAGTGATGAGATCGCAGAGGGAGGGAAAGCTCCAACTTCAGGAGCTTGCTTCCTAAATGCCAACATTACTATGCGATACCAGCTGGTGACAGGTTGCTATAGAAACTTCAAATAATGTGCGCGACCAAAATAAAATAAAATACAGAAAGCACCAAGAAGAGGAGATGAAGGAAAGCTTGCAAGCCAAGGGAGGCTCATAGTGAGGCAAAAAGTTCTTTCCACGAGCCCTCCTTGGGAAACTAAGAGTGGTCAAATGGCACTCTCCAATTGCTTTTCTATTCAGCCCCACATCTGCCACGCGGTTACATAACAGATTTTATTCTTGGATGAAACTGGTGTTGTCTGTGTGGTGGATCCAGGACTGGAGGTGGGAGGCTATGGAGTCACACACAAAAAAAAAAAGGTGTGTGTGTGGGGGGGACTATAAAACCCATTCATCTTAGAGCTATGTCGGGCTGCTCAGAACTGTGATTTGGAGCCATCTCTGGGAGAACTAAGGTGTGTATTCCGCCTTGGCAACCAGCAAGCTTTCAGTACTCTTATTAGGTGCTAAGATGCAGCAAGGAACAAAATGAGCAAGGTTATGTTTCAAAGCGCTTACATCTGGTTCGGCAGAAGATGGAGTGCTAAGAATGGAGTGTCCAGGAGCCAGACAGCCTGATTCAAATCTCAGCTCTATCTCGTACTAGCGTTTTGACCTTGAGCAGGGTCTTGTGCTTTAGTTGACTCATTCGTACATGGGGATAAAAATATTCTTTACTTCATATGGTTTTAGTGAGGATTAAATGAGTTTGTGACAAGAACTTAGAACACAGAAAGTCCTCTGTAAATATCAGCAGTTGTTATTTTTATTATTGTCTTGTTGCTGACTCTGGTCTAGAGAAACAAGGCAGATTAGCCACAGGAGGCTCCCTACCTGGAGGGAGGAAAAGAGGACTCCACATACCCAAACAGCCTATCAAGTGCTGCCAATTACAGCCTGGGAAGTAGTTATCTGTCCTTCCACTCTGAACAAGGCTTTGGTTAATCCTTGTGTAAAGTTCAACTTCTCAGTCAACCTATTGTGTGTTCCTTGCAGTAGAATATGCTGAGAGGTTTATTTGGGGACAGTTGACTGGCAAGTAAAAAAAGCGATACCAGTACCCAAATTGTTTTTCATCAGAAATTCAGTCCACCAACTGTTTCATATCAGGGGTTGTCTCTCTTGGTGTATGGTGACATTCTGTGGTTACCCAGGGGACTCTGCTGTGTGACCCAGGAAAGCAGACCCCCTTCTTCTAGGGCAATTTGAAGACAGGAGCAGATCCGGAGGCTTCATGTGAGCTGCTCCATGTTAAAAGGACAACATCACTCACAGGGTGTTGTGCATGTTGGATTTGCTCTGACATGCTCCCTATGTACAGCGCAGTGATACCATGGGCACCCCTGCCTGATAGTGTGGGCATTAAGGGTGGATTATTCCCAAGCAGGAACCAGGGCCAGAACTGGAGGTCTGGAGTCTCCTCTGAGACCTAGCCTCACTGACAAGGAGCAGGAGGGAGTCCTAACATGGCTGCTTTGAACCAGGGCTTGAAGAGGAGCAGGAATCCATCACACACTCTTCCTTTGAAACACAAACCTTCTGATCCTGGCTGGGGCCTGTGCTTGTGGCTCTGCAGTGTGAGCTCACTTCAAATAATGCAAAGCCTACAAGAGGATGTTTTATCACCAGGGGAGATGGAAGGAAACCAAATTCTATTCATGCTTTCCTCATGCCCAGGATCTTACCTCCATCATCAATCCCATGAGGTCAGTTTTTTTTTCCCATTGTACAGATGAGAAAACTGAGACATATTAGAGGTCAAGAAAGCTTGCCTAGCCAGGTATCTAGCATGTAACGGTACAGGAATTAAAATTAAAATCTGGGCCTTAAGGTGCATATTTTTTTCACAACTCACACCATCTCCCATGCCAGTTGGCTCCACCAAGGTAGAAATCTTTGTCCATTTATCATTGCATTATTGCCAGAACCTAGAACTGAACTGTCACATTGTACAAGAACAACAAGTACTTTTAGATGAGGAATGGAATTTATCATAGCATTGCCCATCTCTAGAAGAATGTCAAGGAGGCCCTCACGACACACAAGCTCTAAAAACTGAGGGTCATATGCTCATCACCTTTGCCTTAGCAAAGGCCAGACATGAAAACAAGAACTGCTGTGCCTTTGAGCATACCCCATTCTAGTCTATCAAGCCAGGGTGAGACAGTGCTTTTACACATTCTCTGATGAAAATATCTATTTCTTACATCCTATGAAGTGCCAGAAATTGTTCTAGGTGCTGGCAGTGCTGCTGTGAGCAAAGTTAAGAATGACCTTAAATAGTTCATCTCCTACCTGAGGAGGGCCAGGAAGAGGCAAAACCGCTTTAAAGGAATCAATGAAGAAGATGACTTTAGGCAGAGACTTACCACGCTTGAAACACTGCAATGATGGAAGACAGCATGAAAGAATAAGAAGCAACTTAATTCCTACAGGGAATGCCACAGAGGCTTCTTTGAACGTTGGCATTTGAGTAGAAACCTGAATGATGAGAGTGGGTCCTACATGAATCTGAAAGAGCATCCCAAGGCAAGTGAAGGCTAGATCCAGGCAGGGATGTGCTTGGAGAAGCAGAGGACATGAAACGAGGCCGGCATAGCTGGGAGGAGGTGTAAGATGAGGCCAGAGAGTCAGGCAGGAATCACCTTCCAAAGGCCCATGGAGATCAGCGAGGGGTGGGGCTTTCTTCCAAGTGCAAAGGGAGGCGAGCATTCCACCTGCAAGCTCCCCTCTTTTTATTTTTTAAAGCAATTTGATATTTTCATTTTGTTCATAACAACTCACTTGAATTAAGTTAACGCTATTTTGGCATATAATTACCAATTTAAAGCTTATGTTTTAAACTAATTAAACTTCAAATAAATGTCCACATTTTGGGGAACTTCCCTTTTAAAAGAAGTGGTTTCCATGCCTTATCACACAAGTCTATTTCCAAGGCTTTGTTACTGAAGTTGCTCCTAGGGTTGAGGATTCATGAAAAGTACAAATTAGGTAGCAATTTCAATTCTTCCTCATTCTTGGTTATGTCAAAACTCCTTAGCAAGTGTATCTGTTAAATGCTTATAACTTGTGTCTCCTATAGACAAGAACTTCAGTTTTCCATTATTTACACTTATCTTCAAGTTCACTGGGCTTGTCTCCCTGTGGCTGAGGGCAACATGAACAGACACCTGTTCCTGACAGTTTCCAGTCTCCAATGAAAACGCTTGGTGTCTGGGGACCCTATTGAGAGGCTGGCTTGCCAGGAAAGGGGTTATTAACACAGGACACATTCATTTTCAACTCAACAAAAGATAATTTTTCTAAAGGGCTCTACCATC
Source organism: Ochotona princeps (assembly GCF_030435755.1). Taxonomy (NCBI): domain Eukaryota; kingdom Metazoa; phylum Chordata; class Mammalia; order Lagomorpha; family Ochotonidae; genus Ochotona; species Ochotona princeps. The sequence goes on from NC_080850.1 coordinate 7,640,376, forward strand.
CCTGGATGTATAGGTGAGGAGGCTCACAAATAGGCTTGCATGAGCAGTTTCTGACACAAGGCGTTATTGCTTGGGTATAAACCAATAATGGGCTTCCAGGCCTCACACTGACCATCTCGAGGAACTCTGAGTCATCGACTGTTCTAATACAGTCCTCAGCTCACATCACCTGGAGACAAATAAAAGCCAGGGACAGTGCAAGGGTGTGCAGCTTTTAATGAGTGGCACAGCAACTCCTTGCCTTCTCCTGCAAATACTGCCATGGGAAAGGGTTATCACAAAGGGATATCAAGTCTCTGGCAGAAGGTATGGTGGTCTAGACTGTCACAGTAATGACCACCATTTAAAGGACTAACTATGTATCAGATACTGTGTTAAGCCCTCTATTTCTCCTCCTGGAAGAACTTTTAATAGGGTCATAGTAAGGAAGAAAAGAACTAGAAGGAAGAGGAGCTACTGCTAGGAAAACATTTGATGTCAGGCTCTGCTAAAATGTATGATGTTGGTCACAGCAGCTACTAAGTATTTGTTGTGGGCCTGGAGCTGCACATTCTTTATCTTATTGAATCATTCCCAACCTTCAATAGATGTTCCTAATACCATTTGTACTTTATAGATGAGAAGCAAGAGAGGTGATATCACTCGCCAAGATCAGCTTGCCTCTAGAATGTTTTTGTCTTCCTTAGAAAGAAAAAAGAGTATCATTTTGTAAACAAGATATAATCTTATTATAATTGAAATTAAACAATATTTCAAAGGATAATGAGGTAAAAGTGTATAATATTTCAACTCAACATGCTTTCCACCATCCAGAAAAACCTTAGTTATTATGAAACATTATTCTAGGCATCTTTTGTGCCTATTTGGAGTCGGAAGGATGGATACGGTGGATGGAAGGAATGAGGATGAAAGGAGCGATGAGAGAGGGAGGGACAGACGGAGGAGAGATGAAACTAACTACATGATACAGCCAGACGGATCACCTGATAAGTGTTGGCACACCACAACAGCGGAACCAGTTCTCTTGGCGACTAGGCTCTGTGGCTTATGAGTCTCCCATGATTTTGGGGTTCAGATAAGGATGGCCCCTCTATTTTGTGCAGTGTTGAGGGACATACAGGCCAGGATGGGTTGCCATGTGGTAAGAAATGGATTCAGTTTCCACAGAAGTCCCTTTACTGGTAGGCAACATCTCCTAAGTCCTAGATCAAATTTTAGCTCTCTTTTACTCTCTGTGTAACTCTGGGCAAGTTTTTGTATGTCTTGGAGCCTCATTCACCTGAACTGGGAATGGCAATCCGGAGATTGGGTTGACTAGGATTGGCAATGCAGTGAAGATCAAGTTGGAAGCTCTGTTCCTTGTACTGCCTGTCACTCACAGGTCCTTACCAAGATTCCCATAGTGCTTAGGCTCAGCTACCTTTCTGGTTCCCTCTAGCAATCTGTTGGCCCTGCAGGACATGCAGAGTTTACTTTGGTGGATTCATGGCGGATGATTTCAAACTCCCTGCGGAACAGGGGAACTGCATTGCAGATGAGGATTTACAAAGTCTCCACTGGCCCTTCCTTCCCTTTGCAAAGCTTCCATGTTTAAAAGAATTGAGCAGGCAGACAAGTATGTTCACAGACAACCCAGTGGCAGGGCAGAGAATTTTCCAGAGGGATGACTATTCTATGGATAAAAAGGATTTCTTCATTTTATCCCGGGTGTTACCTTCATGAGGAGTGATAATATGCATGAAGGCCTCACACCTCTTGTGCTAAACTTCAAAAGCCCAACTCCTCAGCCAGGCATCTCCCAGCACTCCCTCTCACCTCTGCGAAATAGAGAAATCTCAGCTGCAGAGGCTCTGCTAGTCACAGCACACCCAGGGTCTAGGGTCTGACAATAGCTGGCCGTGTGCTCGCCAAGTCTGCAGGGCTGTCTGGATGACACATTGAGGGTAGAATTTCAAGCTCCTGTTAGAAAACATTTCCCCCGAGTTCTCTATTTCCAATGAATCAGTTAGCAAATATTCACTTCGCGTTTATTGTGTACAAGGAGTTTTTCCAGGAATGGCAATAATTTACAATCAGAAGTTCTCTAATGAATAGGGAAGATCATCTCTCTCTCTTTCTCTCTCTCTCTCTCTCTTTCCTCATTCCCTCCCTGACTTCCTTTTCTCCTCCTATTATCACTCCTTTTCTTCCTTCCTTTCTTTTGTTCTTTTCATTCTTCCTTTTCTTCCTTTTCTCTTTTTTAATTCTTTCTCTCTGCTTTTCTATCCACCCACCTGCCTTATGTACCTACCCATGGTCATGGTGGCTATCAGTATAGGGCCATCTGGCCCCCAAAGGACATTGAACAAAGTCTGGAAATAGTTTTTGTTGTCCTGAGTAAAAGATAAGGGTACTTCTGGCATCTGTTGGGTAAAGATGTGGAATGCTGGTAAATTGCCCTTTGACACATCCCCTTTAAATAAAATGATCTGGGTCAATGTATCTACTAATAGGAAACTTGAGAAACTCTAACCTACAAAAAGAAAGGTACATTCTACTGTTGAAAGACAAGTGCAAAATGAGTGCAATGAGTAATGTTTGCTCAAGGCTTTTAAGAAGTGCAAAGAACCTTCATGGTTAGGAGTGTTCAGGGAACATTTCCCAGAGCATGTGGGATTGGAGGAACTAGAAGATTGAAAGGAATTAAGCTAAGAATGGAAAGAGACATTTTAGGTCCATAATAGAAAATACGTTTTATTTTACAATTTGATTAATATAATTGATTGGTAGTCACTGCCTGAAGAGCTGTGTCGCGAATGATTCAAAGGCCAAGTCTTAGCTCAGCAGGAAAGAGTGTGGCAATCGATTAGTGAGGTCTGCCAGAAGCAAGAAATGGGGAGTGACAGTACATATGCTGAGAAATCACTGCCCCACTTTTTATGATGGAACAGGAAGAGAAAAGATGCAAAAGTGCCAATGAACTAGGTGCTTAGGTAGAGCAGAAGTTCATAGAGGGAGTTCACCTGTTATTTGGAGGAGCCACTGGTGGCCTCACATGGGTTCGAAACTCAATCTGTAAGTAATGGGATGCCACACAAATGCCTACCTACTGTGTGACCTTCAGGTCTGCTCTGCTTATGAAGTCTTGAGAACTAAAGGGAGCTGCCCAATGTCCCTGCTACTCATTTCTATTTTGTCTGTCAGTAGTAAAAATCGGCAGAATCATCATGCTCTGGCTTTAATGAAGTTGATCCCAATGATGGGGGAAAAAAAGTATGAAGCTGAACTCAGAGATAAGTGTTTGAAAAGCTGAGTCCAAGTGTTCACATTGATGAACTCCCAAAAAGCCCCTTCCGGGGAACACGTTCCTTCTGATGTTCTTCATGTAAAAAAAGGGAGAGCTCCAAGAGGAGGGGGGTGGAAGGGAGGGGAGTGCATTCCTGGGATTTGTGTGTCAGCTGACCTCCTGGCCAGGCCACCGCACTGTCTGTGCTTCCTGTCAAACCTGAGCTCCCGAGGGGCAGTCTGGCTCCTTCTCGGCTGGCTCCCTCCTTCCTCTGGGGAATGATACTTCATGATTGATTGGTTTGCAATTTTCCAAATGACATCATACTCCATTTCCCTTCTTTCTCTCCCTTTGCTCACCTCTTGCCTTTTAGATTCCCATGTCTTCTACTTCCCTGTCCTTTTCAATGGGCAGCGACACCTTCCAATGCCCAGGCTCTGCAGGCCACAAGAGCTGCCTGCTGGTTCCCTCTCCCAGCATCACTAACAAAGGTGATACTGAAGCTTGGCATGAGTGCAGGTGTTCTCTTGGCTGTTCCACCTTCCACTCTGCCACAGTGGAAGGCACTCTGGTCATGGAGGTCTCCCCACCTACTTTGGTGGCTTTCTTCCTGCACCCAGCTCCCACCCCTATGTTTTGATCCAACACTCAATTACAGAAAAATCAAAAATCAAGTGACACAATGAAAATGCCATCCAGAGAGCTGGCCTGGTGGCACCCAGGTATCAGATCAACTGCCTAAAGCCCTGTATCTGCCATTTCCATCTAGAAAAGAAGAAAGATGCCATGGTTCTCTGGACTGATTTGTTCCTTAAAGCTCCTGCTGACTCTGTCACCCTACCAAATTTTAATCAAAGTTAAAGCTTAGAGTTAAAGATTGGATGGGAAAAATGCTTCTTGGGAGCTGCCTACAAGTCAATCTGGTAGGGAAGCCATGAACCAGAGAGGTGAGGTGATTTCTCCATGATTAAACAGCTTCTGAAAGTGGCAGAGTTGGGACCAGAGCCCCATCATATGACCAGTGTAATATCACCTCAGTTGTCCACCATTATCTCCAAAGAGTGGTCCCCGAACCCTTCACAGAATCCAAAATGACTGTCCTCTGCCAACTTCATCTCAGCCAGGCTCTTGTCCTGATCCCTGGATGAAATGGACCCCAACTAATCACTAAAGCTGAGAGAGAGAGACATCCTTCTGTTATCTCCCTTATCATGTGGGTTTTCAGGTTTAGCACTTAACAAGCCATCAAGCATTAATTCCATCTTTCTAAAACTCTGAACAGGTGTCTCTGTGACCACTATTTATCCCTGTTTTGATTTATGACTTTCTATGCATGGCATCCAAACCTGGTTAAGAACATTAAATTAAAAACTCAACGATTGATCATGGCAGTCACTCTGCATAATGAAAATCATGTCAATGTGTACTTCAGAGGCCTTGGGGCATGGCCAGGGTGGGGTGTGGGAGGCTGTACTGATGTCATTTTATCCAGATTCTCAAATGGGCAGCCCACAAGCCGCAGGCAGCCCACAGAGATGCTTTGTTTGGCTAGCACTGTGTTTTTTTCTTATTATTAATTATTTTGCATTATGTGACAGTTTCGTAGGCTCTGGGAATCCCCCCACCCCTCATCACGCCCCTCCCCCCTGGTGGATTCCTCCACCTTGATTAGCATTACAGTTCAAATTCAATCAAGATTCTTTCCTTGCAAACATATACCAAGCATGGAGTCCAGCTACTTATTGTCCAGATGGGTTGAACAGTTTCTTGGGGAGACCATTTCTGGTCCGAAGTCAGAGCTGGTATAATATCATCACAGTCAATTAAGAGTCCCAATATAACATCAACAGCAATTTGCAATATTATGGAATTGACATGGTTTTGAGTAACCAGTATGGTAAAAAAAAAAAATAAAAAAAAAAACAAGTCCTAACCACAACCTATGATTAGCTCATTGACATCTCAATTTTAGTTTATATACAGGACCGGCTGCTATATACCTTAAAATGGCTATAAGGTACCATTCAGCTGTCTCGTGTCTATTTCATTTTAGTATTTAGCCATTTGTTGTATTGAAGTATAATTTTGCTGATTTTGGCAGATTTTAGGATAATCTAGACTGGCTTGTAACTCTAACAAGATATTTGTCGACATTTAAGATGCAGAACATTTTTTTGGGGGGGTGTGCAGGGAAATCCCCAACACCATGGTGAGGAGTGACTAATCTTTGTGTCCCACCCAGCGAGGCATGAGCCAATCCACGCCAATTCTTTCCTGTCAGATTCCAAGCTCTACTTTTTGTTGTTTGTCTATTTATTTTAGGTTTTTTTTTTAGTTTGTATGATTGTTCATTTGCTATGAGGGGTTTTTGAAGCGATCCCGATGGTCATTGTGAGGGAGGGTGGGGGTCCAGAGGTGGAGCCAGGCTCGGACCAGAGAAAGCTCTCCTCCCTGGTCCCGAAGGATGTTTATCGTTCTTCTGTTTCTGCGGACTGCTCAGGGCTTCTGGTTGTCTTTCCGATGACGTTGGTTTCTGCGCGGTAGTGTTTGGACTTCTTCCATCCCCTGCGGAAGCTCCGGTTGGGGGTGAGTGACCTCAGAGTACTCGGCCTCCGAGGGCATCCAATTCCCTGTGGCCTCCTTGGCAGTTGGGATATAGTCCTTGTTGCTTGTATTAATAGTTTGTGGTGAAGGTCTGGGAGTCTTCATGGTTGGGATCCAAGCTTCCTCCTTACCACCTGCTCCACTCTGGAGTGTCCCCCTGCTCCACGCACAAGACCTCCTGTTAAGAGGTTGTCAGGGTCGCACCCGATTCCTCCCTCATGCATTGGTATAGTAGTTTTTCTATTGTTTAGTGCCGCTTTGAGTCTGTTGTCTATGAATTACCAGATTTGATCTTGATAGGTTATATTGTACTTTTTCCTCACTCTTTTTATGGTCCTGAAAGACTTCCCTGCACTCCCTCCACATCACGGATTAACATAGCGTATTGAGGGTATAGTAGGTTTTACAGTTTTTCTATGTAGATCTTAAGTATTCTGCCATTAATTGTTGGTTTATAGTTTATATCGCATTATCTTATTGCATTGGATACAGGTTGTTAGAGATTGCACTAATATTACAATATACAGGTACTATCTGCCAAGTTGTCATCTTTTCATCTCAGATTAAGGCAAACATGTGGTATTTAACCTTTTGGGATTGGTTCATTTCTCTTAGCATGATGGATTCCAGTCGGGCCCATTTGGCCACAAAGGACTGCATTTCGTTTTTTTTTAATAGTGAGTAGTATTCCATAGAGTAGATGAACCATAGCTTTCTTATCCAGTCTTCTATTGATGGGCATTTTGGTTGCTTCCAGGTTTTTGCGATTGTAGATTGTGCTGCTATGCACATAGGCGTGCATGTTGGTTTCTTGTGTAGGAGATGTTTTGGATATATCCCTAGGAGTGCTATTGCTGGATCATATGGTATGTTGATTTTCAGTTGTTTGAGTATTCGCCAAACTGATTCTCATAGAGGCTGTACAAGTCTGCAGTCCCACCAGCAGTGGAGAAGGGTTCCCTTTTCCCCACATCCTCGCCAGCAAGTGTTGGTGGTATTATGTATGTGTGCCATCCTTACTGGAGTAAGGTGGTACCTCATTGTTGTCTTCATTTGGATTTCCCTTATTGCCAGGGAACTTGAGCATTTTTTCATATGCTTGTTTGCCATTTGGGTTTATTCTTTTGTGAAATGTCTGCCCATTTCCCGTGCCCATTTCTTGAGCAGTTTGTTTGTTCTGGTGTTTTGGTTTCTCTGGAGATCTTTGTATATTCTGGAGATCAGCCCTCTATCTCCTGTGTAGTGTGCAAAGATCTTCTCCCATTCTGTAGGTTTTTTTTTTTTATTTTGTTGATTGTTTCCCTAGCCGTACAGAAGCTTCTTAGTTTGATGAGGTCCCAATTGTTTATTTTGGTCTCGATTTCTACTGCTTTTGGAGTCTTTTTTAGGAAGGCAGGGCCTACTCCTAAGTATTGCAGTGTGTTTCCAACATTTTCTTCCAAACGTTTGAAGGTTTCTGGATGTAGGTTTAGGTCTTTTATCCATTTAGATTTGATCTTAGTGTATGGTGAGAGATGTGGGTCTATCTTTTTGTTTCTGCAGGCTATCAACCAGTTGTCCCAACAGCATTTATTGAATAGACCTTCCCATTTGCTTGGATTGTTGTCTGTCTTTTTGTCAAAGATTAATTGACTGTATCTGTGTGGGTTTCCATCTGTTGTTTCTATTCTGTTCCACTGATCTTCCTCTCTATCTTTGTAGCACTGTGTTTTTAAAACATTCGAATTTGTTGTCAGCATTTAAAAACCAGAAGAGGTTGCATAAGACTCTAGAGATTCGATTTCTCTTGGATGTTTAGAAGATCAGCAGTCCCAATCTACACTTTCATAGAATGGCACAGTGTTAGCTCTCAAAGTCCTATATTACCAATAAATCTCTTTGTTTCAGGTAAACCAGGTTGCACATCCAAGCTGTTCCTCTCAATTACATCACTTGCCTAGTGTCTGTAGGCATGTGTGTGCATCTTCTCCCCATGTCTACCCTCAGGCCCTCACACCCCAGAAAGCTATTCAAGGCTGCCCACCATTTGAATCCTGCTGCTCACCCACTCCTATGTGTCATCTGCTCTCAGCTTCTCTCCATCTCCTTGGCATTGGCTCAAGCCATGGATGTTCTCTCTGACACAGCGTGAAGTCCAGTTGAGTTTGAAAGACCCACACAAGCATCATTTCCTCCTCCAGGGAGCCTTCTCTAATTCAACCTGTCCCGCGCAGAGCAAGGCATTCCCTTCCTGTGCTGCGACCACACTCAATTCTCCCACTTTGTTCTGTAGGTGTCACCATCAACATCAAATGGGTAGACCTTGAGCATGAGGGCCTGACCTTTTGATGATTCAAAGAGAGTAAGAATTCTGATAATTCCGAAAAATGTGGAAATGGTATGGCTTGAATTGGAAGTCTCAGTGTCTCTGCGATTTTACACATCACCCATCAAAATGAAATACAGAAATCATCCTACCAGGATTGGCAGCAACACCATAGTAATATTTTCCATCCCAAGCTTAAGAACATTTTTCATCCCATTCTCCTGCCTGCAATGTGATATATTCATCACAAGTTCATGTGCCTTGTTCCCACCAGCACTGGGGTATTCAAGGGCAAGGGACTTTCTTAATCTGCATCCGCAGTGAGGGAATATGTGAGTGAAACAATGGCTGAGAATTAACAAGACTGAGACAATGGTCAGTTTGCTATGATTTTTAAAGGAGCAGGGTCTCCTTATTTGTCTCAATGCCCACAGGGCCTCTGAAGCATACCTGATAACCATAGGCCACATTATAAGTGAGAACAACCAGTGTTTTGGCCACTTCTTATTAGGTCATAGTGTTTATGATTTTAGGAACCTTTCTGACAAGGAAAATTCCAGAATTGCCACTGGGATACTCCATCGGCAGCTCACATGAGCCTGTCAGCACCTCCTGTCCCTGTCAGATTTGTCAGATCTTTCTTCTTCGTCCCTTGCTCCTTCTCAGAACCGCCTACCCACTGGAGGCAATAATCCAGCCATGCCATTGATCCTCACTCCTCCCACATTCTTTACATCACTGAGTACTGAAAATTGAAAATTTGTCTTAAGTTTGTTCACCTCCCTCTTTTCCCGCTACTGCACTAATGGAAGCTCCCATGCCCTCTACCCAGGGTATTACAACAGCTTCCTATGTGGTTCCCCTGTCTTCCACTCCACCATGCAACTACTCTCCACGCAGCAGCCAGAGGGGGCTCTGTCCATCATGGCAATGAGCCTCAGTCCATCTGCTGCTTGGACATTTCAATGGACTCCGCTGGTTGTACAGAGTAAAATCCTGGACCCCTTAGCATGAAGTTTTCCTTCAGGATAGGTTCCAACTTCCTTTTCAGCCTCATTTCTCCCGTTCTTAATCCTGACTCTAACCTCTGCCAACAGGCCACACAGTACTTGCCCTAACTCCCTCCCAACTGATGCGTCCCGATTACTTTCTGATCACCTCTGACAGCCTGTCTGTATGCCATTCCTGTCATTTGGAACATTGCTCGTCATCCCCAGCCTCAGCCAAGTACACCCACCCCTCTACGACATAAAGTTTTATCATCCTGCTTTCCGCTCTTTGGCACTGAGAACAGGTGGGAAGGACTCTCCTCATCTGTCCATCTACCTCTGCCCTGTGAAGGCAAGCACATATTAAGGCCCTGTTTTTTTTTTTTTAGTATTATTATTATTTTTCTATCCCCAGAACATCATACAGTGTTTACTACCTAGGGAAAACCACTTCACAAGTGTTTGCTCAATGAATGGATGACTGATCTCAAATTGACAAGTGACTGGAGTACAGACTGGAGCGTACACCAATATAGTAAGTACTGTTACAAACATTGCAAGGGGATTAGGTCACAATCTTATTCTTCACAGGAAGCAGCTTCTTCCTGTGTGATGGCCTGAGCCTGGGTGGACAGAATAGTTTTGAGATCCCTTATGGATTCAGTTCGTTGCCATGGAAGCAATAGGAAAAAACAAACATTGGACCCAGAGTTGGGAGCACTTAGCTTCAGTTTACCATTTGCTTTCTGTGTACCCCAGGTAGGTTGCTTTCTATTTTATTTCTCACTAGTAATGGAATGGCATGGAGCCAGCTCCTTCTACTCTAAGTGTAGGGCTTTGGAGTCACCCATCACTAAGCTTGCATCTTAGCTCGCTCCTTCAACTATTAGCTGGGTATGTGTAATGTGACTTCATGGGAGTACTATATGAACTAAATGTGATTATATTTCTTAATCGGATAATACAGTGCTGTTCATAAGGTAATTGTTCAATAGCTGTTTAGAATTAAGAGTACAGGCTGAGTGATCAATGAGTTACATGGTAAAGCTATAGAAAATCAGTTTAAATTTGGGACTCCTCCATTTTGAGTCATGCAAATCCTATCCATAAAACAAGTCTGGATATATACACTTGCAGCCCACTATATCTTTGTAATGAAGCATGCAACAGAATTGACATTATGTTCTGATTAAGACAATAAATGCTTATTGCACTGAATCAAACTACCAATTACACTCTTACCATAATGGGATTATATATTTCATTTTGGAATTTTAATGGCCTTGCAACTTCCTAGTGTGATCAGTTGCACACTATCATTTCCAGCTTAGTTGGATAACCTTCTCTGCCCTTCTAAAGTCAGCTCACACCCCCCTGAGACTTCTAACGTTCCTGATGACACCTAAGGTTCCAGCTTCTGCAAGAGCATGGAGGGACGTCTTTCCAAAGAATACATTGTGTTCCTGGAATCCTCACAAAGCACAGGGACCATATAGACTATCACCTTTGCAAATGGCTCCAGCAATGGCCATTTGGATAGTGGGAGTCAGGAGGCATGGGTCCTAGTCCTAACTTTTCCACCCCTACCATGGTGACCTTGTTTGAAACTCTTAGTTCAATGCTCCCCCGGCTGAAACTGCATTAAAAACTTTGAAAATCATTGCATTAAAGGGTTGGTAAGCTTAACAGACAAAAACGATGCAGGCAAATCTGACTTCAAACCAAACCAGCTGGGTGATCTCGATCAAGTCTCTTAAAGCCTATGAACTTAATTTTCCTTGTGTCATACAATGTCGCAACGAATGAGATACACAGGGGAGCCTGATATTTGGCTATTCAGTGTGCTCCATAGATCAGCAGCATTAGGGTCACCCGAAGGCTTGTTGAAAATCCAAGCTGTGAAGCTCCATCCATGATGTGAAGAATTCGAATCCATCTAAGAGTGTCTTCAGGTGGGTGGAAAGCCCACTGATGTTTCAAAAGCACTACTATAGCACACAGTAAATGTTCAATAAAAAGTGCCCTTTGTAAGTCTTCTTAATCCTCCTCGTTCACGCATTATAATCAATGTTTGCATACTACACCTCTTGGGTGCTGGGGACCAGTGGAGGGGCCCATAATATAGCTCAGTGACTGTACCTAGCAGGACTCCCACTGACATTTGGGGATTGAAAGCTTGAGTTGAAATGAAAGGGAATCAGATCTGACACCTTCTCTTGTAGATCTCATGACCCCAGAGCAACTAAGACCTAAGCACCCATATCCAGAACAGATTAATATTAAGGAATCATGAAGCTTTTTTCCCCTTGTACACTTGCTATGTGCCATGTTTATGCAATGCGATTTGTCTGCATTACCTTTTTGAGTACTTGCAACAACACTGCAAAGCTGCTGCTACTATTGTCCATCTTGTACAAATGAGGAAACTTTGGCTCATAATTGATAAGTAGCTGGTCCTGAACCACACTCTTCCCAAAAACAGCAGAATCGAGATTTGAAGAGAGGGGATCCGGAGCCTGACCGCTCTGCAGTACTGCCATTGAGAGATGAAGCACTGGGGACAAGCTTTGGCTTTGCAACTTTGGCCATAGCCCTTTCAAGGGCAGTCCTGACTCTGAGTGCTGTGGGAGAGGCAGGAGGAGGCCCAGCAGGCAAGGATGCTAGATTTCTGTTCCCAGCAGAGATCTGGCCAGAGGGCTGCCAGCTCCCCTGGGCCACTTGTCTGACACAGTTCACTGCATCTAGCTACCCCTCTTCCAGGCCTTGTTCCTGCACTTGGACATTTTACTTGCAAATCAATTCTGCAGATGATGCCAGGCTCTTCAATGACAAGACAAAGCAACAGAAAGAAAAATCACCGTCTGAGCTTGAGGATAGGAGCAGAGCACATTTCTAAGGATTACCTAGTGTGGGCCAGAGTTGGGCCTCCCAAACATGGAGTCCTGAGCTCCAGGTAAATTTGGAGAGGATATGAACAAGGATATATCTCTGCTCACCAGGGGTAAAAGACATACTGCAATACCTCTGGATCTCACCGAACAGATGAGTTCCCTAAAATCCACACTTGAATCACAGTTCAGCCAACATAATTTCATCATTCAACAGTAGGTAGTGGATGGCAGAATAATTGATGGCAATAATTATGAGTGCTTCATCCTCCTCGTACTTCCCCTTCCTGTATCCCTCCCCTCCTCCTTCTAGCTTCCCCACCTCTTGGAGCAATGATTGTCACCATTTGCTCTCTGGGCCAGTAGCAACAGTATTACCAGGTGAGAGGGAACTTATTTGAAACAAAAACTTTCAGGCCTCTGCTTAGACATGCTGAGCCTTCCAGGGGCTCCACTGGAAGCTCAGTTTGAGAATCAGTGTTACAGAGAGCTTTGAGGTAGAATGGCCCCAGCAAGCAGCTGACATCTGGGGGAAAGGAAAGAGATATGTTGTTGGTAGAGACAAGAAGGCCGAAATCAAAACAAGCAAAGTGTGAAAGAAGATTCCTAAACTGTAGTGGGGATGGGGATGAAATTCTGAGTAGAAGAGATAAGTAACTCCTGCCTGTGGCATGTGCCAGAGCCAAGGGCTATGTTAGAAATTCCCGTAATGACTAGAACCTTGGCATCCACCAAACTGGCAAAGCCTTCACTCTTAGTGACATGCACATGGGCACAGTAACCATGGTGGGTCAGTCTCAGAGGGGACTCCACGAATGTTCTGCTGAGCACAAATCCAGGGACCTCTGTGTGACTCTCAAGAATGGAAGGGAGGGGAAAAGGAGGCCTCATAAAAAAAGCAAAAAGGCTGAGATGGATTTTCTGTCAATGCCAGCCAAATCAGGTCAGGGCTACTGTGCATGAGATTTAATCTGACCCAGAGAAAATGGGAGAGCTGTCATCTTCTATCTCACCATGAGTGTAAATTCCTATGTATCACATGTGGACTGTTTACAAGAGGCTTTTTCTGTTTAGAGGAGCATTCTCAGGCCCTCCTGAATTCTCTGTAGGCAACAGTACCTGGTGAGAATAGAACAAATGGGGAGTGGCACCTGTGTCCCAAACCACCGTGCCTGAGTTCAACATCCAGCTCCAGCTTCTGATCCCATCTGAAGTGCACCCTGGGAGACAGCAGACCTGGACAGGGTTCCTTCCCAGCCCAGCCCTGGCCATTGTGAGCCTTTAAGGAGTGAACTAGCAGAGAAAGAGAGAAGGAAGGAGAGAGAGGACTCCCACTCTTTCTCTGCTTCTCCTCCATCTCTCTCCCAAATAAACAAAAAGAAGAGTATTTGTTTCCTGATGCAGATATTTCAGGGGCTCCCAGAAGTGACTTCAGGAGTGATGACTACGACCAAAAAAGTTAAGCTTCACCTGTGCCTTGCTTCTAACACAGTTCTCACTGCATCCCTGGCTCAGTGGTACTTGTAGAACACAGCCCAGGCATACAGGGGGGAGGGTTCATGCCATCTCTGTAGTGGACAATGAGAATTCTGTCTCATGTGTAGTCTGGCCTTGATATCCTCTCCCCTCTCTAGCTTCTACCCAGGTATCTGCCACCTTGGCAGGAAGTTTTTTCATTCTTTCAAGCACTCATAATTAGATTCATTCTCTCTCTCTCTCTCTCTCTCTCTCCAATGCTTTTGGTCTTTTCCTACTTTTGATGGCAATATTTTCCAATACGTCATCTCAAGCTATGAGCACTTACATTCCTAGAGGCCAGGGATCTTGTCTTATATCTTTGAATTACACCCACCACACAGCCTGGCAGATCATGTTTTCAGTAAATATTTGCAAGCATGAGTCACACATCCAGTTACCTGTTTTGACAACTCCAGGTGGATATTTTACAGACATTTCCAATGAAGATGCTCATTTAGAATTCTTGATCCTTCTCTCACCCCAAATCGGATTCTCTTCCTTATCCTAAGACATGGCACCTTCTTCCCATTTCTCCTGGCTGTCTAAATGGAATACTTTGACAATATTTCTGTGCAGCTACATGCAACTCTTGATCAACTACCTTCCAATTCCACAACTAATATATGGCTGAACTCTTTTTATTTCCTTTAGCTAAGGTGAGTGCACTCTCAGGTCTCCCCTGTGATAAAGCTTCTAATCGGTCTCAGCTTTCAGTCTTTCTCCCTCTTCTCTAGGAAGCAACCAGAAAAGACTTCAAACAAATAATTCTTATTACTCATAGCTCAGCCACATTTAAATCTATAACCCTTAATCTGGACTCACCTGCCCCTACTCTGCTCAGACACAACTTTCCCCGCATTGCACAAACTGGCTTGTTCTGACTTTTATTCTTAGAAAACTTCAGGTTTTCCTCCTCAGCACTCATTCCAGTTCTTAATTAGAAATTTGGTTGGGCATTGACTTTTGAAGGCTGGTCTCCTTGCCTAGACAGAGCTCTTTGATAGCAGGGAAAATGCAGAGGGACCACTCACTGCCTTCCTAGCATCAGACATAGTGTCTGAACAGAAGAAAAACACAGCAAATGTCTTTCAAATGAATGCATGTTTAAATCCTAAACACTACGCTCAGCATGCCATGCTTACTCTTGCTCTGTTGTAAGAGTTGATTAGCAACAAAGGTGAGACATTCCCCTGACGCAAGGCAAGACTAGGCAATTCAATTTAGTCCTGTTCAGTGCAGTTCAAGTCATTTCAATTATATTCAATTCATCTTAATTTAATTCAGCAAACCTTCACCGACACGAGAACTCTGACAGCCTTTATTTCAGATGTAGGAAAGTCCATGATGAGGATGATTCCTTCTCTGCCCTCACAGGACACCTCTAGATCTCCCCTTGTCTTACTGCCAATGATAACTGCAGGACATGCCATCTCCATGGTGGACAATGAGAACTTGTAATTGTAAACAGGCAACTGGTGGGACTATACTGGTCTCACTGCCTTCACTCAGTGATGTAATGTACTAGGTTATTCAGATTTGAATGCAGCACCACACCAAGCCAAATGATTCATGACATGATGGTCAACAATGGTGACTCTAATGCTTGCTCCTAAATTACTGGACATCCTGAGTGACAGAAATCCCCTAATCCATCTTGAAATCCTATCTTAAGATCTCATGTTTTCTTCCAGTTGGAAATTTTCTCTTTTTATTTAATTTCATCTTGAGTATATGAGATTTGAGCCTACTCACGTCCCAAAAGATATGAGATGAATGACAGATTAAAACACAAGACATATTATCGGTAGCTGGAAGTGAGTTCATTCACTTCCAGGCACTATGACAAAGCAGATGTAAAAACTTGGGGATCTGGCTCTGAGTTTCCCAATAAAAGAGATGGGGTGGAGGTGGGGGGTGGGAGGACAAGAAATCAATCAAGCAATATAGCTAGCTCAAACATACCAATTTTCAGTTTTAATTTGCTTACATGGAAATCCTATGCAGCTTTCTGTAAGGACCACATAGTTTCCTGTTGACTACATATTGGAAAGAATGGATTATCACAATTTATCATGAATCCTTATAACTGGCAGAATAGATCTTGCCTTAATCAGTTTCATCAAAGCAGCAATGCAACTCAACCTAAGCATTCTCACATCTATCTTCAACAAAGTTAATTCTTCCAGGGATTGATAGAATGGGTCTGACACACTGCCCTCTGGAATCTAGCTTTATACTGGTTTAATTTAATTTAACCTGATCTGCTCTTATCTGGACCTCAGTAGAAACCAATAGGCACAGCTCCTAAAGACTTCCAACTCTTCTTTATCTATCCACATCTCTTCCATCTTGTCATTATATGAGGACACTTCAAAAGTTTGTGGGCAAGTTTATTTTGAGGTGAAGTTTTTTCATGACAGGTAGAACATGCGTATTATAAAAAAGCTATGAATGGACTTCAAAAATATCTGTTGTCATCAAAACAGAAGCAAACTCTTAACTGTCTTTTCATGTACTTTTTTGAAGCGCCCTTGTGTGTTTCCTGTTTTGCCCTTGGAGTCCAGGCTCTATGAAACTCTTTCTAGTTTTTTTAATGACTCTTAAGATGTGGAGGCATAACTAGGAACGCATCTCTTTTTTTAAAAAAATTAATTTATTATTCTGTCTCAGTAAGTGGAAACCCTCCTGCACATGGGTAGAAACCAAGTTCACATGCAGGACATGGTGCTCATGTGGCAAGAAACCCTATTTCACGGGAACAATAAAATCCAGTGAAGAGAAGAATGCTGAGGATAAGGGAAGAGGTAAGGGAATGCTGGCTCTAACAACTCCGGACGTTCCCAGGACTGTAACAACCCTAAAGCTAACCACTGTGTGTTTGCCTCTGTATCCCCACTGGCTTGCCCTCACCAGCGCTAACAGCTCGTGCCTCTACTCTTCAATAAAACTTCAGATTAGCCCCTCAGGCCCAGGCCTTAAGGAGAGATCTAGGCAGGCGCCCTCTAGAGTAAATCAATGGCCACTTCTCCATGAGTGGCTGTTGAATCTCTGGTGGTCAACTTCCATCACTGCAGCCTCTCTGTCGTGGGCACTGGAGTTTGATCCTGGCTTTAGCACTTGCAGTCCAAAGCTCTGGCATCCCTAATAAGGTTCCTGTGCCCTCCGCTTGGATGATCCAAGAAAGAGAGACATCTCTGTTTTATCAGGAATTTCTTCTCCCTGTGGACTGCTAGAATTGTGAGAAAGTTCTCTCTTCCAGTGAGCCATGTCTTCTTTTGAATAACAAAACACTGCACCAGCTCCACCTCCGGAAGGTGACTCTACAGACATTATCTGGAAAAGTTGATGCTTTTTAATGCATAAATCCTGCTCACTGAAATATTGTGTGATACTGACTACTACATTTTCATTGGCTATTTCTGAATCTGGTAGTTTATTATTTTTAATTACGTTAACATTTTTACTTGAAAGGTGAGAGAGGGGGAGAAAAAGAGAGAGAGAGAGAGAGAGAGAGCGCGCTTCCTCGTGTTAGTTTACTTCTCTAATTCCTGCAACAGCCAGAGCTGGATCAGGCAGAAGCCAGCAGCTTGGAATTCAGTTCAGGTCTCCCATATGGGTGGCAGGGACCCAAGTGCTTGTGACATCATGTCCTGCCTCACAGGGTATGCATCAGCAGGAAACTGGAATCAGAAGTCAACTGGCATCTCAAAAATGAGCCAAAATTCTTGATATCAGTAATTTACTAATGGTACCTTTTCTCTTCGGATTCTGAAAACAAGCCTCATGCCTTACCAAATCTGCCACAAGCTGCTAATGTTGATAGAAGACAATCGTTTGGCAGACACAAAGCATGCTAGATCCCTCCTCCTCCCACTGTCTTAAATACTTTTGGCCAAACAGCGAAGCATGAAAAGGTGAGAGCCCTTTCCCCCAAGTCAATTACGAGGGTGACTGGACAGCTGATAAATGACAGTCCCTTCTGGTTGAATGGCCTCTCTATTGCCAGGCATTGCCGGCTCTCTCTATTCCAGTCTAAGTACTTACTGAAAAAAATCTTTCAGAGAACTCTATGCCTAAAAATTAATCTTATACATGACATTATTTTTTTAAAAAATCAATATTTAAACCAAATGCTACTAATTCATACCAGAGAAAAGCAAATATGCTTCTTTTTTCCTCTATTTCAATAACATAGGAAAGGGGGACCTGTATGCAGAGAGCAGAGATTTAATGCCTGTGTGTGTACATGGCTGGCATGCCTGTCCATGAACACATGGCAGGAGGAATACTGACAGGGTGAATTTCAAACGCATACAGCCCTGTGCTCCCTCAGAGTGCCCTTGCCACAGGAAACCCTCTCCCTGCACCTCAGCCAACAGGCTTGTTTAAGGGGATAACAAAGGCTTAAGGAGAGGTGGCTAGGAACAGGGGGCATTAGGAGGAGCAAGAGAACAGCTGCATTTATGGGGGTCCAGGAAACCTTGAGTTCACACGGTCACTTGCAGATTTGGGACCTTGTGAAGACCAAAACCTATCCTCATCATGCAAAACTGGGACACTCCGAAGCATGAGAAACCTGGATGGATTTCCATATATTCCAGAGTCTTCCCAGTGCACTGCCTGTGGTGCTCCATCTGTAGGACTGCCCCTCAGCGGTTTCATGGGGTTGATCAGCAATGTCAAGTGTAGACTCAGGAGTCCCAGTTGTATCTTTGATCTCAGTCATCACCTGAAACTTCTGAGCCTTAATTTTCTCATTAGATCTATTGGGATGGTCATATTTAACCTCACAGGGGCTGTGATAAGGACAAAATAAGAGCCACTTATTGAACTAAAACTCATGATAGTTAAACACGGTATACCACGCCATGTACTAAGTGATCTATATTTCTGTTCCCATTTAACTCTCGTAGCAATCTTGCAAGGTAAAAGTTGTAGTATCCCCGTGTTACCCCTGAAGCTCAGATACACAAGGTAACTGGTAGAAGGGCACAAACATCAGTAGGAGACATGGTACCTGTTTTAACTGATCTATCTACTCACATATATTTATGGAGTATTCACTCCATGCCAGGCACTGAGAATGCACACAAACAATGCCGACCCTTATGCAATGTACAAGTGCTGAATGAATGAAAGATAAATCAGATTCCAAATGCTATGCAACCCCCAGTCTGACACAGACTGAACCCCCTAGGAGAGGAGTGTTGCTTCTGGGACTTTGCCTCCTGTTGATGAATGAGATCTCAGGAGAGACAGAGCTGGCACTGCCGGCCCTGTAGGGACAAAAAACAGGCCAGTTGGCCAAGGCAGAAACACTATATGCACTTCCCTTCTGTTCCATGCAATCCCATACTTAAAGGGTTGAAAGGAATCTCACGAAGGCACTGAATCTCTTTCTCTGCTTCTGAGAAATCCCACGTCTGAATGCTTTGCAGGGAGAAGAGTCATCTGGCTAAACAAAGCCTGTATTTACAAACAGGTGAATGTAAGGGCATTCTCTCACCCTTGAAATTGTGACCACTCCCAGTGCATTTTAAATAAGTTTGATTCAACATGTTTTCTTAACAGACAGTTTTTCAGCAATGGAAAATGTAACTATGCATATTAAGACTTCTAAAGGATAGATTATATCTTTGTTCCTGTTCACTTATGTGCTTGTCCCAGAAGCCCTTGCTTAAAATCTAGCCTGAAACCTATCTGTGATGTTTAAGGTTACTTTAATCATTTCTCTAGAATGACCCAGGAGAGAAATCCAGGAGGGAATAGTGAAAGGGTTCCTGTAAGACCAAGAGGAGCTTTTTTTTTTTACTAGCATCAATTGTTCCTGAATCTTGGCATAATTCCCCAATTCTCCCAGACATTCAGACCATCTCTGAAAATCCTCTTGAAGTCAGTGTCAGCAACATCTATAATTTGTGTGGGTGTAGCTTAGCATTGTCTATACCGGGATAAACCTTAGGGAGAGCCACCACGACTCGCTCTAGCAGGATGGAGGAAGCTGAGATTCAGAGAACTACTATGACCTAATCAAGCCTTGCAGGACATTTGTGGCAAAACCGGAAGAACCCAGGCCCTAAATCTGTGCTCTCTCTTGGTTTCACAGATCTAAGCCTCTTCCCTCACATTGGGTATTCATTTTCCTGAGTCCCAGAGCTGTGTCTTATCCATCTGCAGAACTTAGAACCCAAGCTTAGACACATTTGCTGCCCAAAATACAGCTGGCTTTCTTTGACTTGAATGGAACAATGAGTTGGTCTTTTGATTCAAGCAAGACCACCGTGACCATGTGACGCAAAGAATAAATCCATGGAGATCTCTGCCATGTACCAGGAACTGAGTTCACACTTTCTTAAGGATGCAGGAAGCGGGCATACTTAACACCCATTCTAAAGATGAAGAAACTGAGCTCCAGAGTGGTGAAGGAATGTTCCCATAGTTCCACAGTCACATGCTGCCTAAGCAGGAATTTGCAATCTAATTTGCCTGCCTCCTTCCTTTGTATGATATTGCTTTGTTACACATTTCCAAAATTTTAAAAACAAGAAATGAAAGGATTGACCCAACCTGTACCCCAGTATCCTCACGATCAAGAGAAAAGCATTTCATGCAATTCAAAGGCATAAAGAAGGAAGGTAGAAGCCACAGACCATGGGGATGGGAAGCCTTGCAGCAAATAGTGCCTGCTGCCCAGACTGCCTCCCCCTCCCTCACTGCCCCAATTCTTCCCTCTTTCCCCTTCTCCCCCATCCTTAAAGATTGAATATGTCAGCTATATATTTGCTGGTTGAACCCAGATAATTCCCATAGACAGGAGAGACTCTTCACTCTCTATAGATATGCTTTGGCATGTCCAGATGGCCCTTCTGCCCCTCCTGGTCCAGGACAGGGATATCCCCCATTTCACCAGGAACACTCTGATCCAATTTGATGGGAGGAGCGTGGAATCCCCAAACCCCTCTAGAATAGTTGTGTGGCTCCTGGGCTTTCTCCATCTGTCCTGCATCTCTGCAGAAGTGCTTAGCTCTTCCTGGTTGGGGGTGTGCCAAATCAAAGGAGGCACTGGTCTGCCATTGGTTCCCAATGACCCTGCTAAGTTCCAACAGCTGGTGAAATATCTGCTTATATTTCATGGTTATTCCCTGACTGGCAGCTCAAGTCACTATTGATTTTATCACTGAGTGAAAGACGCGTGCAAACCCCTAGACCAGTCTGAGTTTACTAGCATTGGCCACCTTGATCATTCATGAGCTCATGCCCCTTACCATTGGGAGCCATTCCCTGGAGAATGTGTTTTTGAACAACAACAAAAAAAAAAATGGATGAAAGAAAAAGGCTGGAGGGCTCAGGACGCTACATTGGCTATTAAAAACATTTTTTTGGGCAAGTCACTCCTATGCCTGGATTCAGTTTTACATTCCACAAATAGAATCACAGTGACAGATGAGCTGGTGGGGCCCTTCTGCATTTAGTCCCTGCCCGGCTGTGCTTAGCTACAGCTTCCAGGGAGGGTGGGTAGCAGGGTGTCTTGGCCATTGGCCTACTGCTTTCAAATAGTGCCTGAGGCCTTAAAAAGAACCTCTTTTTGTATGTGTGCTTCACAATATAAAATGAGAAAACTGAAAAATGAATAAATGTTTAATTAAATGTCTACATAATGGAATGTTATATAAACATCATTAATTGTTAAATTTGATATTCATAAAAATTTTATTCCATTTGAAAACAATTTGTTCCTTAGACTCATTCACTTTGAAAGGATGTTCAAATATGTCTGCTGACTGCTGAGGGATCAGAGCCATGAGTTACAGCCAAACGCCTTCGAAAGCCAAACCATAAACACTTCCGAATACGCTCCAGCAAAACGATAGTAATGTGGACCGTGGGTAACTTTCCACATGTATGACAGGATGTACGGTGAGATGTCCAAAAGCAGGAGTTTGCAGGGTCCTTGAAGGTCTTAAAATAGCCCTAGAATCAGTGTATATAATATTAAGAACTAATATTTACCAATCAATTAGGGTCACACTCTCTTCTAAGTGTTTTGGACGCATTAATGTGCTTGAACCTTGAGGTGATCTTTAAAGTGAAACCCCTTACAAGTGTCCCCTCAGCCACCTAACCCCTATATCTGAGTTCAGCATCACAGCTCACCACATCTCACAGCTCAGCGATTACAAATGTTTAGAGAGAAAAACAGTATGTGCATATACTATGTTCAGATGCATACTTCTGTCATTGTTGCGGAATAATATAATCTAACTAATTCCATAGTGTATATAGGCATAAGCCATCTAGAAATGCCTTAGAGTATCCTAGAGGATGTACATAGGTTAAATGCAAATACTGTCCATTTTTGTGGAAGGGATTTGAACATCCACAGGTGTTCCTATCTTAGCAAAGTGTTCTAGAACCCACTCAACAGGATGCCAATGGACTACTCCCATTTCAGAGACCAGGAAACTGACTCAGAGGAAAGTAACCTCTCCAGGGACCATTGTATGAGCAGCACTGCCAGGATGGGAAGCCAATGGCTTCAGGGCTTATGCACTTACCCACCTGGCCTTATAGAATACTTTAGTACCCCCTGACTGTTTCTAGAAGGAAAAGCCAAGTACAGGTAAGCTGAGAACAAAGTAACACCCATCTCCACAGTTGAGAAGTGTACTCCATGCTATATTTCACAGATGTACTTGGTCCTGCCATTACCTGCTCTCTTCTCTGCGGGTCCCTTGAGCCTACACACCCTCCCTACCTGACTCAATCCCACCTACACGCTACTGATATGGCAAATCATCACAATAATAAGAGTTGATTGACACTGAACGCCCTGGCAGCAAGTTATATAGTACTTAATCTCATTTGATCCTTACATCCAGCAGCATTTTATAAACAAGGGAATTGGGGGTTTGGAGATCTGAAATAAATTATCCAGGGTCACATAGCTCTTATAAGTAATGAAAGCTAGCTAGGACTCCTGCTGCAGTCTTATTCTGATGCCCAAACTCACTTAAATTCAGAATGTATAAATAGTGCTTAAACAAGTCCATAAATAAGGAGCACATCAGGTGTAAAAGTGAAGTTCTCCCCCTTCCCACCATCAAGCTTCTGTTTGCTCCCTATGTGATCCCTTCTCCCTATGGTCCACTCTTCAGAGTTCAGTGCACAGCCTCCCTGACTTTGGCCTTGCTTTTATATTTCTATTTAGGAATCCAGCCACCTGTCCATCCTTCCCTCACTTATTTATCCCGGCGGTTTCACTCTGCTCATAGCAATTCTACATCAAGGATCAAAACAGCATCAAAGGGGGCTTGAAGCAATGACAACCCCTACCTGAGATGCTGCAATTCCCAAGGCAAAACCACCGGAGTGGTGATATCCGTGTGGGCTCAGTAAAGTGGGCTCAGTAAAGTGGGTGGGGTGCTCCCCACCCCTCTGTTTCCCAGGCCCCTCAGTAGGTTTCTCTGGCTAAGGTACCAGTATTGTCTACTCCTGAACAGTCCCAGAGCTAAAAGGTTTCTGGGCCAACATGTGAGGAGTGCTAAGAACAGGACCCCAGTATGAAACACAGACAAAAAATTGACTTAGCGATGCTTCTTTGTCCTCTGCTTAAAGGGAAACCAAAATAAAACTGTTCCAGAAAAATAAAAAATGCATATATCTAAGCAAGAGACTGAGTTACCCTGGGGCAGACTGTGTTACAGCACTAATTTTTGCATAGTCACTGCCAGTGGAACATCTGGTACACAGTAGGTGCTCAATAAATTGTTAAATGAGTAAGTTAGTAGAAGGAGAACAGGTCTTCTTCCAGTGCTGCATGCAGAAAGCTCTGTTAGAGTAACTTCTTATTTGCAAAGATGAGAGGGTTTTGTTTAAGTCCTCTGATGGGTTCCCCCCACCCCACTCTTCTTTCATAATCACAGTTCCGGGGCAAAAGAAAATGTTATCTCTCTGCAATAGTAAGAGAAACCCTTGGGGTTTGGGCAACTTGAAGTACAATGCTCTCTTTTTCACATGCTGCCATGACAGGAATATTTAACAATCAGCACTGACAATGTCAGCTGTATAAAAGGAGTGACTTTCTGGTTCAGAGATTGTCCCAATGGCACAGGGTCTGCAGGAACAGGCAGCTAAACAGTGAGCTCAGGGTTCTGCTCCTGGTGCCTGCTTCTCAGCTGAGTAATCTTGCCTTAATATTTCTCAGCTTCATCATCTGTAAAGTGGTGATAATAATAGGATATGCCTTAGATAGTGTAGAGGAAACACAAGTGAAATATTGAGCACAGTGTTTCTAGGTATGTGTGAATGTGTGTAATGCAGGAGCTTAAAATTATACTATTAATAATGAACTCTGGATCTTCACCCTGATATTATCGTCAATATTTAGTTATTGGATAGATGGACACATTGGATTGATCCAGGTATGACACGAGCTAGCTGTTGTACCCCATTCATTTCTGAAACCCAGAACTGGGTAGGGAGCATACAACAGGCGGGCTCCCTATATGAGTTAGTTGAAAGCGCCTGCTTGCAAAGATTAATTTGGGAAAACGCAAGTTTTGAACTTGTGGCTGGGAGATCTGAATCCAGGTCTTGACTCTGCCAGACATTACATTATATGGGAGCATTAAGAAATTTTCTTTTTTGGAGGGTACCATTTCAGAAGGGCACCATGGGACAGACAAGAGAATCAGAGAAGCTGGAAGGACTTCTAAAACCCTGCCACGTGGGAAGGGTAAGAACCCAAGTCTTCCCCCATTTGATAAAGAACTGGGTATAACAATGGTCTCCTTTCATCTACCTTCATTAATGCCTGCAAGACGGATAATCAGATGGGAGGGAAGAGGGTGTCTGTCCCTTATCTAAAGCAGACAACTCTTCAGTTTTCACCACTAGGCCCAGGGATGCCTCCCAGGCTGACCTCTGAACAGTTATAGATCTAGAAGTGTCTCTGAAATCTCTCCAATTTTATATATGCGCATCTAACTTAAAATTTTAATTTTATGACTTCAAGTAGACCAACACCACAAGGATCAACCAAAACACCATGGGCCATGCTTGTCCCACTCACCAACAGCATGGAGCTCCCAAGCCAGTCCACCAGACTCAGCCTGCTGCTGGGAGCCAGAAGCCCAGGTCAGGGACAGGGCCTCTATTTGGGGAGTGGTTAGTGTCACAGACTTGGGGTTTGAACCTGCTCCTGATATTCCCACAGTCATAAGAGATCAATTATTGCCATGACAGAATGCAGGTATCGACAGGAATAATGACCAAATCCCCAGCCCAACACAACACTAGACAAGGTTCTTCACAGGCGAGAACAGCACATCTGAGGCCTCTTGTCACATGGAAAATCCACAACGGAACCCAGGTGCATGAGCCAAAGCCAAAATAAAAACATACACAGCCTACAGTGAATGAACCTTTCCCTCTAGACAGAGCCAAGCCATGTGCCCAAAACACAATCCCCTTGATCCTGGGGCCACAGCCTGCATACTCACACTTGTCCTTTGAAAGCTTCTGTTGTTTGAAAATCTGAAAAGGCTGTTATGCTGAGATAATACTAATATTTATTGTGCTCTTAGTATATGTCAGATACTGTCTGAGCCCTTTGCATATATCAGTTCACTTAATCCTCAAATAACCTCTGTGAGGTAGGTCCACTATTCTCCCTTAGGAGAAAATTATGGTTTGTAAAGGCTAATAACCTCTCCAGGGACACAGAGCTGGGCATAGCAGAGCTAGACCTTGAACCCAGACATCCTGGCTCCAGCGTCTCAGCTTTTAACCGCAGGCCAATGATGGTCCCTGTCTCATCTCATGACACCATGACAGAAGCCAGGTGACAAGGGCCTCTACCGTCTACATTTGCAAGGTGGATTGGGAACATCTTTTAGGATGCAGAGTACAGATCTTGTAGTGTGGATCATCTGCAATCCCCTAAGGCCCCAAATTCTTCTTCACCAAGACTTTGATTTCCCCTTGTAAATGTGAAGGGGGTAATCTACATTTGTATTCTCTCTAAAAGAACACTGAGGATGGAGTTACTATCTGACATGGCTGGATATGCACGTGGAGGAGTCTGTTTACAGTCTCTACTTCCAAAGTGAGATCGAGGACTCTTCTCTCACCAAGTCTTAAATGACAGGGCAATAGCTTGCGTCTCAGGATCCTTTAATTAAATGAACTCTGAAACATTATACCTCTGTGTACATTGAGAAACTCTCCTTCCCAGCTGCTTTTCGATCTCTGTAATTTATTTTAAAGATCACATTGAACATGTTATTTGCTCTGTGAGCCATGGCCTGAAGAAATCAAGCTCTAACCTGAACACAGCAATCTACTCTGCATCCGCCCTCCCCATCTCAATATTAAAAAGCCACCATGCTCTCTCCATCCCATGGGTGCCAGTGGTTCTACATGAAGGCTCAGTCTGGAGTTCCAGCATCCAGTTGCCTTTTCAAGTTATTTCCCACTTGTCCTTCTCTCCCCCAGAGCAGCAGATCTAGGGGGTGCTATCTCCTCCAGGAATGGGCCAAAGCTACGCCTTGCATGGAGTCTCAAGGCATAAAGAATGGATTCTCTCAAGGCTTGCATGCATCTCAGTGAGCACACTTGAAAAAGTTAAGAAAAATGGAATGAACAGGGGGGTCTAAAGATAACTTGATGGCAAGGATGGCATGTGCTATCTCAGGAACCACTAAGCACCCATTGCTGGATTTGTACAGCTAGAGACACACATTTCCCACAGCTTCTTTGAAGTCCCTTATATTTACGATTTTGCCAACACTGGAGTTAGCCTAGTTATGGTCTCCCATCTAGCAAGAGTAAAACAGAAGGGTAAGGATGGCCTGCTCAATGAATTCCTGTTGCATTCTGCACATAGTACACATTCAGAAAAAAATATTTTCAAGACGTATTTATTTGAAAGGGAGAGAGAGAGATGGGGAGAGAGAGAAAAACCTTCCATCTGCTGGTTCACTTCCTGGAACTCGACAAGGCCAAAATAAGGACTTTTCTCCAAGTCTCCTACATGAGTATAGACACCCAAGGACTTGGGTCATCCTTTGCTGCTTTCCCAGGCATATTAACAGGGAGCTGGATTGGAAGTGAAATAGCTGGGACTTGAATCAGCATTTGGACAAGATACCAACATCACAGGCAGTGGCTTAACCACAGTGCCACCCCCTCGGCAAATGCTTCTGAAGTTGAATTAATAATCTGGGAAATAATTCATGAAGAGAACAGCCTTGGACTTCTGTATTATTTTTTTAAAAAGCCATAGAAACCTTATTACAAGGCTATCACTTTATGTGCACACTTTGTTTTTCCCCTACTAGTAATACTTCACAGTAGGAAACAGTGATTTTTAAGTAAACGGGCAGGGCACGCAGCAACTTCTCTTATAACTTGGTAACTGGACGTGCATAGAAATAGTATAGGGCATGCTTTTAATTTGTTAACTGGACAAACACTCGTAACACTTGCCTTATGGGAAACAGTGCTATGTTCAGTACAGAGGAGGAATCAGCAGGTACCCAACTCAAGGGCAGTGCTGGTCAGGAACAGAAAGCAAACAAATCACCCAGAGGCGCTGAGCCTGCGTGTGACAATCCATCTGTGGAAGAAGGAGAGCGGTAGGGGAGAAGCAGAAGGAGGAGGGAGAGAGTGAGGCCTGGAAAGACGATCTATATGTATGTCTATCTGTGTGTGGGGGGAGATGACACAGATACAGATGTGGGAGGAGAATGTGTGCATGGTTATGAAAAATCAGAGAAAGGTGCAAAGCATCATGTCCTCCTCCACTCCTAGGTGTTCTGTGTCATCACCCTGTTCTCTTCTCCACAGCCCTGATCATTATTTGGAATTGACTTATTTATCTGCTTCTTTGTCCTTCTTTTGAAAACCCTTTGAAATCCTCCTTGCATGCAACCCACTGTCAGCTCTGTGAGAGCAGGACTCTGTCTGTACTGTTCCCTGCAGTGTCTGGGGAATCCCAGGTCATCATAGAGCAAAGACTACTTGTGCAAGGAACGAAGCACAGACGCTGCTCACACCCAGAAGAGGGATGAGTGTGTCCAATGGCAGCTGCTCCCTCTCCTGGTGCCTCAAGATGGGGGCATCCTCTGGGTCTCCCCAAAGTGGAGTTCAGCTCCAGGAAGTAAATCCCAAATAAGGTAAGAATGGTGACTCTTGACCCTGTTTCTGGCAATTGCATGGACTCCTGGGTAAAGCTTTGGAGAAGATGCCGTGTGGCACAGTGTGGCATTTATCTTTTATTTATGGAACGTTTGTGTGATCCTGCTTGCCCAGCAGGCACCATGACAGCAAAGGATCCGAGCCTGTTGCTTTCCTCCAGATAACAGACAATTGGAGGACCAACGTACACCTGCTGACAGCTAGCCATCCCTGCCCCTCTAAAAAAACATACTCACTGTTATGATTTCATCAGTGTTGGGATGTTCACCTTCATTTTAGAGAGTCAGAGTAAAATGATAATGGATCATTAAGAAAGTAGTTTGAGGTGGGGGGCCAGGAAAGTGCAGGCATCTAACTGGGACAACCTGGTGCGAATCCAGGTGGCCTTGGACAGAACACTTCACGTCCATGAGGCCGTGCCTTCACCGTCTGTAGAAACAGGTCAGAGAAGTCCATCTCAGGGTTAGCGTGAGGATAACGGATGAGAAAGCATGCAGCTCAAGGCCTGGCACTCAGCCTGGGACTGTCAATGAATGCCAGTTTGCGCCTCACTCCCCTTGGAGAATGTTCCAGCCTCTTCCAAGATTCAGCTCTTCTTCCCAATCTTGGCCTAGTTTATTAATACATTCAAGTGAGTTTCACAGTGACTGTATAATGTGCTGGCTCAAAGTATGAGTTCCTCTCTCAGATTGCTCAAGCTCATCTCCTGGCTTTAGTACTCATTAAGGATATGACCTTGGAAAGTTGAGTAATGTCTTTGAACTCCAGCCTCCAAAACAATAACGGGGGCTCACAGTGCTGTGGGAGGACAGGTGCATGCTGCTGGAAGTGTACTTAGCACAGTGTAATGTATACAGTCTCCAACATCTGTATACTCGCTGCCTCTCTGCAACCCCTCTGTCCTTCCTTTCACCCCTCCAGCATTGTGAAACTTCTTGACTTGGGGTCTTTGCCTGTGCCTAGAATACCAGGCTCCCAGATCTTCATATGAATAACTGACTCCATGTTGACACTGAAGACCAGTCCAAAGGCTTTCCCCATCAGGTGATTTCTCCTGCCCACTCAATCTCTTACCCTCTCTCAAACCCATATCATTGGCTATGACAAGCTCCTGTTGTATGACTTTCAGATCACTTATCATTGAACTTAATTATTTTTCCTATGTGGCTAGTTCCGTTATTGCC
Organism: Ochotona princeps; assembly: GCF_030435755.1. Classification (NCBI taxonomy): domain Eukaryota; kingdom Metazoa; phylum Chordata; class Mammalia; order Lagomorpha; family Ochotonidae; genus Ochotona; species Ochotona princeps. The sequence continues at coordinate 7,669,328 of NC_080850.1, forward strand.
TCTCCTCTTCCCCTTAGAATGTAGCTCCAGGAGAACAGGATCATCTCCTCTTGCTCCTTGAAACAGTGTCTGGTGCACAGTGAAGCTCCAGCAATGAGTGAAATGAAGAAATGAATGCATGACTCAGCTGGAGTAACCAGTTGTTTGCAGTGCTTCTCTAGAATTCTTCCCATCTGATGCCCAACACAGGAGCTGTGGTAAAGGCTAATTTCCAAAACACATCTGCCATTTTCACCAATAGGAAGACCAGCTAATAATACCCTGATAAACTTGGGTCTTCGGAAAGTTACCTGAGACTAACCAGTTTTAACCATCCAATGAAAGGCAGTAGCACAGCATCTCTCTCAGATGCCTGCCTCCTAATGCTCTGGGCTGTGCTGGAGCTGTGGCCTTCCAGAATGATCTGGTGAGGCTGGAGGGTATGGTCTGTGCAAGTGATCAAAATCAGAGTGGTCTCCTCCCTCCAAGGAAGGAAAACAGGCAGATTGCCTCTCTTGTTCCTCATACTCATTGCTGCCAAGATTGCTGAATGAACGAGGACCTCTTGGGTGAGCATACGCCTGGTTCTGGGGTACTGCACTCAGCTGATAGACTGTGAATAAACTCAGGGCAGAAAGGGGGATGGCAGTGTCATCAAAGTGCTAACCCAGGGCTGGAGCCTGCCCTGCCAGGCTCCTGTGGCTTCCAGAAGCCAGCAGGGTAGAGGATGTTTACTTTTCTGGAAAAGAACCACATCAATACCCTGGGTGACTCTTATGCAAATCAGGACAAGTTTTGGGGCCCAAAGTCAGGGGAAAAAAAATCAGGCTGCACAGGGGACCAAGGCCACAGACAAAGGAAATAATAAGCAAACCCCAGAGATACTGGCTGCTAGAGACTGGCTTGGACTAAGACTCAGCAGGAAGAATTCTACAGGCTGGAAGAAAGAATGATTTTAAGTGGGATTACCTTCCTAGTTAAAAAACAAGACTTAAGTTGTTGGTAGAGGGGAGGAAGATTGTGGCATAGTGCGTTAAGTTGGTGCCTGCAACACCAGTGTCCCACAGGGGCATCAAAGCAAGTCTTAGCTCCTCCATTCCCAATTAAGCTACCTGCTAATGCACCTGGGAAAGCAGTAGGGGATGGCCCAAGCCCTCAGACATTTGTAGCCATGTGGGAGATTGGATGAAACTCCTGGTCCAGCCTGGTGAACCATCAGTGGATGGAAGATCTCTCTATGTATCTCCCCCAACACATATATTTGTGTGTGTCCATTATAAAAATATACATATACTTATTAATATATGTGTGTGTTTAGATATAAAACTGCCTTTCAAATAAATCTTTGGCGGGGGGAAGAGTATCTAGGAAGAATAAATGAGCTATGCAGCACCATGTCAGGCCTACAATGTCAGCCCCATTAATGTATGTTCTATTATCATTTCTGTCGCATTTATTGCCACTGATTTTTCCCTGGAAGACCAAAGAGCATACATTTTTTTCCTACTTCATCCTGATCTCTTATCATATACTGATGGATTTCCTTCAACTGTAGGAGGAAAGGGAGCTACGGAAACTATCATTCATTGTATACCTGCTAAGGCATTATTATTGCAGTCATTGACTCACCATGTGGATGATGACCCTTCTGTTTAGAGAGGTTTAGTGAGATTCTCAAGGCCACACAGCTGGTAACCGGCACAGTCACAGGTATCTGCTTTTCTTTCACAATTTCTTGCGTGTTTTAAAATTCCTTTGAAATTTTCATTTTATTTTATTTGAGAGACAGAGGCGGAGAAAGAGACATACGGAGAGAGAGTGAGAGCACCCATCTGCTGGTGCACTCCCCAAATGTCTACAGTGGCCCTTGGCTGGGTCCAAAGCAGAGGCTGGGAACTGAATTCAGATCCCCAACTGGATTGGCAGGAACTCAAATACTTGGACCATCACATTTTGCCTTCTAAGGTCTACATAAGAAGGAAGCTAGAAATCAGAAGCAAACACAACTCAAAGACAGTCTGATGGGATACAGGCATCCCAGCTGATGTCTTAATCATGAAACCAAACACTTGCCTCTGTTATTAAATACATACTTTTCTTCCTGAATTGGGAAGAAGTAAAAAGAACCATGCCATGTTCCCTAATCTGGGAATTGAGGGTGTTCAAACATGAAAGTCCTTTTTTTCCAGGTCATGTCAAATCAGAGACAACCTTGCAGGTGTAGGTGGGATTAAATTTTCCCAGTCATTTATCAGCCATTCTCAGAGAAGAGAGACCCCAGAGATCATTTCTGAAGGCAGACACATTGTAGAATGTGGTGGAAATACATTGGCCAATGAACATGGAGACAGGCCGATGAAACAAGAGACCTTGGAAAGGAAAGGGTCTGAACCATAAGCATCCACTAAGCTAACAGAACAGAAAGGCACCTCTTTGTAGTTAGAGACAGTGCAGCCAGCCCAGCCAGCCCATAGCATGGGAAATTGCTACATCTGTTCAAAAGGGCAAGGATCCAGTAACCAAAGTGGCTACCGCATTTGTAGCTGCTTTTTGTAACCAGGGGGCTTTTCATAAATCTGCTCGCTCATGGGATTTTCCCAGATGTTACTAAAGCAGGTGTCACTGTCCCCATTTCACAGGTTGGAAAACTAAGGCTAAGAGTAGGAAAATGTCCTGCCAAGGTCACACTGTTCAATAAGGGATGGAGCTGGGATGAAGTGGGATGCTGCTGAAGACTGGCAAGTGACAAGCCTCCCTGGTACTCAGTACGCAAGGCTGGCCGCTCTCCCCTCCTGCCTCCCTATCTTCTGTCGACTTCGTGCCTTCACTGTCTGTCTTAGGACAGGCCCGTGCCTGTTCCTTGTCACAGGCAAGGCGAGGCCACTCCTGTCGCATAGTGTTTTTGACAATCCTTGCTGTGCCTTAGAGACCTGCAATTTCGTTTTGAGGTGTCCTGGACCACCACACCATAAGTAAAGCCTGTGCACTACGGCAAGTGGCAGAAAGCAATGGGGGGTGGGCAGAGGGCTGGGCAGCCTTGCAAGGTGGGGCTTCTGGTGTGTCATCTTCCTTCTCTGCACCTTGCTCTGTCCAGCTGTTTAATGGATCCTCAAAAGGAACCACTACCCTGGTCACAATAAAAGGACACCATCCCAGTAAAGTGCTGAGCTGGGCGCAGGCATGCGGTAAGGGCTTTCTAAATGCTAATTATGAGTTCACAGACTTGAGAAATTATAGAATCACACTGTGCTAAGGTTTCCAGAAGGCCCCTTGAAACCAATTAGGCCGACCTTCTCACTTCATGGAGAAGGTAAATGGGGCCTCCATAAGGAAAGTGACTTTTTAAAATGTTTGCAAAGAATGGAGTGGCAGAGATGGCACTAGAGCCAGTTCGATTTGCTTCCCAATTCAAGCCCCTTATCCCAGGGAAAAGTTTCTCAAATATAAGGAGCCTCAGGTTCACAGGCAGGGCTCAGTCACTGAGCTCTGATCTCAGATGTCCCTAAACAGGAAGTCTGTGTGGGCCTGATAATGTGCATTTCAAAAGCTCCCAGCTGAAGCTGTGAGAGCCGGTCCAGGAACCACAACTCTAGTACCACAGCCTGCAGTCTACAGATGTCAGCACCTGGGGCTGGGCTTGGAGGAGTGAGTGGGGAGGCTGGGGCAGGCAGATAAACAGAACAGCTACACTGGGAGCTGAGGGTGTCTGAAGGTCATGCCAAGTCTCATGGGAGCCAGTGCTACTCAACAACATGCAATGGCATACTGCAGAAACGTAGAACTGCCTGCTTTCCCCAAAGCCAAAAATCTGTCTCTGAAAGGCCCTAGCGGCTAAATGCTAATGACTAACCCTTTGCTGGCGAAACAGATACCAATAAGTCACAGCCTTGTGTTGCATGTGGCCTTTGGGCCATGCGTTGGGGGCCTTGGCACAGCCCTGGGCCTTAGGGGCTGAATGTTAGGGCAGTCCCAAACCTGCAGACAACTTCCACTTGCTCTCCAAAAGGAATCAGGGATAGCACCAATGAGTATTTTGAAGCCAAAGCATCCATTCGCATTCTGGAAGCATTCTCCCAAGCATAAACCTGAGTTTACCAAGATACATCGGGAAGTAGGGACATTCATTGTTTGGGGAATGGGGGAGAGGAGATTCAGTGTTACCCTCTGTGCAATAAATAGAGACATGGCAGGGCATGTGCCTGAGACATGCAGCCGGTCGGCACTCTTCACAGCCCTCTGTTCACTTCTCTTTGTGGGCCTTGTGTATCAACAACCAAGTCTGCTCTATGCCTGCAATCTACCCCATATTTTCCTGCTGGCCTCACTGAATGCTAGCAATACTGAGAAAAGATGGGTACCATTTCAGCTGGGCAGGCAAACCTATGCTGCATGCTGAGAGCGAGTTTGAGTCGTGGCCAATAATTCAGGTGTTCCTGCCAGGGCCTGGAAAGCGGCAGAGACAGCGTGTCTGACAGTGAACCTTCTAGAAGGCAGGGTAGTGGTGTTCCTGCTTCCCAAAGGCATGGGTTCTCTCCGGAGGAGGGTGAGGGGCACAGATTACATCCTCTGTATCTGTGTTGTTCACAGGAGTTAAGACCAACCCTCACATGCCTCGAACCTGCATCCTAGAAAAATCTACTGATGGTGCCATCTTGGTGAAAAACTCCTCCCCCTTAGTCCAGAGGGGAGCTGGGATAGAAAATTACAGTTTTCTGTAAAATATGGAAATAGATGCTTGCAAACGAGTTTAAATTTATGATAATCTCCCAATACCTCAAGACATCCCACTTGAACATCTGTGTGGTTCATGGACGAGTGCATGAACTGTTGCTAATCAGAAATGCATTGTGCCAGCTCCACAGACCCATGTTTCGGGGTGTTTTCAGCTCTCTCCCCCTCCTACTCAGTCTGCCTCTAAGTTAATTAGACCATGGGAGAGGCATGGATGCACTTGATGATTCAGAGTAACCAAAAGTCACTGGGGAGAGAGAATAGAGTCGGGAAGATATTTTTCTTGCCTTGACAGCTGATTTTTTTTTTTAAACTCCCTTCTCCATCACCCATACTCACTCTGCCATAAATAAGCTATACTACAGACTTTCTCAGGTGTCAAGATCTTAATGAGAGAATCTGCTTTCTGACACCTCAGAAAAGGTCAATAAAGAAGAAAGAAATTAGAGACAGCCCCGCATCCTCTCGTGTTGAACGGTCTCAGCTCATCACGCTCACGGGTGGTGGTTGGAATTGTGATTTTGCAACTGCTAGAACAGATGTGAAGCCCAAATGATACGGGGGAGCTTTATTTTTGAATGTGCATATTTTTAAATTGGAGAAGAGGAAGGAGAACCTGACACTTACAGGTGACAGACTCCCGCTGCAGAGACCCTGCTGTTCAGCCTAAAGTGAAATCCGCAGCTTCCCCCTCAGAAAACCCCTCCCCGCCCTTTCCCCCAAAGAAACACTGCGCTGTGCAAATGCCCGCTGCTTTCCTGTGGCCAAGAGTGCCCCCATCCAGACTGCTTTTCCTGCAATAATCAGCATGATCTTCCCACCCGGAAATTCAGCCATGTCCTGCTGAATTCCTTTCTGTGGTTTCTACAGCTACTTAAAATAAAGTCCAGAATCCTGGAGATGGCCAAGGTTCTGCTATATCTAGATTCTTCTCTTTTTCTTCACCACACATCTTGCCTTTTGCATGCCACTTATTCTTGCCCCACAGGCCCATGGCACCTGTGCCTGTGACCTTCTTGCTCCCCTTACCCTCCACAAGCCTCTGCCTCCTCTGCCCTCTCCCCAACAAAGGTTCCTTATCATCCCTCTTCCATTTGTGAGACTAAAGACCCAAGAGTGCCTGGCTTGATGAACCTGCCAACCAAACCATCTCCACCACAGCAGGCTCACTGTTGGAGTTCAATTCTGAAGGTCCCAAGAGCTCACCACAAGCAGGGTTTCACAATGCTGGCACTTTGGGTGCTCTGTCGGGTCTGGGAGTTGCCTTGTGAAGCGTCAACTGCTGCTTGTCCCAACTAGGTGCCAGATGCAACCCCCAAGATGTGATACCCAAATATGTACTCAGACTTTGCTAAATGTCCATTGGGAAGCAAAGCAGGCTCGCGATGAGAAATATTAAGAGTGTGACACAAAGTGGTACCCCTGTAAAGTGTTACTATGTTCCCTACATCATTTTCACTGCTTTTTACTTTTTCTAAATTTTTTATTTGAAAGGCAGAGTTACACAGAAGAAGGTAAGAATAGACAGAGCCTCCATCCAATGGTTCAGTACCCAAATGGCCACAATGGTCAGAGCTGAGCCGATCTGAAGCCAAGAGCTTCTTCCAAGTCTCTCACACGGGTGCAGGTACCCAAGGACTTCAGCCATCCTCTGCTTTCCCAGGTCATAAGTAGAAAGCTAGATTGGAACTGGAAGTTGGAGTAGTCGGGATAAGAACCAGTGCCCATTTGGGTTGCAAGCACAACAGGCAAAGGATTAGCCTGATATGCCACCGAGCTGTCCCCTTCTCCACCCCCACCCACCCCTAACCCTGCAGTTTTGTTTCTAGCACTTAAGATACTGATAAGGAAAACAAGGTCATAGGTGCTGGTCCAGTGAAGGACTGGGGATTCCGGGACCCACCTAATACTCCTCCTCTCCCATATTCATCCCTTGGACTCTGAAAAACATTGTTAGAAAACTCTGGGGTGGGAGCTTGGCTAGGATTTGAGCTGTTTCTGTTCCCTAAGGGAATACCTAGTTTGAATTCCTAGCTCTAGCTCTGGGCTCCAGTTTCCTGCCAATACCAATGCAGACCCTAGGAAGCAGGGATGATGGCCCAAGCAACTGGGCTCCTGACTTTCACACAAAAGACCCACAGAACTCCTGAATTTTGGCTTTATTCTAGCCAAGCTTTAGCTGTTGCAGGCATTTGCAGAGTGAAATAGTTGATGGGACCTCTCCATTTCTCTCTGTCTCTGCATGCCAAATAAATTTAAAAAAAAAAAAAATAGAAAACTCCTATGAAAAACTGGAGTATTTGAGTTTGAAAGTAAAGAATAAAGGATCATTTTGACATCTCTTAGCAAGGTAATCTCAAGCAATCATTTAGATGCTCAGTCTCCACTTCTCTATCTTTAAATTGGGAAAAGCCGGTCTCTACCCTACAGGATTGTGGTGAGGACTAAAAGGAGCTAAGTGCTTACTCTAGGCAAAATAGACAGGAGGCGAAAATTAAAGGGAGAAACTCCCTCTTCTTTCACACCCTTCAGCAATGTTAATGAGAGATGAGCTCCTGATAGGAACTTTAAACATCTCACTAACTTTATAAGGAAACAAATATTTGGATATGGAAGAACATAAAGAACACAATTATTTTCATGAAACAGAGAAACTAAGAGATATTTTTATAGTTGGTAGCTGTCTGGGGTCCACTGTCAATACTTCTCAACTAGACTAGAAGCTATGGAGGTGCTGGGACCACTTTGCCCTGCAGGCATAACCCTCAGCACCAGGGAATCAGGGGGATGTTAGCCAGAATGGCTGTATCTGAAGTTACAGTGAATTGCTGTATCTGTTGTAAAACTTCACAGCTCCCAGAGTCTAAAGATTTTCATCTGCTGAGTGTTTACTCTTGCTACACGTGGAGGTGAAGTCCATGGTCTGCTCTTTCCCCATTATACCATCAAGGGCAGGAGAAGATATGAAAGCAGAGAAGTGAGGAAGGGCTGGCAGAATGGAGACAGCGAGACTCACTATCCACGGGAGAGAAGGAACATTTGATCTCATTGAGGTTGGTGACCAAGTGGGGTAGCTGCCACTGCTCCAACGCCTGCAGGGCATACTAAGGCACATCAGAATGTCGCCCTTGGGCAGTTTCCATCCCCTAGAATAGATGCTACTGGGCAGAATTATTACACAATGAAGGTGAATACATAAGAGTTTTTTAAAAAGGGATAGGGGATTGGGCCCCGCGGCGTGGCCTAGCGGCTAAAGTCCTCGCCTTGAACGCCTCCCATATGGGCGCCGGTTCTAATCCCGGCAGCTCCACTTCCCATCCAGCTCCCTGCTTGTGGCCTGGGAAAGCAGTCGAGGACGGCCCAAAGTTTTGGGACCCTGCACCCTCGTGGGAGACCCGGAAGAGGTTCCTGGTTCCCGGCATCGGATCGGCGCGTACCGGCCCGTTGCGTCTCACTTGGGGAGTGAAACATCGGATGGAAGATCTTCCTCTCTGTCTCTCCTCCTCTCTGTATATCTGACTTTCCAATAATAATAAAATCTTAAAAAAAAAAGGGATAGGGGATGATAAAGACTCTTCTCTCTAATTGCAAAAATAGAAAATTATAATACCTATCTCATTGGGTTTCTGTGGGTATTACATGCTCGGATGCATATAAGGAGGTCAGGATAGGGTCTGGTCCATGCCTAGTATACAACCACACTTTCTGCCCATCATTATCGTTACCAGTATTATCAACTCTGTATTGCCATGAACAGATAAACATGGCTCCACTCTGTTACTTTTCACCTTGTTAGCAGACAGACTCTAGCTTATCTCCATTGCACATTTAAGGAAACCACAGGTCAGGGAGGTGGGAAATATCCATTCAAGGCCACACTGTCAGCGAGTGATAGATCCAGGGTGCCAACCAAATCTCAGGTGCAGCACTCTTTGCCACATCCATGTCTCTTAAAGAGCCAGACCATACATACATAGGTTGTGAGGACCGTAAGATTTCTGCACTCACAACAGCTTTTCCTTTCATTGTGGCACAGTATCAGCTGCAGCTGTTAAACAAGTGGACATGGCTGTGTTTCAATAAAACTCTGTACAAAGCTTGTTAGAAAGGACATCTCACCTCTTCCTCGGTTCACCAGAGATCATACCTCTCCCACAAAGCCTTGGAGTGCCAGTCGAAGAGCAGCAGCAGGAGAGCTGGTGGGAAACCCAGCTTGTGATGGAGAGGTGTTGTCTGATTTTTTTTTCTCTAAGGCTGTTTGAATTATTAAGTGTCTGGCTCATTAAGTGAAGGATGCTGTTATAATTTTATCACTGGAGATAAAATTGCTATTTAAATTGAGTTTTGCCAATTTAGCTAATTTACTAAGTGGGCATTGCCACGTCTTAATTACTATCCTCTGATCAGAGATTATTCATGGGGACAATGCAGCCTTGGGCCAGCAAACCCATTTAGGCTGCAATGCATATCCCTTCCTTCCCTCCCAGGAGGTCTGTGTACCTGAGGGGGCACTCCATCCTGTAATGGATCAGTCACCAGAAGGGGCTTTCCAATAGTGTCAAAATGTCTTCCAATCCATAAAGAAGCCTGATAACCAATAATCTTACAATAAAGATCTGATGATTCTCCATGCCTCCCCCATAATACAGATGTTGCATAGAAGAAATGTCATCATTTATTTTGGTTATCTTTACAATCAGCTGTTTCCCCTTCTTGGCATTGGATCTGCCATTAATGGGCTGTGAGATCTTTGAGAAGTCACTATACCTGCTGACACCTCATCCATGAAATGACCAGTCAGTCGCAGGGTTTCAGAGCAAGGCCAAGACTAGTAGAGGTGAGGTCAGTAAGGAGCTCTGAGCTTGTAAGTCCCTCCTTCAGTGTCTCTCCCTGGATACCTCCCAGCCTACCTCCAAGCACAATTCTGTTCTATAAGCACAGACAAGCCCTTCTCTGTAACACGAAATGTGGCAGCAGCAGCTTTCTTGGGTCTCAAAAAATTCTGTGCTGCTGGGAACACACTCCATGTATACAATCAATGTGCAACTCCTGTTGGCTTTGTTCTCTGTCTCCCAAAGGGCAGACAGCTGTTTCTGCAATATTTTCCCACAACTGGGAAACTATTTTGTTCTTATTTGCAAAGAAAAGTTCTCAGGAAACAGAAAAATACATCTTTAGAGTTGCCTTCCCAACACAAAAATCTATGCTAACCTCCTAAAGGCTGTTGGCTTGGCCTTTTATTAATTGTGTTTAGAGGCATGAAACTGCAACCACTAAACACATAGCTGATATACAATGTTGTTTCCTGCCCACTCTGTTGAGTAAATGTCATTCTTAATTATTATTTATCTGCAGGGGTTTTGAGGTATAATGCCTCCTTCCACCAGAAATGTCTGATTTTTTAAATATTTTTTGGAGAAGACATTATTCTCCTCGGAAGTCAGTGTACTGTGCACAATTTGACAAGTTTTAAGACATAATGTTGCGGTTGGAGCTCTAAGCAAAATAACACAGCAATGAAAGATGACTTGCCCACATCCGCAATGTTCATCACTGCCTCACTTGGAAGACCTTCATTTCACCGCAGAGTAGGTAGGACATAGCAAAGCCCTGACTTCTCAATGAAAGTATGTTAGTGTTCACTTCTTAATACAATCTCCAGAACTTGATCTGTTCATCAAAAGGCTGCTGTCCACAGGTGGTATTGGTGTTGGAAATTGGTTCTCGATCGAAACATCTCTATTTAGCTATCTATATGGCACATTATACTTTGGAAACTTAGCATAAAAGAAGACAAAGGAAAGCAAAGCGGTCCAGATGTCACTGCAAACTGATTGAGGGATGAAAAGACACACCTAATACTTGGTTTTCCTACATTAGAATGCAATTGAAGCCCTCTCCTTTGCAGATTTTAAATTTTGATCCCATAGTGTATAGGAGAGACGATCCTGGAGTTAACTCACAGATCTCGGCTCCTACAAAACGTGTGCAAATTCACTGTGAATTGGCAATCGCACAGTGGGTTGCAGACCATTACTGTAAGGAAGAGTCTGCAAGAAGTTCATGAAAAACCGAATGAAACTTTTTGTTGTTGTTGCCAACATTTCTGAAGCCCGTGCTTGTGAGCAGTGCTCAAAAAAGTTCATGGAGAATGTGGACTTTAGAAAAACTGCACATTTTTGCACACACTTCACTTTTTACAGAATTTCCTTTTCAATAAACATTTTGAAGTCACCTCATACACTGCTGCCTCCTCTTATCAAAGGAGTTCTTCAAAGTGCAGTCCAAGTTGTATTGAGTACAATTTACCACTCAACAGATTCCCTTGTCCAGAGATGACACCCCTCATCTCAAGTGGTCACACCGGAACATGCTAATAGTGTATCCAACACCTGCTTAAAAAAAACACCCGCTCATATTGTTGTTTTAAACTCAGAGTTGGTATCAAACTCAAATGGATTATAGCTACTTTGGCCATGTATCCTGGTTGATTGATTAACCTATTAGCAGATGATGCTAAAATTGATACATCACACAGATCATGATGGAGCCGTCAGTGCGGACGGCATGATAACTAGCGTTGAATGTCGGCCCACGGGCAGTCCATGGGCAGCACAATGCTGACACGGGGTGCACACAATCGTGTATTGTCACACAGCAACATTCTACCTCCAGCTTTATTCCAGAAATGAAGGAGACAAGGATTAGCAAGGGGACTTGTCAAGCCCAAGGTCATGCATTTCAAAAGCAAAGGATTTCATGAGTTCAGTGCATATAGTTTGGTTAGGAGGAATGGGGCTGTTGACAAGTACTCCACTTCCTTGCGTATCTGTGCAGGTTTTCATGCAGCATGTCAAGCACTATGCTAACTACTGAAAATGGCCTGCCCTCAGAATGGATGTGTAATGGGTATAGAGACAGGTAAATTAGTGGGAACAATATGGAATAAAACTAGCTTGTATCTGCTGCGGGGATGACTACCAGATCATTTAAGGGAATTGCAGATCAACCCTAGAGATCAGGAAAGTTTTCCCCAGAAAAGATGGCCAAGGGGGCTGTCTTATTCCAAAGAAGTAAAAAAAAAAAAATCTGCTTGCATTTCTATTAAATGAAAAACAAAGCAAATGACAGAATCTGTGCTTCTGCCAACCCCCAACTGGGACAACCCCCCCCCCATCTCCTGCCTCAGCGCTTCTCAACCTGAGGACTCACAACCCACACACACAGGAAGAAAGCTGCAAATGTGACTACTGATCAATGCACAGTATGAACAAAGGGAAGATTGGCACTCTCAGCCCTGGCTGCCTAAACCTATCATTAGCCATAGATTCTGGACAAGCTGAGTGACGAAGAAGGCAGAAAAGCACACAAGGTCCCTAAGTCAGCACCATTAACGATAGCACCAGTAATAAGTTCAGGAAGTGCTGGATGCTCCCTTGGGCATACTTTGCTCATTCCTCCCTGTGATTACAGTAAGTCTGGACTCCGGCCACCCCTCATCCACTCCCTACCTCGTAAATCTGCCTGTTGAATGCAATCCAAGGAGGAAAGGCAAAGGTTGGCAACTGCCTGGAAGTTGGAGAAGTGGGGGGTATGACCCCCAGACTGCTTGAAGGCTGGCATCAACACAGGTGCTCTGTGAGGTTGGCAGTATTCCCAGACAGGGGCCAGCAAGGTCCCTAGTCTTCTACACATGCTGCTTTTTCCCCACAAGGAAATGGGTTGAATACGAGAAGGAAAGAAATGGGGTTGGATGAGGGATTATTTTTGAAAGATGGCCATAAGAGTAGGCTCCTTCTCCAGCAGAATTCTCTATCAGTATTACAATAAAGCAACGTCCTGAATTCATTTATGATGAGTCTTGATGCTCCTGATCATGACTAATTTATCAGGACAGGGAGAGCAGTCCTACAGCAGCACCTTTCTACCTTCAGCTGCACAGGCTGCTTACACAGCAATGAAATCCTAGTGATTACAGGTGGGGCCCAGGAGTCACTATTTAGATAGCCCAGAGATTCCAAGGCTCAGCCAAGGCTGAAAACCACAGCCCCACAGGCCAAAGGATCTCAGGCTCCTGGTAAACAGGACCTGGTTTCCATGGCAACATATCACTCAGCTCCTCTCCCTTTCAAGGTACATCAAAAGGTGAATTATTTAATTTCTATGTCCTTATCCACACTCCATTTCAGGTGATAGGTCCTGAAGGATGGGTTGGGGCAATGACATAATCTTGCCTGTCCATACCCACTGAAGAAATAACTTCTTCTCAGAGAACAGCAGGCAAGTGCCAAGCATGTGGAGAAAAGTTAGAACCTGATGCTGAAGGCAGGAGGGAGGTTTTTGTGTAGAATTATTGTGGTTTAAGGATACAGCATTGGTAGAAAAATATTCCAGTTGTTATTTTGTGTGCATATAACAGGATGAGGCCGGGGTTTGGTATCAGATCTCTCCTTAAAAAGCACAGAAAAAATCCACAGTTTATTAGTAAACGGGATGCACAGGTAAATAGACAGGCTACACGGTTCAGTTCTAATACAAGCTATTTTTGGAGACCAAAATTTAGAGGAAAGTGAAATGGACTTGGGCTTTTTCTTTCATGTTTGTTCATATTGATTATTGTTGTTTGGATTGTTTCAAAGAGCATGGAAATATTGGCTCCTTGAGCCAGGCTTTTCCTCACCCAGGGATCAGATTCATAAGTCCTGGGTCCATCTAAGCCAAACACTAACTACAAGAGCATCCGTGAGCACATTTTCCACAAGGCTTTATGAGGAGGCACAGAACTCCAATCCAAGGAGAAACTCTGGGCTTCTTCTGTCTGCCATCACTCACATGTCCGTCTCTCCCTCTCACTTCTTGTCCTCTCCCTATCACATCCCTGCCTCTCTCCTCTTCTTTGTCTTATTTAAACCAGGTCCACCTCTTAGGTCAGATCCATAGCACAGCATCTTCATGCCCTTTGTTCTACTCACTAACAGAACACTCATAATGTATCTCCATAAACAGGGAGTTCGCCTACCCCTTGCTCCTTGTGCGCACAGGAGATGCCAAAAATGAGACATTCACTGTTAACATCTAATAGGCTTGCATCATCATCTGGCATATTATTTTACCCTAACTTATCTTTCCACTTGGGCATTAATTATCTTATAGCATCTGTATGTATTTCCTCATTACAACAGAAGTATCATAGGGTCAGGAACCTATTCTGACTAGTGCTATGTATATCCCCCAGCACCTATGGATGTTTCTAGCACCATTTAGTAAGCACCAGAGATTTTTACCGATCATACAAATGAATAAATGAATGAATGACATTTTCCCTGACCTGAAATGAAGAGGGACAAAGAAAAGGGCAGGCAGGAGGGAGGCACTTGTGAAGGATGGATTCTTAAAGAAAGCTTTCACATTGTTTCTGGGACTAGCTGGAAACTGGAAACTGCCCTCCTGCCTCTTGGTGCTATCTACATCTGTCTGCTGGCAGCACAATGCCAGCCACCCCACCATATGTACGCTGTTGTCCTGGGGACTCCACGATCCCCATGAATCAGCCTCACCACAAACCCACAGAGCAGCATTAACCCAGTTTCACAGATGAGGAAACAGGATCAAATATGTTATGACACTTTGTTCAAACCAAACAGGCAACAGGTGACCGAAATGGGATTTAAAACCTCAATCTTCCTGAGCCCAAAGCACTTTCCACTAAACCACACCACCTCATAAAATAACTAAGTTGAATTTAACATGCCAGGAAGTACATGTGGAGAGGTGATAACTGTTTCTCCCAAGAAGGCTAAAATCTCAAACAACCAAACTGACAACCATTTGGTAGCTAAAAAAACAGTTTCATGGTGCCATCATGTTATCTGAAGGGACAACAGCACCGAGAGACAGTGAAACCAAGCCAAGCCCCTCTGAGCCACTCATGCCATCTGTGCTCTTCCCACTCACCTACTGCTGACCCTGAGGCTTGCTGATGGCTCCTGCTCCTGAACCTCCTCGGATGCATATGTATTTCTAGCTTCCCAGGGTGGATAAGCTCTGAACAAAGGAATCCTTCTTGATTCAAAATCTCTCATCCAGCACTTAACCTTGAGATCAAAGATGCCAGCAGCACCATGAGCGCAGCCAATGGGCTGACCAGGCACTTTACCAGTACCTGGAGGGAAGCACACATCCCTTAGTTCAGGTTCCCACACTTAGAAGTTGCCTTTTCCTCAGCACATATGCATAAATGCACACGGTGTGCATACACACACACACACACCATGGCAGTACAGGGATGGTTTGTAAAAGAGACCAGCCCATGGCATATGATACAAATGCTTTCATCCCAGTACACGTTTGCCCTTATTTTGCAAGAACTTCTTTGTATGAGCAATTTGCAGTGAGTGTGCAAAGGGAAAGAAAGGCATCTTGGCTCAGAGGAAGAGCTGAGCACACGAGAAAAGAAACCAAAGAAGCCACGAGAGATGGCTGCACAGCACGTCAAGACAGGCTCACCCACGGAGTGCTTTCTGGCTGACATTCGGAGGGCGAAGATGTAGATTTAAGAGAGAGGCAACCCTTCTTGAAATTAATAATTCAAGGCAAAAATCACAAAACTTAATTGCTCTCTGTCAGCCACAGCTCATCCTTGTCTTCCGTTATTTTGCACAAATTGATTTGGCAGCATTTCGCAGTCACCACATTCATTTTTAAAGGACTTTCTTGTTATCTATAGCCTGTTAATATGTTCATCTTTCACCTCCTTAAGTAATTCCAGGCAGATTTTTACTCATTTGGAGTGAATGAAGCTCTTGTTGGGTAAGGGAGGGAAACTGTCCAAGATGAAATGGCACACGCTGAGCCCCCTTGGGCTGCGAAGGGAAGGAGGCAAAGCCAGATTATCGCCTCAGATCCGCTTTCACTTCTAACTACCTAGGAGTGTGCTTCTGCAGGTGCCAACTAATAAGCATTACACAAACTTCTGCTCCCCAGTCACACCAGTCCAAGGTGTCCCAGAGACAGCCAGGGCTGCTGGTTCCAAAGGGAGAATTGTATCATTGCAGAAGGTTCTACCAGACAGCACCAGCAAACAATTTTCAGACCGCAGAAAGGTGGTGTGGGGTCTTCCTGCCTTGTCTCAGTCCCTGGCAAGATAAAAGCTAGATGTTCTACAAAGAGTCTGCCAGGATTCGCTCTGTGGAAAATCCAGATGTCAAAAGTTATGAGTTTGCTCAGTGTCTCTTCTTATTATTCATGTGGGATGATCTCGTTGTTGTCAATGGGGACAAGGAATGCAGAATTTTTATTGCATGATCAAGGATGATAAGGATGAGGGAAAAAAATACTTGTCCTGAAGGACCCAGTTTAAAAAAGGATCAAGAACTGCACTCAAGAACACCTTTCACCTCTAGTAGGCCACCATGTGCATGCATTGCAGTAGGTGACCCCTGATCTTGTGTAGGCTTACCACGTCAGCACTTCTGCTTTCCTCTCCAGGGAAGGGGTGTGACAGAACCTCAGTCTATGGAGCATGTGGTGGCTGACCTGACATTTCATTTGCACTGCTCACAGCACGACATGAAAGGAACACACAGATACCCCTATACCATTCTACCCGTATGGCCTTTGAACCCTTCTCAAAGCAAATCTTGGCATAATTAATAGTGTAGTTATCAGCTAATTCAGCTAATTATTCCACTTTCTAAGCAGGACTAGAATACCCAAAGCATACAGTGAGCATCACGTGCACGATTAATAATTTTCACCCCTGAGCAATTGCTTGTGTAGCATTTAATCTAATAGCATTAGATGCGCATTAGTGAGCTGTGATGGTTGTTTTCTTCCATCCACTCATAAGTGAATCTCTTCTCTAGGAAGTCATCACGACTTGTTGACAAATAAGGCTGTGGGTTGTTCTTTTTTCCTAACTCCTTACTCTTTCAACAGTTTGGATGACTCTCCACCTCTCTCCTGCTTTCAAATCTTCCTCTTCTAGTTTTCCATATTACTGTCCTTTCTATTACTTGTTGCTTCTCTTTGGAATGGAGTACGCATCATGTCCCTCACTGGCTTCTGGTCTCCCTGCTCTGCAAGGAAGCCTTCATAATTGGAATTCATTCTCAGCAGTACACAGTGGGGAAGAGAGGAAGGTGGTTTCTGGTGAATGAAGGCCGGGAAAGTTGATTAACAGCATGAAAAGAGTATAGCATTCTGGGGCAACACAGGACAAACTCAGACATTGCCATTCAGGTAGACATTGGACATCTCTGGTCAGGGAGCACTATCACTGGTCAGGGGATTTTTTTTTTCCCAACCATAGGCATATGAAGTAAAACCCAAGCTCCTATAGGATGATCAAGAGACACAATGGCACGAAAAGCTGACTCACCTGAAGCCTTTAGACATATGCTCTGTGGCAGCAAGATCACCAGCAGATACCACTAGAGTAAGGCGATTGCAAATATTAGTTTGGTTTTGGGCAAGGAGGGCCAGAGAGGTGGTTGGCATTGAATCTATGGGATTAGGAATTGATTGGGAAGGTCCAGAGAAATCTCTGATTAATAGTCTTCCCCTACAGGTGCACCTTCTCTACCACTCAAGCGTGAAAGGCATGATGATCACAACCACTGAAAATATGTACTGGAGATGGAACTCAAGTCTAAATATAAAATTCATTTGTGTTCATATATGCATGGCCTAAAGATTATTCTAGGCAATATTTTGTGCTTGAACATATGTTTCATAATACGGGATTTTCAATCTGTGGTGTCATACCAGCTTTTGGAGTACTTCAGATTTTTGGATTAGGGACGCTCAACCATATTTGCATGGGCCCTTGGATGGCACTTGAAATAAGAATCTATTTTAATCCTCCAAACACAACCTATAACAGGTGCTGTTGTTACTCTGTTATTTTTTAAGATTTATTTGTTTTCTTCTTATTATTATTGGAAAGTTGGATTTCCAGAGAGAAGGAGATACAGAGAAAAATATTCCATCCTCTGTTTCACTTCTCAAGTGGCCACAATGGCTGGAGCTTGAGATGATCCAAATCCAGGAGCCAGGACCTTCTTCCAGGTCTCCAATACAGGTGCGGGGCACCAAGGCTTTGAGCTCTCCTCAACTGCTTTCCCAGACCATAAGCAGGGAGCTGGAAGGGAAGTGGAACAGCCAGGACATGAACTGGTTCCCCTATGGGATCCCAGTGCATGCAAGGCAAGGACTTCAGTCACTAGGCTGCTGTACTGGGCACTGCTACTTCGTTCTTTAGACACAGACAGAAACTGAATTACCAATGTACAAACACATCAGTTAACCTGGGTTCTTTTCTGTGTTAGCTCATTTACTCCTGCCCCAAGGAAAGTATGTCTTGAGCCACTTTAAAGATAAGGATTAGTGTGGGCTGCCCAACTGCAGCAGGCCCTCAATTTCCCTCTATAAAATCCATTCCCCCTACTCTTCACTAAAAGACATTTTGGTCTTTCATAAATAAAACAGATAGATGGGAAAGGGAGTATCATTGAAAAAATCATAGAGGGAAAAATTAAAAAGGAAGAAGGGAAGGTTGATGTCTCAGATTGTTCCATTATTCCAGAATATTGTCTGAAACAGAGCTGAAAGCTGTTGGATATAACTGACGCATCCTTGCAAGGACTTAAAGGAGCAACTTTTCCTGTTCATTTCCAGTTCTAGGGGCTTCTAGAAGCAATTACCAATAAAATCCCACACTGAGAGCCTTCAGTCTGGTTTTGGTAATACGCGTACCAGGCAGCATTCCAGGAGCCCAAAGAGAATGCCAGGATCATTCAAATTGATACAAAAGTTTTTCTTTTTTTAATAATTATGTGGTTTTTAACTCCCTCAAGAGAAATCTCTCAGAGCTGCTGTCATGGCAGAGAACACACTCTGTTATTTAAGCAGGATGAAGTTGCTAATAGGAAGTCTTAGTCCCTTGAAATGAGCTCCACCATGATTGAATGGAGCCGAAGAGATGAAATAGGTGCTCAGTGAGAGCCTAAATTGCTATTCACCAAGTGGCTGAGACAGCGTCAAGAGTCTGGGTTTCCTAATCCTTCTCTGGGAAAAACGAGTAACAAAGCTCCCTCCTGCCTGGTGCAGCAGATCCAGAAGTGTGACTGGCCCACAGGAAGACTGGAGGAACTAGCAGAAAGATTGGATGCAAGGAGATGGACAAGCAAAGAGTTGGACTTTGGGGAACAAAAGGTGAGAGGGACAGAGAATGAAGGTGGCAACTACCATTTATATTAAAGCAACTCGTTGCCTGAAGCTTAGTGTCCTTCAAGGATGATTCCACTCTTTCCCTGCTCAGAGCCCAGAAATGGGTTATGGCTGGTGTGAGTCATTCCAGGAGTAAGAAGGTATAGAGGCTCTATGTGGGAACTCAGTGGGACACACCAGGACAGGAAGGAATCAGGGGTGGCAGCAAAAGATGCAAGAGTGTGTGTATGTGTGGGTGTGTGAAGGGAGGGGTGGGGCAGCACAGGAAAGGGGCAGGAGCTACCAATTACAAAGCCCTTTGCAGAGACAAAGGCTCCACTTGAAAGACAAATGTTATCCCTCCAGCTCTGTTTTGCCAACTGCAATGCTTCTACTTGCAAATTGAGAGAATTCTCTGAGGGAGCTGCAGATTGCTTATCCCACAAAACTTCCACCCCAGCTCATATCCTGACTGGCTCAGGGCTACTGTGGGAGAAAATGCTCCCTGGCCAACTTTCCACAATGCAAGTTGCATAACCTTTATGCAAATAATGGAGAATGAAAACTTGGGAAAACATTGCCCTCTATGTCTCTTCGTAAAGAAGGTCATTGTCATGTTTACCGTGCTTTCAATTCTGTAAGCCACGTGTACAGTCAGCACCTCATTTCGTTCCACTGACGTTCTTGGACGAGAAAAACAGCGACTCAAAGAGGTGTTTCTGGTCCAAAATTCACCTGCCGAGGTGAAGCAGAACAGACTCTGGAGCCAGAGAGCCTGGCAGGAATGCTAGTTGTCCTAGGGGAACGGCTGTGTCCCACCAAGCAAGTGACTTCATCTATCTGGTCTTAGTTTACACAACCGTAACGTGGAGCAAAATGGAGAGAAATACAAACTAGCTTGTCATGACAATAAACACTGGATATGTAATTTGATAAATAAAGCAGTTTCCTAACCTCACTATAAACATTTCAAATGACACCTCAGCCCACCCACCCCACCCCACTCCCTACGCAAAATTTCCTAGAGTGTATCAGATGCTCAGAAGAGGTAGGTGAAAGGGAGCCGCTCTTCCTGAGGAGATCTGAGGAACAAGGCAGCACAATTCAAGGGAGAATCAGAGGGCTAGGATGTGGCTCTTGCAGTCCTCTGTGGTAGCTGGGTGACCACGCACACATCACTCAACTTCTCTGAGTACTAGAACTGCTTTGTAAAGCAAGTTAAGGCTACCAGGCTCCAAAGATAAAGGGGTATATTCTGGAAACCATCGATGTTATTGCTCTGAGTGTGGTGACCACATCAATGGAATCAAACAGAATTAACTGACATAAGTAAACGTATCCAGACACATCTTGACATAGCACCCAAGGTGTTAAGAAAGCTCTAAGCTGACCTAATGATCTAGCTCCAGATCTTTCAGTTAACTGCTTAGCTTTAATTACATAGTTTAGTTCACTTATTTTTATTTCTTGGTATTCCAAGTCAGTCTTTCCCTGGTTTTACCTGCATAAATCAGGGCTCATCTTCTCTGAGTTTCCAATACCCTCTTTTGTTAGATGGTAGGAATCATACTGTGGAAGCAATGGCTGTCTTGAGCACTGTGGAATGTAACTCATTCTGGAATGCCTCAGAAGCTGCACCCCGGACATGCTGACCTCAAAGAGTGATGTTACTACAATTTAGATTAATGTCCTCTCTCAAAAGTGGGATGGTGTTAAATCTAAAGAGAAAATGGGAATGAATTAAATAAAGACAAAACACAGAGCCAGGAACTCCATCCTGGTCTCCAGTGTGAGTGAGTGGCAGAGGCGCAAGCCTGTGGGCCAGCCTCTGGCTTTCCAAAGTCACCAGCAGGGCGCTGGATTGGAGACAGAGCAGCTGGGACTCCAATTGGCACTCCATACAGGATCATCAGTGACACTTAACCTGCTGCACCACAATATGTGAAACGAGAGGCAGATGAATTTTTTGGGGGGACTGGGGGGAAATACATAAGCACTTTTAACAATTCATGGAAATTAAAATGAAAAGATTTATTTTAGTCAATTCTTTTTCTGAAATCCATACTTTTTTTCTTTTTATTAGAACCATGAATATTGTCTGTGAATTCTCAAGACCCCTCATCTGTATGGAAATCAAAATTGTTTTTCACCAAAATAAATGTGTGCACTTCTATTTACTATGCATGTTTTAAAATACCTTCATGTTACAGAACTGGTATGCGTCTTCCAGCAAAGGGGACAAATACTGTGGCTGTGAACTACTAAATCAAGAAACTTAACAACTTCAGTTAAGTTCTCTGGTATAAGATTGCCATGCACACTGTTTACAGCCTATATTGAACAGGGCCCTAATCCTCAAAAAGCAATCATTTCACCATACTCTCTGGGCACAATCCCATCTCTGAAACTGGTTTCTCAGGGCACTTTCCCTTCACCATAAGGAAGGGCTCTCTGATGAAACGATATTGGAGAATACTGAGGTAAACAAAGTTAAACAGACATCTTTACTAGGTGCGAAAATTCTCAGAGCTTTCAAAACATATGGCAAACTCCTAAGAGACAGAATAATCAACTTTTCTGGAGAACCTCTCAAAATGTTGTGCTAAGAGGAAACAAAACAACTAGAACAAAGAAAGATTTTGCAGTGCTTCTCATTAGGAAATGATAATATTGAATGTTCCAATCTAAAATCTTCCTCCACCAGGAACAACATGGACTTGGCTCCAACCACAAATACAGTTTTCAATTTTCTTAGTGCTTCCCCAGTTCAAATGTTGCTTTAGGTCTGCAGTGTATCTGCTGCCACTGACTGTCCCCTGATATGCTTTTCCCTTGTGGAATTAGACAATGGTATTTGGGTCTCTATTTTTAAATATTTGTAGAGTAAATCAGAAGATAAATAAGTGAGAGGATTAGGTAGCATTCTTGTAAAGGCAATTGGGGAAGTGTGTTTACAGACAGAGAGAAGACAACAAAGTGAATCTTGGTTTAGTGAATGGCAATCAGAGCTGCGGATCTCTAGAACTGCTTCCCACTCCTAGGTTTGGAGGAGCTCCAGGTGTCCTTGAGTGAGGAGGAGAGAAGGATGAGAAGAGCCTTTCCCACAGATCATGATAAGCTCAGGCATTCTGCTGTAAGGCTTTCCTGTAAAACCAAAGAAAGGGCCAAGTCCCAGTCATAAATTAAGTGCGCAGAGACGGGAATGAGCACAGCTTCTGTGCTCTCCAGGGTTACACTGTCCATCACCTGTCACTTTTACGACACCAGTGGAATTCTCCAGCTGAATTACAGCCAGTGCCTCTTCCAAGGCCCATCAGTTACTCTGTAAGTGATGTGTGACCTCCACAAGTGAATGTTAAGATCTGGGGGTTTCATTCATATCCCAAACATGGGGGTGAACTACTGAGATAAGAGAGAAGTAAGGTGGCTAATAGGGCATAAGTGCTTTATAAACTTTATCAAACCAATCTACTTTCTGGAATTCTACTAACAACCCTCTGAGAAAGTGTTTTTGTCTTCCTTTTCCTGGAACCAAAATATGCAAATGAGCACCCACACAGCTAATTGTGTATAATTATCTTACATATATTCCATTGTATGAAATTACATTTTGTGTAATCACAATGATAGCATAATCATAATTATGCACAGACAATACGGCAGGGTAGTAAAGAGCTGAGGCTCTGAAGTCAGACTGCCTGGGTTCAATTCCAGCTCTGTCTCCTGTGGTGAGACCCTACCAGCTTGGGCTGCCAGTCTCTGCATGTCTATTTGCTGGAAATAAATGCAATCTTTACTTCATAATTTGTACTAGGGATCCAATTTTTAATTCACCTAAAGTGCTGGATTCTGAATTCAACAGCATGGAGGACAATCACCACAAGGATGTGTGCTAATAATCAATACAAAGCGTACCCATTTGGCATAATTTCAGAAGAAAGAAGAGGGTTAAAGAAAAAAGCAGAGTAAAAAGCCTTTTGACACATACTAACCTGCTGGTGAATGTCTAAGCTTCCACCTTTAAAGCATCATCAAATTTAACTTCAGGCCCTGATCTCTGTTAACATGCAAATACTCCAGGGAAGAATAATGTGTTAGCTGCATCCAGCTGCCTACACATTAACAGATTTCACTGGGGCTTAAAAAGTTGCCAGGAGAGAAAAGGCCAAGGGCACATCTCTTACCCAAGACAGACACTGACACAAAACAAAGAGAGTGACCTCGCAATAACTGCAAACTAGATACATACATACCAGTAAAACCCCACTCACTGCATACTTGCCACGTCGCCAAGCCATTAACGACCACTTGAAGGTCCACATCACATTAACACATGTTGGAGAATTAAAACCAAAACAAAACCAGACAGAAGGCTCCAGAGAGTCCATCAGGCGGCTGCAAGTCTGTGCCATATTGATGAGCTCAGTGGCCCTGGTCATTACTCTTTACTTTGGGATTTAAAGGAAGTAAAATTTGATGAACACAGTACAGTTTGTGTCTTAGCCATTCATTTCCAAATCTCTGAACAACTGAAGATTTTTCATAAAACATGCAGGAGAACATCATGTAGTTGGCGAATAAGAAAGAGGGTGTCAAGAGATCCATGGGGTCCCAACTTCCGTTCCCTGTATACAATATGCTTCTGTAAAACAAATGCACTTCTTGGAGCCCCAGTTGCCTCCATGCAATAATAAGAGAAACATCGCTTCTGAAGCATTTTATATCATATATCATATTTATATCATATAAATTTACATTCTTTAAGATAAATGTTCAATTCCATAAGCCATATGTGATTATGCTGTCCTTGGAGAAAATATTTCAGTATTTCAGTAAAAGTCATTCTAAACAGCACATCAAATCGTAACCTTTCCTTTTTACCCATCTTAACTTTTGTTGCTGGTTGGGGAATGTCCTTCCATTTTCCTATCCTTCATACTCATTTGTATGGCCACCTAAAAAAAATTTTAATTAATTTGCATCTTATAAACAGCATCATATTGAAAACAATTCTGAAAACCTTTTTCCATCAAAATATGTACAGATTTATCCCTAGCAATGCATACAGATCTATTTTATCAATAGAGACAAAAGTGCTCCTTGGGGTGAACATTCTGCATCTCATTTGGTCACCCTTCTAGTGGGCACGCTTGTGCTTTTCTGTGTTATGGTTTATATCTATCATTCTGCAATAACTTCCTTGTGCTTGTGTGTAAGTTCTTTTCTAGGTCAGCTACTTCACAGAGTCATCACGGGGCTGTAGGTAGGAAATAACTTACCATTCAAGCCAGAACACTTTTGAGAGCTATTAATGATTATATTAGTATAAAAAAAAAAAGAAACTGGAGCTACCCTAGTAAGCCAGAAAAAGGAGCACAGATGATAGTTTCTACTTTCTAAGGTTTCAATAGATTGTGACAAATACTGTCCAAAGAACACTGAATGGGATATTTTTACACTTTTAAATTCTGTCAAAGGTTTGATGTTTTCCCTTAAAAAAATAAAGAATAGAAAGATCAGAAGTTTATCTTAATCCTCAGAATACAGCTAAATATCTTTCCTTGTTGAAAGACCAAATTCTTGAACATAGAGCACACACATTCTAGTTTTGAGAGTTTTTAAGTCCCTGAAATGTGGCAGCATTCTTTATTTAATGCTCTGTTTCCATTTCCAGAATGAAATACCAGTGGAAAGAAAAGAGCAGTTTTAGCACAATAACTTTTCCTTAATTACCAGTCTTATCTTCCCACTGCAAGGTCATCATTTTCTACATGGCACAGATAGAAAAGAAACCTTCCTGACTGTGGCGTTAAGGCTTCCATCCTCTTCAATGAGTTTCCCTATGGATCTGCACTATAGATACATTTACTCTCATTTTTCTTTCTAGGCATATGTGGGTCCATTAGGACTTTCTAAGGTTTCACAATCATTGAAAAACAACAAGAAATCAGTTACACAATCTTCAATGAAAAATATTCAATTTTCCTTTTACCAACCCCCCCCCCGATTCTCTTGATTGGAAATCATAGATTACTAATACAGGCTCTCCACAGCACAAACAGCTTTCTTTATAGACACAAGAGAAACAGTGTGATGATTTCATTATTAATGATTATTCAACTGTTCATCCCAGGAATTAGGAAGCCCTAGAGTTCAGACTTGGTACCAAAAGAACCTAGAAACCTTGATTACCAGAAAAATCCAGAAATATCAGGATGGACTGTTGGTACCAATTTACAAACCAAGTGGAGTCAATTCACTGATTCACTGATGTTTATTGGCCCATAGAGCGTGTTCAACACTCATGAGTGTTGCAGGAAATGAATAGTAAGATAAGCATGGGCTCCCCCTCCAGAAGCTTAGCATCTAGATGTGGAGCCAGCACCGGGGAGAGCAAATACAAACAAGCTGACAAGAAGCACCTGGCATCCCTCCCCAGCTAGCTAGCTATGCATTTCCCTTCTCAGAAAAGGCTGTCTTTTGTCCAAGGAAATGCTGTGAATTGATGGCTTGGTTAAGAGTCAACTCCCCTGGCTTTGGCTGTGAGTCATCAGGCAGCCAAAACATAAGCTCAAGTTCTTTCTCATCCTCACAAGCAAACAACAATGAACCCATCCAATCCTGGACTCAGAAGAGAAGAGCAGAAGCTTGTTTGCCTCTCTTTACAGTACAGCAGTTAGCACACGGGTTCCAAGTATGCTGCTTGCTTTCAGATCTGGGCTCCAGTACTTAGCCATTATGTGACCCGTACAAATCACTAAGCTTTCTAGAAATGTTCTCAGTTTTCTCCATGGAATCATGTGATCTCTTGTGTTTTCTATATTGTCTTCTATATTGTAAGTATTAAATGACTTAGAATATGCTTAACTTTTGGATTAGTGCCTGGCATGCAAAAGGGCTCAAGATACAGGTTGAGTCATTTAACAATATCTACCCTACTATCCAAATTATGTGCCCCTTAATACTTTAAATTCATTTATTGCTGAACCCTGTAACCAACACTATGAGGGAAGTATTATCATTGTTTTCCATTTCACAGATGATAGAACTGACTGAGTCACTGCAGTTTCCCAACAGCCAGCAGGTGGCCACAAGCCATCCCTTCAGCTTTCTGCTATACTGTTCTTACCCCCTATTTTTTGTCTCCCTGAGATAATTTCTTCAGCTTCAGAAAAGGGACAACTGTGAGGGCTAGGGACATAGTCACTCCATAGAGGTATAGACAAAAGGGTTCGTGTCAAAGTAGCTGGTTCCTTGGGTCTACACATGTGCAGGATAGTCATAAACAATGTGCTCCTATTTGACACCCAGAATTATTGTGTCCCACATCCAGGAGGCAAGCAGCTTGTTACAAATGGATCGTTTGTGAGTTCCATACTCTCAGAGGACCCTGTTCTCAGAGTGTGAGAAACTTATGCCTCAGGTTGGCAGAGTGCAACATGGGGTCCAGGACGACCTCAAATCCAGTTTAGATTCTTGTGAACTGTCCAGGTAAACCTCTGCTCTGTCCTGTGAGTTTCTCCATTATATTTAAGTAGAAACATGAGAAAATGAGAAAACAAGAATCAGAGAGCTTTTTCAAATATATCTGATCTAGTGTGACATTTCTTCTAACCTTACAGAATTCGGTTTTTTAAAAAAGTAGTTTACAAGATAGAATTTGTCCTGTTTTCTAAACCAAATGATATTCTTTAATCAGATTTACTATAGGAATCAAACCCCAAATCATCCATCTCACACCTGAATTTTTCTTATTTGCCAGCTGTCTTTGGGGGGATATCATCTAGTTCCACGTCAGGAATGTTCAGTGAAACACTTTGCTCACTGGCCCTTGATGCTGTGATACAGCTGAGCTGAGCACAATGACAATTTCCTTTAAATGTTGAAAAACTCACCCAGACAACAAGCATCAGTGTGAAAACGTTCTGCTTGATCCCCGACTCTCTGTGAGCCTCAGAGATCTCTATCAATCCTGCAGTCAGGCAAGCTGAGAAGAGAGCTGCAAGCACTGAAACATTTGGGTGATTGAAGACAACAGCTGTGTGGTCTTAGACAGGTTAACTTAATCTGGTTGTGTCTCAGTTTCCCACCTGTACAACTGGTTAAATTAAATGACAGATACAAAACAGGGCTACAATTGCAAATGCTGCAAAGAGGTGATGTTGTTACTTTTGCTGCTGATTTTAAGTGTAAGTTTCCACTTGGAGTAAATATATCAAGAGTTCCAAAAACCAACTTTGAGAATACAAACAATTTGCATAACAATTCTTTTTTCATTTCTGATTGATTCATTTGGCTCCCTGTAGAGATAATTTTTTTCTTTTTTTATTACTATAGTTTCTAATTTTATTGGTTTTCCTATTTTCACTAGTTTCATTGAATCTCTTGAAGTCGCCAGTAGTCAGGCCTGGACATGCAGGCCTGGCCTAGAGGCCATTCGGTAACTGTCCAGGTACTGAATGGGCCGTCAACCTAGGATGATACAGCCTCCTCTGGGGCTATGCAAATTCTCCTTGGCTCCCTACTTTAATCCAGGTACTTCCCACCTGTGGGGAGAGGCCACAGTGGTACCATGGGAAGTCAGACAATAACAGCTATGTCAGAGTGTAAAGGGACTTTGTAGACAAGTTACTCCAGGGGTTGCAAAGGTTTTTCTAGGAATCAGCAGATCATGGAAATGAGTGTAGCTGGCTGGGTGTGAGAAGTAGAGTTGATGTAGAGGTGGCTGAGAGTCCTCTCTTCACTGACACCCTCAGACCTATCACCCCTGAGACATCAGCAATCCAGGTTGTTTTCTATATGGAATCTTTGGATTCCAATTTTTAAAAAATTATCTGTTTCAGATGCATGGAGAGTGTTTCCATCTGTTGTTTCAATTCTTCAATGCCTAAATGGCTCTGGGCAGGGGCAGGAGACAAAGAGCTGTGGACCCAGTGCAGGTCTCTTGTGCAGATGACAGGAATGCAATTGTTTGAGCAAACACTACTGCCTCCCATTGGTCTCTATCAGCATGAAGCTGGAGTCAAGGACTACAGCCAGTCCTCTAAACCAAGTTCTCTGATAAGAGATGTTGGCACCTTAACTGGCATCTTCTGGGCCAAATGTTTGTAACCTTTTTAATTTCAAATGTTACCAATTAAGTCAATCTTTAAGACTCTGTACAGGACAATTTAAATATAACCAATTGCTGTACATGTTGATTTTAAAATTAGGGTTTAGCCCGTCTTTTAAATCCAAGCTCAGTGCCTTCCAGTGATCCCTTCTCCACAAGAGTATTAAGTGCCACAAACAAGAACCTGTTTTGTGTCCAGGAATAGGTGTTCCATGTTGTTTCCTATTCTGAATGAAGGAATCAATGATACTAATCTAAAAGAGATTCAGGAAGAGAAAGCTATCGGTATGGCTTACAAAAGAGAAAGTTTGGGATGAGGCTATTTGTGCTTCAGAACATGTTACGAAGGACATCAAACATATCATTGGGATGTGGACATAGATCAAAGAGAATAAAGGGCTCTGCTGAAGCCAAAGTTTGCTTCAAAGGTTGTCTTCAGGTTGTACACACACACACACACACACACACACACACAAAACAGAGTTTTTGAGGAATGAGATCATACTTTTTTTCTTCATTCAACAAGTTTATTAGAAAATAAATCTTCACTAAATGAACGATCTCAATTCAAGTTGGCCACCAATCTGTCGTGTGACACAGGTCAAGTTTTCTGAGCCTATTACTCGTTTGTTAAAGAGGACATGGTCCCAACTACCCTGGTCACATCAGCAGCCAGAATTGAGGATTAAAATGGATAATGTTTCCAAAGCCTCTTGCTTGGTACACAAAAAGCTCTTAAGTAGGGTAAAAACAACTTTATAAATTACAACACACAAGCATCTCATTGCTCATTAACAAAACCAAGAGGGTTCCAAAAGAGAAATCACTTTTCAGACCTAATACTGTTAGAAAGTGTCCAGGGAAAAAGGCCATGAGAAGACCACACCATCCCCATCAATCCAATAATGAAATTTTAAATAGCTGTCTTCATAAACTACTCAATCCCAAAAGCATATAAACTGCCACAAACTTCAAATAGTTTTGTTTTGGTTTTATTTCAAATTTTCTAAATATCCTTTTGAGTAATATACTCAAGTACTGCCTTTTAGAAAGCTGAAGAAGCCTCTGGAAATTGGAGCAAACAAAACTCTACATTCATCCCGTTTCCTTGGCAATAAGCTTGCTCTATTCCCAGAGTGGTGTTAGGGAAAGAGGAGGGCAGGCAAAATTGTAAACACGTTCTAGAGAGTTTCTATATTGTCCTAGTCACACATCAGTCCAATAAATAAGACTCAGGCAGAGTAGAATTTCCATCAAACAACTTTGTGTACAAAAAGAAAGGTTATCTCTCCTCTTGGGATGAGTAGAGCCAAATAATTTCCATCAGGAACTGCAAGGCTCTATAAACCTCAATAGTAGAAGTTGACTGTCCCAGCACTCTAATGAAATTGTGAAAGTAGAGATGTTCTTTAAATGTTTGTGCCTGAAGTTATGACCTGTTTCAAATAACAGGAAACTGGAGATAGCATTTTAACGGTTATGAATGCAGTCTTGGTGTCTAAATGGGATTGGAGAAGGCATTACAATTGAGGGAAAATTTACTACCAAGAAATCAATTTGAAAATTCTATAGAAGATTATCACCCATTAAATTACCTTTCTTCAACACTGCAGGTCCTAAAATGTTACTTCTGGACAAGGAATTTCACCAACAATAAATGCTAATTAATTAGACTATTCAAATATGTTGGATGAAAGAATG
This sequence comes from Ochotona princeps, assembly GCF_030435755.1. Lineage (NCBI taxonomy): Eukaryota > Metazoa > Chordata > Mammalia > Lagomorpha > Ochotonidae > Ochotona > Ochotona princeps. The sequence continues at coordinate 7,699,059 of NC_080850.1, forward strand.
TAAAAAAATTTACTTGCTAGGAAAAAAGTTTTGGAGCTCCAATTACATTGCTGCTGTGGCTGCTATTACAGCAACTTCCTTCAGTCCTTCTTTCCTAATCAAGAACTAAGTAACACTGAGCAATGAACAGGACTGCTTCATTTCCCTACTCCCTTTTGTCCAGTGCTGAAATAACACAAACAGAATCAAGCACAACTCCTGTACATATCCCACCACACACCATGGAACAGAAAGTATTCTCTATGTGATATCCTGAGTTTAAGTTAACAGAAAGAGATATATTATATCAATTATAGGGTAGATGAGAATGTTGTGTCTCAAAAAACCCTAGGAAAACATAATCACGCACAAGCATTCACTCACACACAGACTCATGCATAGACAAGATAAATTTATTTTAAAAAGTTGATTTTATAGAAGTCAAGAGTAGAATAGGAGTTAACAGAACATGACTAAGGGGGGACACAGACAGAATTAGCTATTGGGTATAGAGGAATGTGAGTAACAGTAGTTTATATTTTAAGTTAGCCAGAAGATTGGGTTTTGAATGTTCCCAACACAGAAAAACATTAAATGCTTGAGGTGATGGACATAGTAATTGCCCCTAATTTGATGATACATGTTTTATACATGTATTGCAATGCCACAGATATGTACATAATTATTACATTAACTGAGACTAATAACACAAGATGAATTTGTTTGTACCTATGACTGTTTCAATCCTGAAAGCCCATGGGAACAATACAGAGCAGACACAGAAGAACCACCTTTCATTCAAGGAACACAATGGTTTTTCAATCAAAAAGAAGCACTGATCTCCCTATCAATAAAAGCAAGGCAAAAGGCATTGGATCCAAAGGAGAAGCAATCACTCTCCTCACATCCAGATGCCCTCACTTCATCAAGTCTGTCAGCTGATGTGTTTGTTAAGAGAGAATGATACTCTGGGAACCTGCCAATGCCTACATACGTATATTCCATTAGCCTCTACTTCTTCCTAGTCTCAGAGATTGGGGAGGATATTATCTAAGATGAAATCCTGGAGAAGACAGTTTTGACCCAGAAAATACCATGGAAGTGAAAGCAGAAAGGCATCTGACAGTTCAGTGGAACTTTGGTCATGAAGATGGTACAACACTATTTTCTTCCAAGAGATGGTTACTAGACATTTTGTTTCCTTTGTATTCTTTCCTATTATCCAGCCTTCTCTGGAATCTGCTATGAGAGTTGTTGAAATCACTTGCCACTTATGTTGTGTTGTTTTTGCAGAATCAGAGAAGGGGTTAAAGTCAATTTTGACCATTTGCGTGGCACCAACTTCTTGGCTGATTATAGGGAACTTTAATATTGTGTCCTTTCACTTGAGTACAGACAGAAAATAAGTGAATGTGAGCATTGATTTAGCATCGTGTGAAATTAAACCTGAAGGGCATTATGTCCTCATAAAGTATAATTACTCTTCAAGTTTTATCTCTTATTATCTCAGAGACACTCTCACAAGCAAGTAATGAACAGTCTTGGAAAAATGTCACTGACCACAGTAAACGTCCCTAACCCAGACACGGGAGGGGGGGACGGAGAGAGATTTTATATGCAGCTAAGTGTGGTGGCAACAGCTCTTGGCTCTTAAAGCTCCACTGGCTCCCGTGGCAGATGAGCACCACAAAATACCAAGGCAAGTAGAAAGCAGGTTCTCTGATAAACAGTAGTCAATGCCAGGTCTTGTGTGTGCAGAACACAGCTGAGTGTTAATAAGGAGCTGTAAAAAGCACAAAAGTCTCAAATTCGTCATCATTTCTTTCCTCCATAATATAGTGATTCTAAGCATAGCACGTGCCCAACCTGTTAAATAAATTTGTGGGCTAGGATCTATTTAACGCATGCAAAATAAAGTGAACTAAAAACATTAATGAATGATTAAATCAGAAAAGAAAATCATTGAGACTTAGCAGATGAAACTACAGCTGTCTTCTGGTCAGTCAATGAGTGTGTACAAAAGTAGAAATACTTCTCTCAGGTACCTTGGAGGAATCTAAGAATTTACTGTCTTCTCTTGCCTCCAGGTGTCTTAAACCCAGGACATAGAAAGGGCTCAACCGTGAAGTCCTCAGAGGGCAGATGATTAACCTGTCCTAGATGATAAACCAACTGAACCAGATGGGAGGGCCTACTGGTTCAGAGGGACAGATACAGAAGAGGCAGTGGCCCTTTCCCTGGGAAGCTGTGACCTCAAAGTCTCACAGTCATTCGCTCAAATTCTTGCAGAAGCCCACTGGAAGTCACATCTCTACTGCCATCCCTTTGGGAGACAGAGGTGGAATGGGTCACTGTGAACACTTCATTGCATGTCCCCTGCCAGGGCATCTGCTGTGAATGTAGTAAATTGTGTCTATGTAGTGCTAAACACTTGGGCCTAGGAACCTTCCAGGAACTCCCTGGGCTCAGGGGGAACAATGCTGAAAACAGGTCATGCTGTTATATGAACCAGGCCTGAGAAAAGGTAAGCATGTCTCCAATTGCAGGCAGCACAATCAATCTGCTGATCTTTTTCAAAAAGTTAAAAGAGTAAGCAATAAATCAACAGCAAGGGGGGTAGGTCCTCTGCCATTGACTGTCTTGAAAGGCAATTTTAAATGACTTTACAGTGACCTTGCCTACATAATTTCAGAGCTCAGAAGAAACCCTCCTCGCACATTCCATGTAGTGACTGGAGTGGAAAAATGCCCTGCTTCTGCTAAATGGGTAGTCCTAGCTGAGCGCCTGTCTGATAACTGCTATTTCCTATAAAGGGACACACACAGGGTGCGGGGCTGGCTTTGGGGCTTGGGATCTCAGCCAAAGCTGTGCAAGTCATCTGGGCCGGGAACATGTGTTGCAAGAGCATATGGCACTGCTGACACCAGGCCACAGGCATGGAGATGAGCCTAGCTTCGGTGCCATTAAGTAGTGAACATGAAGTGTCATCACAGCTATTCCATGGCAGATCTGTTCCAAGTGCTGAGACAAAGGCACTCTGGTGACTTGCACAGTCATTACAAAAACAATGCTGGTGCACAAGTCGAATGTATTCTTTGCAGCTCCGGCTGTCCGAGGGCCAATCCTGAGATGGGAAAGGCTCAGGCTCAAGGAAAGGACTTGGTGATGTTTAGCACAAAGCATATCTTGTGAGTTGAGCTAGTGTTTCTTCACGCAGATCATTGCAAAAGTTCCAAGTCTGGCTGATAAAAATATTTATAAGTGATGATCCTAGAGTGTGTCTTTTTCAGAATGACACTGACAACGGGGTAGAGTCAAAAATGCTTAGTTTTACTAAGGACTTGTGGTGCAGAGCAAAATAAATGAATAGTTTTGGGATGAATAGCTAAGCCTGAATATTTGTTCTGCTACTCAGAAGAAGTCTATGTCAAGTCCCACCTTCTGTGCCCATCAAATGGGGATAATACTGCTCACCTTGCATGATTATAAAGGATTGGCACAAAGAAAATATGCTCAGTTGGGTACCTGAGAATGAATCTCTAGCAAACATTTATAACTTTCTCTTCCAAAATAAAACAACAATAAAAAAAAGTTTTTGGAGCATTAAAGAAAACTAACTGGAAAATGAATAATATCTTTCTAAATAATGTATATCCACCTGACTTTATTTCTTTAACTTAATTACTCCGCTCCAACACTACTTAGCACAAGGAATGTTCTGCACTGTCCAATATGGGAGTCGCTCACAACATTTGGCTATTAGCACTGGAAAGTTGGCTAAGTCACCCAGGAACTGAATTGTTAGCTGCATGAACTTTAATGAATTTAAAACGGTTTCATGTTACACTTGGCTCCTATATCACACAGCATATTAACTCTGAGCCCTGAAATACAAACAAGAAAGAAGGGACCTGCAAATGTGCACAGCCAAGATGAAGAAGCTGCCCCCACTCTCCTAACACCAGCAGCAGCTTCTGAAGGTAGGCTGACTTTATCAGCCTTACTAACACTCACTCTTAGAGCCTGGCAATTATCGCAGAAATAGCACAAGGCAGTGGCTCTTTCTAACACACAAATTCTATGACCCTGGACAACTTTCCTGGCTTTATCTGAACATGTTTTATCATCCATGAAATGGGGATAATGCCTCAGGGTTGTTGTCCAGGTGAAGTGCAGTAATAGGTGTCAGAATGTATTGAAATCTGCAACACTAGGAGCAATTGCAAGGAGATCTCTGTATGCTTAGCTTTGCAACATTTGGTCATGATTCCATGATGTGATAGGTTGCTTGTCTTTATGGACAGGACTATTTGAGGATCCATACAATTTTAGTGACTATTTTGCTCTGGCACACGGGGATCTATTTGTGTTCACTTCTCTATTCATTCCAACTCTGGTCTACCCCGTCATGTGGGAGCAACCTTAAGAAGACCAAATGTCATTGTTTGGGAATGAATTTGTAGACAAAGAACAGCAGAAAGTACATTCTGAACACATCTGTGAGAGTGTTTTTTATGTACACAAGGGATCAAAATCATCTTTGTAAACAGCATGAGAATCACATATGCTTATATACTTTATTGATTTGCTTTGACTGTTAAAAAATGTCCAAATAAATCTAGTTGGTACCAAAGGACCAGCTATAAAAATAAAGCTGAGCTTAAATTAAAGGTGAAGCTATTCACATTTGTCCTGGAGGCTGTAAGGCAGCAATGACTTCCTCCCTGGCGTTAGTGAGCTTGAACCTTAGCTGAAATGGGGCTGTGCACTCACTAGGGTTTTCCTTCTTCTGCTGTTCACTGAAAGCTTTTCCTGGGAATGGCTTGATCTAAATTGTTCAAACACAAAGCAAGAGAAAGCATAAACACAACACTCCAGTGCAGATTAGAACTATTCCCTATATGGCAAATGCTTCAGCAGTAAGGCCTGCACTGGGGGTGTTTACTAGCGGGGAGAGAGTAAAGGGAAAGCTCTTGACAACAGAGCTGTGTTTCTCAACCTCAGCTCAGCTCTGTTGACATTAGGTTGGGTAAATATTTTTTTTTCAAATTTATTTATTTGAAAGGCAGAGATCTATTTATCTACCTATTATCTATCACCTATCTATATATAAGAGTTCCTGGCCACAAAAGCCAGGCTTAGGCCCCAGTTGGCACCCTGCATCCCATATGGGTCTTCCATGTGGGTGACAGACCTAAGCACTGCAGCCATCATCCACTGCTTCCCAGGGTGTGCAGTAACAGGAAACTAGAATCAGAAGCAGAGATGGGACTCAATCTGATCCAGGAATTTCAATAAGAAATGTTTTCCCAAGCAACGATATAACTCATTATGCCACAATGCGTACTCCATAGGCTGCATAAATTTTTTAGTGCAGTGGGGCTGCCCTGTATAGTAACACATGTCCAGAACATTCCTGAATCCCAGTTACTACATGCCAGCAGTATACCCTTTCCCACTTGCAACAATCAAAACTGTTTCCAGACATTCAGGATGGGGTGGAGGGGAGCAAAATCACCTCAATGGAGAATCCTTGTTTAAAGAAAGTTCTATCTTGCTTATGTCTCCCTTTTCCATTTTCTAGCTGTGTGACCTTGAACAAGGATTTACCCTCTTAGAACTTCAATTTTCTCCTATATAAGATAGAGATCATTGCACTTTCAACCATACTAGGTACTGAGCTGCTACAAGGATTCAACTAGATAATGCATATAAAGCATTAACTACATTGTCTGGCAACTAGTCTTTACTAAGTGGTAGTAACCATTATCGTTAACTACTTCGACTTTCTGAAATGTTCCAAGCAAACAAGCCACAAGCCCTAGCTGCTTCTCTACATGGGCCCAATTATCAGGCACTTCACTCAAGCAGAGAGTAGATGGAGTAGTACTGGCCAGAAAATCTTTCCTCCAGAGCTTCCTTCCTCAACTGTAGCTCCTTCCTCCAGACTACAGCAAGGATTTCTCCGCAGGTCAGACTGTGGGTATGAACTGGACACCTGGATTTACAGGACTACACAATACCACAAGCACAATCAAGCCACTTGTGGGTCAACAAAAGCATTTCCATTGGTGACTCAAATACCCCGGCAGCTATCAGATGTGGGTTTTGACCGCTCCTTTTCTTTGTTTGATAGCCTTTTCTGAAACCTTACATTTATAGTTGGCATCTTCCTATTGCAAGACTGTGACCAACTCCATGCTCCAGGATGGCAGGAATTCCATTCTGCTCACTATTGTGTTCCCAATCACCACAGAAGGGCTCAAGAACTACTCACGGGACGAAAGTCTTTCTGTCTAGACTGTATTTCCTTTCTCAGCAGCCTCAGCAGTGGTCTGGCTCTGCCAGGAGTCCTTATTCTTTAGTAACTGCATCACCCGTAGCACTTACCAAGCTTAACCTTCAGGCTGCCCCTCAACACTTTGTGACAGCAAAGCAAGGAGGCAAAAGACGGCTTGTGTCTGTCAGGGTGATTTGGTAGAAAGACAATGGGCTTCAGTGATTGGCAAATGTCAACTGCCACAGTTGATTAGATGCATAATGTTGAACACATGAGTGAATGTATCACTATAAAATTTAGCTTTGTCCTCTGTTGGAAGTGAGGTAGACAGCTCCATCCCCAAAGGATGGTGGTTATAATTGAGATGAGTGATGAATGGGTAATTAATAACACTTACTAAATGCTGGCCATGTGCACACACTGCCTTGTGCAAGTCTTTCAATAGTCATATGAATTAGTACTATTATCATACTTGTTTTACATATGAAGAAATGTCAGAAATTTCTGAGTATACAAGGCCTCCCGCTCAACACCTGGCATGTGGTAGTCACTGATAATAGGATAACTCAATGAGTAAATGAAGGAGTGCATAGAAGGTCAAATTCAGGACTATCCAGTCATTCAGAGTGTGAGGGAAAATATCTAATTAGTTCCTCCATCAACAACTGTATCTACTGAGATATACTCCATCAACTCAATATCTACTGAGATATGAAGTCTTACATGAGGGAAAGCATGTACGAATTAAATGGAATACAGGTTTTTGAAAATAGTAGACATTTCGGATATGTAGCTGTCCCTTAGCACCTGCATAGAATGGCTTTCTCAGAGCCAAAATCCATGGACGTTAAAGCCTAGCGTAGTATTTATGCAGAACCTACGTACGTTTTTCTGTATACTTTAAATTATCTCCAGATTACTGGCAACGCCTCATACAATGTCAGTGCTATGCAGATAGCTGTTAAATGGTTTAGGGAATCATGAGAACAGTCTGCCCAAGTGAAACACAAATGCAAGTCTTAAAAATATTTTCAAAGCATAAAGGCAGAATCTTTAAATAATTTTTCAATTTTATTATAGATAAAATATATTCTATAAAAATTTTATTACAAATAATTTTATTTAAAGAATTTACCAAATATTTTCAAATACAAGGAAGCAGAAGCCATGGACACACAGGGATTGAGAGCCAACTTTAGGAAATTAATTTGACTCTGATAACGAACATTTGTTCATCCTTTCCTCAAAAAGTAAAACCTCCTCGCTGATACAGTTGCTGTCACTCTATTTAAAGCTGGAAAGGACAAAGGAGCAGAGGACAGCCGTGGTGAGCACAGCACTTGTGGGTGGCTGCAGAGTCCCAGATGCGGATGCTGCTATTCTGAGGGTGGCACCTGGGATGCTCTTGCACTGCACATTACTCAGCTCAAATGTCTCATCCTTGCCCATCCCATCCCATGCCCTCTGCTTCACTTTGGGTCTGGACAGCATACACCTAGAACTGGTGAGTGAAGACCTGGGGAAATTTCATCACTTCCAACCTGCCACAGATTATCATCTACCAGGGTGCTTTGTGCCTGGCAGCCACCAGCTATCTATCTTTAGGATCTATTTGTTTCCATCAATACTTGCAGAAAACAAAACCCAGAGGTTGCAAAGGGGCTTTTCTCACACATGTTTGGTTTGCTCATGAATGGTGTAAACATTTTAAATCAGTTATCAACTTCTAAAAGTTGGTATATTTAACATCCAGTTCTAGTATCTTACAAGAAGTGGTCTGCTCTAGTAAGACTTCACTTGCATTTCATTTGACTGTCCTCTTTTTGGCGTTTTTCTCGGCCAATATTGCTTCCAGTTTTTTTTACTCACAAGTATTACGCTAAAGGCATTTCAGCTTGCAAACCTTAGTTAAACCGCTACAGAAAAGTACCTATCAGTCTCTTGTATTTGCAGAACACTTGGCATGAGCTCCTTTAGTCCCTGACTATAGGCTAGTGAGACAGCTGGGAACAGCTTCCGCCTTGTGCAACCGAGTGAGGCTCAGGGAAATCCTCTATGTGGGCACTGGCACAGGAAATTGATCCTTAACATTAAAAATTATTTGTGGGATAATAAACCCATAAATGAGTTCCATATGGTGTTATTAACAGAAATTCCAATGCAGCAAATATAGTTCGTGCTTAGTGACTGGAGTCTATGCCAGCATCCAGCAAACTATCACTGGCCATTAAAACGATGTGCTACCTTCTAATTGACAGAGGAGCCCTTACTACAACTGGGAGACTTTCAAGTGAGTGAGAAAGAAGGGCATGATGGAATTCTGAAACCACTAGCGTCCAACGACTCTTAGTCTTTGCCAGCTCCTTCCTGCCTTATTCCTACAGACTCACCTCTTGCCCACTCACATCCTCCCCTCACTCCCAAGAAAGGCAAACTGCCCAGAAACAAGACTTAGGTTATGTGCATGGGTGCACTAACAGAAATTCTAGGACAGACACATGATGTAGAGGCGAAGGTGGTTCTTAACTAAGAATGAACCACGTCAGCGACACGGAAATCCCAGTGTGGCTAGGAAGAGGAAAGACTTCCATTCATACCCTGAGGGAGCCTGCCACTTGGTGCAGTTGTTAAATTACCAATTCAGATGCCCACATCCCATACCACAGCACCTGAATTCAATCCCGAGTCCGGTTTCCTGCTGGAATACTGGGAGGAATCAGGTGATGGCTTCTACAGTCGATCTCTGCCAATTCACAGCTCCTCTAAAGGGACCAGGAAAATAAAACATGGCTAGGCTTACATTATCTTCAGAATTTTCCCTGTGTGTGACGTCTTCCTAACTGAGGGTATAATACTTGGAGGTCAAGACACAGTCATATTTGCTTTTGCATTCTCTGTGGTTTTTTTAGGCACAGAAAGATGGAGAACCACTCAGACTGACTAGACATCTGGCTGGCTCCTTCTCTGCAAGATTTCTTAGGCAGGGAGGTACAAAACGACCATCTTCCAAAGCTGAGGGAAAAGATGACACCACTGTCCCCAGAGCTACCACACGAGCAAGGGTTGCCTCCTTCTCTAAAAGATATAAGAAATGTGGCAGTCATGCCACAACACATGACTAAGAAGATCCAAGAAGTTCCTTTATACAGCATGCGAGAATTATATTTGAAGCCGTCAGTCTAGAAGCTTCACAATGTTCTTTCTAAGTCAACTTGCACCCAGTGCATTTCCTCCTGCTACACCTCTCCCTCCGCTCCACCACCTTGAATGACCGGTCTGTTATCAAGGTTGTCCTCAATGCTTTTCAAGTTGATTCCATTATGCCTACCTTCACTATCACAAGCTCATCCTAATGGCCACCATGTCTCGCCTGGATGACTACAACAGCCACCTCATTAGACATCCTGTTTCCACTTTGGCACCAGTCAATCTGTTTTTCTCAGGACAGCCATAAAGAACATTTCAGAACACAGTCACTTCTCCTTCCCTCTCCCCTCTCTCTTTCTCTGTCTTTCACAGACACACAAACACCACATGAACACACACACACACACACACACACACCCTATGGTTAAAATCCTTGAAGTCATTCTTTTTCAGAATCAGCCTGAAGATTTCATGTAATCTTCAGGGAAATACAGGTGCTTGCGTCTATTTCTGCAGGCCAACTTGAGCCCATTCTTAGGCCTCTAGCCTCAGTGGCCTTCTTCCAGCTGTTGCAAAGTCCAAGTGCCCTTTCCTACCTGGAGCCAGTGTTCAGTGTTCTGCCATGAACATCCTCTTTCCTAGCCCTTCTTTTTACCTAGATAACATCCGACATGCTTTCTGAGTACAAATGTCACATCCTCAGGAAGGACTTCCCTCACTTCCCATATAAATTGTCTCCTTATTACTCCCACATAGCACTGCATGTGCATGTGTTTGTATGTGAACATTGTATACATTTTATAACTACCTAGAATGGTACTTCAAAATGTTCTTGGAAAATGAAAGAAAAGGATAAGTTTCTCTCGGTGCAGAAAGCATGGAAATCCATGCAAAAATTTCATGAGAAATAATTATGAAAAAAGCTATGCATGGGTTTTGAAAAAAATGTTTTGCATCAAAATAAACTTATCTTTGATTCCATTTCGTTGCGCTCATCTTCAGGTTTACATCCTGGTAGTGCTAGGCCTTTCATATTTATGAAATAAATATGAAGTTCCCTCATGTTTATTTCTGTGCTCATGGTTATTTCTGTGCTCATTTGATTAAAATTGACCTCTTCTAAGCTCCACAGTGGGCTGAACTGTGCCTGTTTGGCATACCAGTTGTATCCCAAGCAAATCACAGTGCTAGAATCTTGATGAATGCATAATCAATTATTTGCTTGCTTTTGTTTTATTACTTGACTTAAATTCAACTGCAGGACAGGTTTTATCTGTATCTCAGTAATAGGAGGAAATACTTTTCAGGGTTTTTATTTTTTTCCCACCACCAGGTCTTCTCATTGCTCTTCCTCTCCCTACTGATTGTGTAGATAGTGGGTAACAAATTCTACATATTAAGTCATAATTAGTTTATTGTATCACTCTATTCATCAAAGGTATATAATATTGCAAATCAAAGTTTCTAATTAGCAGCAGTGGACCAAGGAGACAATACTCTTGACATAATTACATCCAAAAGCAAAGAGACTTGATATTTAACTTTGCTCCCTAAATGTACTGCTTACCTAAGCTTTCACATGGTAGACATTGCTCCGGATTAATTTGGACTGCAAAGTCCTTTCGTGTCAGGCCTCCTGCCAGCCACAATTTTCCTGACATTTGCCACTTTCCCTGGGCCCTTCACAAAAACAAGTTCACATTGAAGAAACAACCTTTGAACCTGCTGTTTGCTCCCAATTAAAGTGTTTGAACTATCACTCATCCTTGAAAGCCTTGCTCAGATGTCTCCTCCACCAGGGAGCATTTCCTGACTGTACATTCAGACTTTGGGTTCCCATAGTGGATTTCCACAGTCCCCTGTGCTTATTTAGTGCTTGCCTCTTGACCAAACTTTCTATTACTTTCCCACTTCATCCATTACATTTGAGATTGTGAAGGTGTGCCTGATGCACAACACTAATATCTGGTATATACTGGGTGTTTGTTAAAACTGCTGAGGGAAAGATGGAAGGCAAGAGGGAGGGATGGAGCGAAGGAAGAAGGAAGGAAAGAGGGATGGAGGAAAAAAGGAAAGTAAGGACGGTAGGTAGGTCGGAAGGAAAAAAATACAAGGAGGGAGGGAGGGGAGGATGGAAGGAAGGAAGGAAGGAAGGAAGGGAGGAGATGAGAGAAGAAAGGCAAGGAGGGAGAGGGGGAATGAGGGAAGTGGGAAAGAGTCAGAGGGTGAAACAGGGAGGGAGGAAGAAAGAGAGAGGGAGGGGAAGAAGGAGGAAAGAAAAAAAGAAAGAAGGAAAAAGAGAAACCAGACAAAAAGGAAAGGGAAAGAAGAGCTTCTGTTTCAGTATTGGTGACTCTGATGAGAAAAAAAGAAAAAGAAAAAAAAAAACATTTTGTGAGAATCTCATGATCTTAATGGAAAAAGATGACATAATTGTAAATCAATAGCAATTAGAATGTGATTAGGACAGATGCCTGAGACCATTCATTAGAAGTTTAAGGGCCAAAAATATTGCTTTTCTGGAAAAACCTGAGACAAAGAAAGTAAGGATAAAAACTTCTGAAATAAAAGCAGAAAAACCAAAGCAAACCTCAAGCTGAAGCTGCACAAAAGGGAAACCCATTTGCTATGAGGCCCTCACACGTCAGCCAGGAGGGGAAGGAACACTGTGAGCCTCACCTTTGACAGCAATATCTTCCTCGAATAAAATGTGGTCTGCAAAGAGGCCTGTGTGCAGGACACTAATATCAAGAAACAGCGATCCAATTCCAGGGAGCTTCCCAGGCCTGCTTCATATTCTCCATTACTGCTCTCTGGCCCTGCTCTCCTCAGATCCATGTGAGCAGCGCCAGACTGAAATGCCAAGGCTCATTTCTGAGTGGAAGCACTTGCTTTTGCTGCTGATTTGCTGTCAGGAATCTAAGTAGGTGATAGGCAGGCTCCTTCTCCCTCCATGGTATCATCATAGCAGACTTTGCAGAGTAGATGTCAGGAGCATGGGCCCCATTTTACAGAAACTGAGCCACAAGACTCAAGGTAGGATGTCAGACACTCTGAAAAGCTCAAATGCTTGCTCTGTGTAACAAATCATTCTGTCCAGGCATTCCTGAGATCAGGGAAGAACAGTTGAAGTTAACTGAACTCAGTGCAACAATTTGTCATCATCATCCTCATCACTAATATTTTCTGAGCTTCTCCTCAGTTCTTAGCACCACGCCTCATCTCTCTTAATTCACCAAACACAGGCCATTGAGGTAGGTCTCTCCTCACTTGCTATTTGAATTTTATATATTAGGAAAGGACACACCATTTACCCAAAGCATATTTGGACTTAGAGCTATCCCACTCCACAAACTGGTCTCTTAACCACTGGATGCTACTGTTGAAACCATTCCACCCCTTTCTGCCCTTTCCCTCTAGTTTCTGTGGTTGCATGTCTTCCATCCAGTCCTCTATCTTGGCTGCCTCATTTAGGAGTTGGCAAACTAAAAAAACACGAACCAACTCTTGCTTGCTATCTGTTTGGGTAACTAAAGCTTTCTTGAAATACCACCATGCTCCTCCATTTACATGTTGCCCACCTCTACTTTCATGTTACAAAGGCAGTGTTGAGCCGTTGAAATGAAGATCATATAACCTACACATCTGCCAATACTGACTGTCCCTAAACATTGAAAGAAGTAGTGGATGATTCCTGATAAGAGTATATAGATAGTTTTCAAAATTTTACTTTCATTTAACTCATACCGAAATCTGTGTGTCTCTCTGTGTGTGTGCGCGCATGCGCTTGTGTGTGTGTGTGTGAATGTGTGGTGTATACAGGTGGCGAGGATGCCGGTTGAGGCTCAATGACTTGAAATGCCTTGGCCAAGGTCATGGAGCTAGTAAATGACTGAGCGAGAATTTAAACCCAGGTCATCAGGCTCTACAGTCATGCTCCTAACCATATGATTCACCTATCTGCTATGAGCCTGAACCACACATGCATTGAATGTGTGAATGTGATGCTGAAGAAGGTAAGATCCTGCACAAATGCAGGCATCCTGAGGACGGAGATGAGGAAGGCCCAATGGATGAGTGCCTGGATAAAGGAGAGCTGGGTTAGGTTGTGGAGCACTTGGAACACACACTTGTTCTTGACGCCTTGTGTGGCACTGAACTCTCATAATTTGTTGATGGCAGCTGGGGGTTCACACAGGAGAAGCAACACAAAAGAAGCAACACAGTCACTCCTGATAAGGGAGCACCTCTATGAAACTACCTGATAATTGCTTGGCCAAATTATTTCTTAGTATTCTTCATAATAAATAGTCATTTTATAACAGTTACGTGGGTGCTACAGTCAGCCTGTCCTTGATTTCTGAGAATAGTGTTAGTGGAAATGGTTTTGTGTGGAACTGTTAATCCACATTCAAAAAGAGAAAACTTCACTTGCCTTTTGAGAATCTGCCCCAGTATTTCATAGAGTTGGAGCATATTCAAGTCACCTCGGACCATGACATCAACCGCAAATGGTCACAATGTAATGGGTTTCCATACTTGGCCCTCAGGATAGACCTCTAAACAACTGTTTGCATAGACAGGGAGCTCAGCCAGCATAGGGCAGATTGGATTACTCAAATTCAGAGAAAGGTTTATCCTTTGGGAAACTCAATTTGCGCATTCAAGGCTCCTGACCATAGGGTTGTAGTTCTGGGAACATCACACAACACATCTCTACTTTTTACTTGATAGGACAGTAAATCCTTTAACTCGACTGTGTATGAAGTCTCCCATTCCCATTCCCACTATAGCTCTTCTCTGAGTTACAGAGCACTCGGTCATTTGATTACGTTATTGTGATGATTCCCCAGTATTGTCAGAGTTCCCTTTCCCTTTGACTTTTAAGCTGAAATACTAAATCTGCAAAGAAATTCATAGTGAACATGTTGTTATAAGTTTCTCATACAGCTAAAGACTATGAAAGATTGCTCATAATAAAATGACTTACTTCCCAGTCCTAAGTATCACTAATGATATATCCCATTGACTTTCCCTTTTCTCCTCAGCTTAGTAGGAAACACATTTCTTAGTTCATGCAGCTCTTTTTTAAAGCTATTTCTTATCTCCTATTTTCTGTCACATATTATTCAGTGTTGGTTTTATGGAATTGGCATTCTAGTGTGAACTATTTCATATGATCATTATCAACTGTTTCCCACCCCTATTGTGTAAGCAGGGAAATGACATATCATAAAAATCTCTGCTTCACAAGGAGTTGGGAGTGAAGGCCGGCATTAGATGGCTTGTTCTCACCCTTTGATACTAACAACATTGGTGCTCTCAGTACTAATGACGCTAGGAAGTGATCACAGACACTGCCGACCTTGGTTAAGTGCTTCCTGCCTGACAGGCAATTTTCTAAATGCTTTATAAGCATGTCACCTCTTTTGAACTTTGTACCAGCTTCCGAGGTAATATAAGCCTCATGTTACAGAAAGTGAAACCAAAACACAAAAAGGTTGAGCACTTCGCCCTCCATCACAGATGCAGGAAATGCACCCAGGCATCTGTCTTCAGAAGCTCTGTTCTCAATGGGCGCTATCCTACAACAATTGATCAAACCTCGCTGAGCCCTCCAGATACACTGCAGGCTTGGAAGGATATCCGCAGTGAGATGAGACTTCACTCTGGAGAATATAGCTAAGAACCCAGGGAGTCACTCCCCAGTGGCTGCACCCGGCAGTGGCCTGTACCCACTGGCAAAAGTGGTCCCTCTCCATCTGTCCCTGGACTCTGCGTGCTCCTCCAAATTCCCACATCCTTGTGTACCTATTCAGGCTCAGCTCAGACATGGAACTGGCAAGCAGATGGGTGACCCTAATCATCGGCTCTACAATGATTGTGGAAAACAGCCGAAGCCTGACTTGAGACCATCATTTGTATAAAGGTCCCTGTTCAGACAAGACAAGGGCGGAGTAATCAAGGGACAGCCTACAGGTCAGAAAAATAGGAAGGAAGAAGAGAAGGAAGGAAGCCAAGGGCTCTGCCGGCGGATCCTGACTATGCCTATTATGTGCCAGAGACTGCATTATTTAGGCCAAATGCTCTTCTCATTTCCAAATGAGGAAAGTGAGCTCACAAATACAGGATGATTTGTCCTAGGACATTCAGCAAGTTTAGGTGTGAACATATGAATGATTCTGTAACAGAAAAGGCTTTGCTAAGTAATTATAAGGAGTGCATTCCTAGGGGTGAAGTGGGGATGTGCATTCTATTGGGGATATGGAGGGAGGGCAAGACCTTCCCACACATGGAGTGAGTCTTGGGGCATAAGGCAGAGGAGTACTTTGTGGATTGTGTTCCTCCAATCAGCAAGACAAGATAAAGCCAACTGCTTCTCTGTAAGCCAGGGGAGAAGACTCAGCTAAGCGTAGATGGTAATGAGTGAGGACACTGTTGCGTGGAAATCTTCAGGAAAGGTATGTGTCCTGCTCAGTGCCTCTCTCTGTCTCCTATTGTGGCAGTGGGAAAGTGCAGTGAGCTGGGCACATGCTGGACAACTCCTGGAAATCAATGCTTGGTTGTGTCTACACATGCAACTTCCCTTTACAATAAGGAAGGAAGGGAAGGGAAGGGGAAAAGATGGAAGGAGGATGATTAAAGAAGAGGTTTTATAGTTGGTGATTGGCTCAAGAGCCATGAGTCATAGGAAAGCACTTGTAATTAGGTCAACACCAAGAGCCCATCAAGTGAGAAACAACAGACCAGCAGATGATAGGCATGGGAAGCAGGTGGGACTGCCTTATCAGCAAATAGCCTACCTCCCAGAATGGGACCTCAGTTCTAGCAATAGCCTCGGGTTGCTATAGCAGAGGACCAGGATGTAGTGAAAGAGGAGGAACCGAGGCACAGAAAGACTCAGGTGTGTTCTTGGTCCCTGGCCTCACAGAAGACAGCAGCACCAAAACCAGAGGACCCCATGCCAGCATTTTCTCCTTAAGATTCATTTTTACTACGTGCACTCCCGATGTTAAGATTTGTCACAGCTCCCGACAGGGACTCTCAAATCCTTGGATTTTTGTGCTATCCGTGTGTGACCTGGAGCCTAATGCATGGCAAAAAAAAAAAAGAAAAAAAAAAAAAACTGGTAAAAATGGGAACAGTAGCAGCCACTGCTTAGTGAGCACCTACTACGTGCTATATGATACCAGATGCTGCTGGATCTTTACTGGCATTGGAGCCCAGCACCTCTGCAAACTGCTTGCTGCAACTGACTTCGCTGTTCATCTGCAATTAGATCAGATCATAAACTTCCCCTTGTGAAAATTCTGCAGTGAGGGCAGAGATCCAGAGTGGGAAAACCTTCATTGCAGTTGCCTGCCAATGCTTTGCAGCACTGGGAGGGAAGCACACTGCAGAGTGCAGGGCCTGGCACTTGTCCCAGGTGGGTGTTGTGGGGTCGGGAGACCATCCACATCACTGGAAGGTGTTCTTCCATGGCATGGCTGATGCTGCTGGCTTTCACCAGGACACCTCTGATGGGCCCACAGGGAAGTTCTCTCATCTCCCCGAGTTTTGCAAACCTTTAGGTCCTGCTAGAACACACTCTTCTGGGCCAAATCTTTCTCTTCTCTGCTAGACTTTAATCACCTGCAGAACAGGAATGACAAAGCACAGTTTTGGCAGAGACTGTGGTGAGGTGGAAAGGAGTTAGTAATTTTCAAAGTGCTGTGGACCCCTGAGCAGTATGACTGAAGAGTGAGGTGCTATCAGAGCCAGATTCCATACAAATGCTAGTGAGTACCTACTACCCAAATGCATTGGGCTGCTATTCCTAAGAGCGGAGGTCGCTCAGGACTGGGAAGACTTTTCCAGTGATAGTCACAATAGTGCTACAGAAACCTGCAGGCCCTGATGGTCATCGGGGACACATTACAGTTCCTAGATCCTGCATACTAAAGAAAGGGGTGCTCAGAAGGAAAGAGAGGTACCTACTTTTTTCCACTGCAACTGGCTGTCCCCCATGTAGGCCCCTCAGCATTGAAGAGGAACTCAGAAGTACTCCAGCTGAACTCTAGCCCTATGAACGAACTCACAGATAGCAATGGCATTTAATGGCTGCCTGGTGCTTCCTCATTTCTGGACTTGAGCTAGTGAAGAATGAATAAGGAACAGAACCACTGCTTCCTGCCTTCCCCATTGCCTCTGACACCAAGGGTTATTTCTCTGAAGGCTTTAGAGTCTTCCTTTTGTCTGAGCAGGCAGTTTCCCTAGTGCATAGCCCCCTTGGAAGAAAAATCGATTAATCTTTAAAATCAAGGTAATATAATCTAAAAGAAAAACAGTAAGAAATTATCCTCAGTGATGTGGTAAAATAAAAATGCCTTAAAGAACATAAAAACAATCTCTGGAAAGAGTTTGAAATGCAAAGAAGTCCAGACAGGTATTAAGACAATGCTCTTGTGTTTCTGAGAAGAAGCCAGCAGCAGCATCTGATGGCAGGAAAGCTTCTCCCCTGACAGGGCTGCGAGAGGTGACCTTCTAGAAGTAGCACCACTGTCCCTCACTAGGGAATGTGTGGGTCCTAAGGGTTGTAGGCAAAACAATTCCAAGGAAAATTCAATCCCTGCCCTTGACACAGAATAGCCAAAGGAATGAATCACTAACCCCCAAAACACTAAGGGTGCAAGGGAAAAGGAGAAGGTGAGAGGGACTACAGTGAGAGAAAGGAGAGTAATGGGGGGAGCAGGGGGGAGGTGAGGAAGATCAGAAAGGGTAAAGCACATCAGAGAGAATGAAGGGAAAAATCAGATGGAAGACGGAACTCCAGCAGTGAGAGAAGAGAAAGGAGGGCATTTGCATTTTCAGGTCTCAAGTCAGGCTATGAGTTCATCCATTCACTTTGTTTACTCTAAGTGTCCTCTGGGCTGTTCTGCATGCCTGTAACATTTCATAAAAATTTCAGAGGGAGAAAGAAGAAAGAGAATAAATACGAAGAGGAGATAGAAGGAGACAGTAATACTATTTTCCTTGGCTTCTTTGAAAAATGCAATTGGAAGGCTGCAGTGGTAGAAAAATGTAACCTTGGAATCCTGCCCATCCGTTGAGAGGACAAGAAGCCTGCCTTCTTCAGGTCCGGGTCCACAAGAGGCATCTGAACTCGAACTTGATGGGACCCATGGTCCCTCCACCACTCTCACTGCTGTACCCCAAAACAGGAGACTTAGCCTTGGTATCCAGTTTCACTTCAGTCTTGGCCTCAGGGTGTCACCAGAGTAGTTCAAGTTCTCTGAGCTCCTGCTCTGAACCAGGACCTGTGCTGGGGACCCTGTTCCTGAGACAGTCAGAAGTAGAGCAGAACTGCTCCAGGCCCCCACATCCCCTCCACTTCAGCTTTAAGATGAATGGGCTGTCTTGGGGGTTTTCAGGCTGTGGTTGCTTGAAGTTCTAAGTGATCCTGGCTCTGGTTCGGAGTAGGGGCACTGAACCCTCCCACTGACTCTAGAAGAGTTTGGCTTAGGTCTGGAGTTGTGCCTACACTTGGCTATGAAATGGTGGTCTCACTGCTAAAGGAAATTTAAAGAGCACAGGAGGAAATGTTCCCTAAGAGACAAAATGTTAAAGTTCTCTCTTGTCAGGTTGTACAATCTCCTGAATACAGGAATTCATTCACTTCTGCATTCATTTAACAAATACTTTCTGAGGTTCTGTAATAAATAGAGGACAGAGACTGATGATACGGAAATATACAAGCTAACAGGACAGGATGCTGCACAAGGACGCAAGGGCACGGAGGGTCTATCAGGGTCACCTGGGACTGGCAGTTTGGGAGCTGAGGCTTCTTTGGGGAGATAGAATCAGCTTTGCAGGGACCTGAGGGAAGGGCTATGCAGACAAAGGGAACAGCAAAAGTGAAGGACATAAGATGTGAGTGAATCCACCATGTCCAGATCTGAGGGAACGAGGTCATAAAAAGCAAGAGACAAATTGGCACCAGATGATAGAGCACCAGGAAGGTAGCCAGGGGCCAGATGCCATAGGGGCTTGTAGACCTTAGCTTTTCATTTCATGGTGGGGAGCCATCTTTGTAGGTCTTCAAAGAAAAGCCTGATACCATTTGATCAAACTTGATGAAGACTATCTGGATATCGTAGGGGAAGGTATGGTCAAGGAGGTTGGAGATGATTGTCACAATGATACAGACACATGATGATGGTGGGGACCCAGCTGTAAACAGGAGAAATTGTGCAAAAAGCTCAAGCATAAGAGAAATGAGAAAAAAACTTCATGAGCAGGATCTATCCAACATGTTTTTAGATGTCCAAGCACGTGAACTTCTGTCTTAATCTCACCCTTTGGTTCTTAATTTTACCCCCCAAGCACCCATACTTAATAATACTAATTGGCAAAAAGAAATTTAATTCTCTTTGTCTTCTTTGCCATTCAGCAGGAAATGTGAATTTAGACAGACCCCCAAAAGTGCACCAACGCCCACTGCCTTATTAAGAACATTTCCAGGGCAATTTTCAAATTGGAAAGACCATGGAGATGTGGGCCACAGCATTAGTTCTTTGATGTTAGATGGGTATGCAATAACACTCATCAACATTTCCAACCAAGCAATTAACTTGGAAGTGGATACTTGGAGCTGCAAGATCCAGGAATGAGTTATTAATTGTCGATTTTGAATTGCCTCCCACAGACTCAACTCTGTGCTTAAAATTTTGGGGGACAGAAAGGAAAAATATAAGCCATATCCTACTTTGTAGGAATGGGAAAACATTACTGACATACAAAATTGATGTCTGGCCAACAAAATGGAGCAGAAATCAGGGTCTTCCCCAGAACCCTGAGGCTGTTCAGGGTTGTTACGTTCCATATCCATGTCTGTGACTTCGGACAAATCCCTAATGCTTCCAGTTCTGATCCCTCTCCTTCAAGAGAAGGGTGAAGCTTCCCAATCTTCCTAGTGGAGATTCCATGAAATCCAAAACTGTTTTCTAAGTTATAAAGTGTGGCATAAACAGGCAGCGCTATCATTACTACACACAGAAGAAGAAATAAAGCCTCCTTGAAAAAATAAAATTCTAATCAAGAATCTCCTGTCCACAAATTACCAGGACTTCCTGTTGCATAAAACAGGAGTTGGCAAATCCTTTTGGGCCAAATCCATTCAGCTGCCCCTCTTAGAAATAAACATAAATATGGGAATGAAACAGCTATTGGTGTATATATTTTCTGTGACTTTCTTCTAGTGGCCACGACAAAGGCTATAGGAGAGACCAGAAAGCTAACAAAGCCAAAAATATTAACTGACCCTTGATAGAAAAAAAAAACAAACAACCCTGTCAGTTCCAGGCCTTAAAACTCTTAGAAATATGGTTAACATGTAAAGCACCTTGACACAAAGCTGCATTTGGATGCACCAAATGTATTGTTTCTTCCAAAGATCTCCCAACTCTGCACAACATTTTGAACTACCTCCCAGGGATAAATTTCCTATGAGATTGGATTCTGTCTTACTCTCAATTTCAATATTCACAATGCTTGTTACAGTTTATATCACAACAGGTTCTCAACAAAGTTTAATCAAATTGAATCTGAGTCATAAATTTAGGAAGCATAATACATATAATACTGACACAGATTATTCATATCAGGGGCTTATTGGCAACGTATCACTGAAAGGGAAATAAAGTTGGAAGCAAATAAATTCATTCACTCTTAATTAATTAGTAATGCAAACATTTATTCAGTGCCAGCCGTACAACTATTCCATGCCAGAGAAGCAAGAGGAAATTAGATGAAATGAGATTATATTCATTGGTTCTGTAAGAATTCACTTAAGAGCTGCTTTCCGTGTCAGCCGGTGGTAAGGGCTGGGGACTCAAGGTAGACTGCCACCACAGCTTATATTCAAGGATCTTAAAAATCTAGATGAAAATGAAGTCAGCAGATAATCCCATTGGAGGAAGAGAAGTGGAATTTCAAAGTATTGGAAGTGCAGGCATAGGTGCAGACAATTGGCCCATTGGTTAAGACACTTATGAAGACACACATGTCCCATATCAGAACACTGGGGTTCATTTCCTGTCTGTGACTCTGATTGACTTCTTGTTAAAGTGGACTCAGAGAAGCAATGGTGGTGTTGAAGCAGTAGTGTTCCTACTGCCCAAATGAGAAACCTGGAATGAGTTCTTGGATTTAACTCAGCCCCATCTTAGCCACTGCAGGTATAAAAAGAGTAAACCAGCAGATTAGAATGATTCATGTTCTCTCTCTCTCTCTCTCTCTCTCTCTCTCTCTCTCTCTCTCTGTCTCTCTCTCTCACCACACCACACACACACACCCACAAATACATAAAAATTTTTTAAAGTTAGGCATGGAGATGGCAGGGAAATGGGCAGGATTCCTCAGAATGCCATCCTTAAACATTTCTTCCTATGAATGCACCTAGACATTTTTAAAAGCTTTTACTTAATAACTCATTCTGTTAAGATCCACAATGGTTGAGATTGGGACAAGGCAAGCTGAAATATTCTGCGATAACATGATGCTAGAGTCAGAAGCTAGAGTCACAAAGCAAGCCCAGGTATTCCAATATAGGATGCAGGCATCTCTTGACAGCTAGGCTAAGTGCCTGCCCCTAAACCTACCTACAGTTTACTCTCCTAAGAGAAAGCAAAGAGATCAAGAGGTACTCATAAGAATCTTAGGGCCTCCAGTGAGCTTCTGTCAGGTAATCTAACACTGACAATACTTACCACTTTGAATAGCTGAGTTCATCTAATTCTCCAACAATACCATTATAAAAGCAAAGTCACCTGCATGTCAACAGTAAGAAAGGAGAAGATTCTAGACCAGGCAGGATCATAAGCAAAAGCCTATATACTTAACTTCTCATTGTATTACCTAAATTCACTAAAGAGAAATGAAAGTGCATGCCAGAAAAAGCCTGCAGTCAGCAACCCACGGAGAGGAGGGTTCAGTGTTTTCATACCTGCTGTATGGATATTGATTCCAAAAAGAATCATCAGATTTGGATCAAGGCATAGCTAGAATATAAACAGTTGGGTTGCATTCAATAGGTCAATAATCAAGAGACAGCAGAGCCAAGTGTTGCCAAGATCAACAATACTCCCAGCTGATCATTGTACAGTAGGAGGTTGTGGCCACCTGTGGGGAAGCAACTCTGGATTCTGGATAGGATATTAATTAAACACTTAGCATCAAGATCCAAGAACTCCCTACCAATTAATGAACATTTGGGCCCAGTGAAATGCAAGGGCCTCCAGGGAACTATTTGTGAAGAGATCATGGCAGAACATAAATATGCATTTTTAAGTGGGAATTTTCATTTCCTAAATTCCTAAGCCATCTAGGACACAAGAGTTGTACATTTGCTTGATTACTCAAATTTTCATTTTCAACTTTTTTGGTCTTTAGCTGTACACAAAGGTAGTGTCAAAATAACAAACGCACTGAAAACTATTCAATATTAAACTGCGTAACAAGGCTAATGAATCACTTTTTCTTCTAGTTTATTTGCGGTAGCAAAAAATCAACATAAACTGACCAGACACAGCGTCAAAGAAGCACAATGGAAATTCATTCACCCAGAGATGATGGCATTGCACTTTAGTATGAAAGGAAAAGTGATAAAGTGGTAATATCAACAAATATTTCAGCCTCTAATTCTAGAAATTTATTCCAAGATGACCAGAAAAGTTTGCCAAGATTTGTATATAAAAATGTGATTCATGGTGGTATTAATAATACCAAATATCTACAAATAACCTGAATATGCATAAAACAATACTATTTAATTAGTCCTGCTGGACACTATAGTCCTGCTAGTCCACTTAAAAGGATGACATGAACCAGGAAGTTAAAATGTTGAGTTTCCTCCAGCTTGCTCACTGAAAAGTTATCTGTCCATTAAAATGTGAGTTTAAACAATTCATTTGCAAATATTACACAGCAAGACACACAGATGCCTGTGACAAAACTGCTGTTGCATAGTGGCTTTTTCTGGGTGGTGAGATTTCAGGGGCGATTTTTCCCCCTTTTTGTTGCTTATATTATTTGACTTTTTATAATGGACTTATCCTTATAAATAGAAAACCACCTGCTTTCACAAATAAAAAATTAAAATGTATATATGGAAATGAGAGTTAAGATCAGAAATAATGTCTGATTTTCAGCAAAGAAATGTGGATTGAGTTTAAAACTTAACTGCCAGACTTGTGAAAAGGATGATTTCTCATTCTAGAGAAGGCAGAGAGATCCGGTGGTTAAAAGCCTATGTTTCAGGGCCAGTCCTTGGGTTCAAATGTTGGCTCTGAGCAACTTAGAACAAACTGCTTAACCTTCTGCATGATGATTTCCCCATTTATAAAGTGAAAGATTGATAGCACCTGACTCTAAGAGTACCATGAGGCTTACCGAAGAGAGTAAGCAAAACAAACACACCAAACAAACACCACCACCACCACCACCACCACAAAAAAATCCATCACAATGCCTGACACTTGTCAACATTCCTAGACATTAGTGCTGATGAAAATCAGTTCCAGACAATTGTAGCCTGCGAGAGTAAATATTTAACAGTTAAAGGAGGTAGTTAAGGACTAGGCAAGGAAATCAATGACAATGGACATAAATATCTAAGCTCCCCTGTGAAGATGGGTAGCAGTCATGTGGTTTCAGGTATGTGACCATCTCTAACTCTCCATTGTGTACTCTGCAAACTGGGGATCCTAAACAGGGTCATTTTGAAGGTGAAATGCCAAATGTTAACACAGTATTTAACAATAGCAAGCTTTCAATGTACGTTTCCTAGTATTATTAAAAATAATTACTACTACTGACCATGACATCAACTGATGAGTTCACTGTCACAATAGGTCTCCAGGCAGATCAATTAATTAATCACTTGAGGAGGAACATGCAGAAAGGACTTCCTCATGGAGTAAGGGAGGGACTACTAGATCCTAGGAAAAGTTTCTGAAGCAAAGACCTCATTTCCAAGGAGGGGTTGCTTGGCAAAGACGATGTACAGAGAGGTGATAAGCGGTGCACCAGCCATCACTTCCTTGGGGAGGTATCAAGTGACACAGTTCTCAGAGGTCAGCTCTGCTTTCTAGACAGGCAAGGCAAGTGGGAGGTCACTCTTCCAAATCTGCTCATTTTCTGGTTCAAGAGTGGCTCTGCTGAAAGCTGTGGACCCTCCCTCCACAAATCAATAACCAGGAAGCCTGGATGCAGGTGATTATGACAAAAACAAGAGTAATTGCAGGAAACACACCGACTGCTCACTGCCTATTGGGCACTGGGATTTTGGCTGAGAGTATATATTGCCTCACTGACTTCTCATCATATCTGTGAATCAGTGCTCCGAATGTCATCTCTACCTTACAAACATAAAATCATTGAGCCATTCAGCCAGTAAGGAATAGGATGAGAAATATTTAGCTACAGGGGTTAAGCAAGACTTCTTTAGCATCTGAGATCCATCCAAGTCTCCTTCAGGACCACACAGTCCCCTACTTCTGCTGGATTGGTTCTCAGAGCCTCGTAAGGCAGTCGAGAACAAGGAAAAAGTCAAAGTTGACCTGGACGTTATATAGCAGACTGAGAGACGGGGGTGGGTGTTCACTGCAGTGGTGCTGAGAAAGCACTTAGGAAGCCTCATCCCTTACCAGAGTCCCTGAGTTCAAGTCCTGACTCTGCTTCTGATTTTAGCTTACTATTAATGTGCACGCTGTGAGAGAAGCACATAAGACCTCAATCAGTTGAGTCCTCCCACCCATGTGGGGTACCCAGATTGAGTTCAGGGTTCTTTAGCACAGTCCAGCTATTGCACAGTCCCACTTGAAGGAGTGAGACAACAGATGATATGAAAAATAAATGACAATTGTAAAAGACTGACACATGAAGTTTAGGGTGCACCCACTAAATAGATATCCTGAACAGAAAATGAAGGTTGTTAACAAGTTTCCTTTTTCGTGGGGAGGAGGGAGGCACAGGACCCTTACTTAAAGAAGTCTGGGTTTGGGTCTGTATTGTATGGCTGGATGCTGCAGACAGAATATTCTCTCTTATAGATGCCTAAGGACTATGATAACATTCTTACTTTCTTTTCTAAGTCCTTGTTTGACCCAGGCAAGCCTGGAACTTAACATCATGCTGGGGTGACTTGCAGTAGATGCTCTGGTAGACTTTGCCACGGCAAGAGCAAGGGAGTCACCTTCCATCTCTCAGAAATCTTTAAATCTGCACTCAAATCAAGAGTACTGCCTATGCATGTATCAGGCCCGTCGGAAGTACAGACACCCGGGTTCAAATTTCAGCTTCTAAATGGAGTTCTGAGGGTAACTCTGAGCTCCAGTTTCTTGATCAGTCTAAAGAAAGCAGTGGGAAAGAGAATGTGATCTCATAAATTAATTGTAACAATTAAAGGAGACAACACAATTTCAGAAAGGCAGAGGGGTGGTTATGGGTTAAGATCACAGAATTTTCGGTCAAATTGGTTAAGGTCAGGTTTTGCCTCTATTACCAGGTCTGTATCCTTAGGTGAGTTTACTCAACCTTTCTGGACCTCAGCTTCACCAACTGTAAAATGGGGACAACGATGATAGCCTCATTGGTGGAGTGTTCAGATGAATGATTCAGTTACAGCAGGAAAGTGCTGGCACCAGCACCTGTCATATTAGTGAGTTCTTGGCAACTGTGAGTTGCTATGATTAACGCATGTAAAGCCCTCAGCTTGATAAAAATAAGTGTTCAATAAATGGCAGCTGTTATTGTTACAAGGTACATGTTCCTCAGAGAAGCCCATGCACATTTATCTTCTGAGAAGCAATCGAAAAATGAAAACATTAGAGGAGACTCTTGTCCTTAAAGAACACCGCAGTCACTAGAGAGAATCCACTGGTCCTGGTGCCCTGGCAGAACATTTTAAGCCTTTTAGCCCTCCCTTTCCTAGCCTCTTCTTGGCTGCTCCCAAGAGCTGCTCTTGGTCCAGCCATCCAGTTCTGGACAAAGGCTCACTGAGCACCTGCAGGGAGTTGGAACAAAGACTGGAGAATCCAAGCAGTAGAAGAGATAGCTGTAGCCCCTTAGCTTCTGTAATTTCGTAAATGAGAGAGGAGAGCTCATTAAATAGGAACAGAGACAATTGTTTAATGACAGCTGCAATTCGTGCTGTGATGGGTGTGATGAGAATGCACAGTTGGGGGGAGACCTGATGCGGTCTAGCATCAGGGATGTCTACAAGAAGAAAGTCATTCCAAAGTCTTCCCAAAGAAGTGGCATTTAATCTGTGACTTGACAAATGAAGAGAAGTTGGGTGGATGTTGCCTGGGAGAGAAGAGGGAAAAGTTTCAGATCTTGTTTGAAATTCCTGCACCCACAAGATACCTGGCTTTCCAGCAAAGACAATGCTGCTGAGTTATTCCTATGCCTTTCACTAAATACTGCTCAGAGAGGAGGTGGGAGTCTGGAGACAAAAATGGACCCACCAGAATCACATTCTCAGGGGTGACTGTTGTCTCTTTTCCTTTCAGGCACCACTTGCCTACCTGTAAGGGCCGCCTGGTCACAGGCCATGTGAGTGCTGCTGCTCTGGGCTCAGCGCTCCCCAAGCTGCAGACATGGCTCACTTGGCCCACATGTGAACTTCAACCAAGACATCACATGGGACTCTGTCCTTTCAATGTCCTCTGATGCCTCCTTCCTGTCCTGGTCACACCCCACTGGACTTGTCAGGCTCTTTAGGAAGCTAAACTTCCCTCACTGAAGGAAAGGAAAATAGCATGCAAGAAAACAATGGCCCCCCAAAAGGAATCTCTGGTTGACATAGAAGGCAAGGTTCCCTTACATTATCAAAGAAGCAAATCCTTGGGTCATTTATTTCTCCATCAATGTTCCTGGTATGGCAAGAAGATGTGTTTAACTTTCTTGTAGGTTTACACTGGCAATTGATGCTGTGGGAAGGGAAGCTGTATGCTCTTAGTTGTAGCAGATCTCTTTCGGAATTCACACGTTGGGAGTCTGGCACTATCCTCTAAATGGTACTTTTGTTGTCTTTTTGTTCAACACAGCAAGTTTTTTCCAGAATCAGAACTGCCTGCCGGCCTCCCATGATTAACAGCCTACCAGCTCTCTGGGTAGATCAGATGTTTAATAGTTAGCCTAACTTATTGTTTATCTAAGTAGCAGTTATGACTGTGATGAAATAATATTTTAACTGCAGGGGAAGCATTACGGATTGCTCCCAAGTAGATTCTTCAGACTGGGTATGGCCGGCAGGGTTTCCTACTTTAAGACAGGAGGACCATTCCATCCCAGCTGGCAGTTCTCCATGTCTGAGATGCCATCATCAAATGCTGCTCCAAAGACCTAAGGGAGATGTGCCAAGGACAAGTACGTGGTCCCATCCCTTTCCATTGAGGCTCAATGGCCCAGCAAAATATGAAAGTGAAACCCGTGCTTCTAAAACGTAACAGTCTAGAGTCAGTGGAGTTTGTGAAACAACCTCATCACCGTCGCAGCAAATCTCAGCAGGTGAGATTCAAGGAAGATGGGGCCATTAAGAATCCAACTGGCCTAACTGAAGTTGAAGTTCAAACTCCTGAGGACCCAGTTGTAATGGGGAAGACACAGGCCTCTAGGCACCATCACCCGCCCACCTACTCGCTCTCCTTCCCCAGATCCCAGAAGGCAGGGGGCTTACGGAACATTGCGATCCAGACCTCTCCTAGTCTCAGGAAGCATTTCCCAGTTTTCAAAAGGAAGAAGCTCACAGCCAGCAAGTCCCTGGTGGAAATGCCAACAGCATCCCAAAGTGCCATCCAGGTCAACGGCAACCTCTCTGAACAGGACATTGTGTCTTCTGACCTTGCCTACCTAAGGTTGGCTCAGCATCTTGAGGATGGGCCTCGAAGAGCAAAGGCGTCCCACCCCTTTCTCCCTAGAGTGTCCAAAGTGCAAAGCAATGGGCCTGTTACCATCTGCTTGGAAGGAGGAACTTGGAGGGCTTCAGAGAAAGCAACAGCTGCTATTCAGGTTCCAGATGATATCTATCATAGTCCTTCCTTCAGTCCAGACAGGTCAGCTGGAATGAGCAATGCCATACCCCCTTTGGTTGACACATGTCCAGGTGATGGAAAAAGGATGCTGCCATCAGATTCTGAAAGATCCCCTTCCTGTATAAATGCCACCAGCTGTGCCAACCACACACCAGGCACAGGAAAATTTCAACCTGAATTGCTTTTACCCAAAGACAGCTCTGATGACAAAGACCTTGGCCCACTGTTGTATCAGTCAAAGGAAACGTGTGTTCCCTCACCTCCACGGACTCACATCTCTCCTTTGCCAGGCTCCCACAGCCAACCAGCCCATCCAGCAAGAGCCTCTGACTGTCCTTCACCCAGCGACAGTCACCAGGACCTAGTGTCACTCAAAATTAGTAGTGCATCTAAATCTGCACCCCTGTGTCAGGAGCAGATGGCAAAGAACCCCACCCAGTCTGACACCCCGATGTTTGAAAACTGTCCAGGAAGTGATCCCCCGCCATCCTCCATTCTGAGGAGTGAAGCCAAACTTCAGAGCAGCAGGGAGATTAGTGACATTAATCAAATTCACCTAGCAAGGGGTGAACTCTGCGACCTCCAAGGCCGTCTGCAATCCGTGGAGGAATCTCTGCACTCCAACCAAGAGAAAATTAAAGTTCTTTTGAATGTAATCCAAGACTTGGAGAAAGCTCGAGCTCTCACAGAAGGGTAAGGTGAATTTCTCTCTATTAAAAGCAACTGAGTGGATACATTTGCCAGGAGAGGGGCAGAGAAAGAGCACCAATTTCCTTTAGAAACATGCCTCTAAGTGTGTGTGGTCCTGTTGTTTCACTGTGTCATAACAGATGACCTGCTTCTGCTATGATTGGGTTTCATTTAGTGGATTTGGCAGAGGGAGGGGCTTCCACTGCCACTGGTTCTTCTTTCCAGGTCTCCACGGCCTCGGGAAAGCGAGCTGAAAATGAGTTTTAAATACATGAGGGTCTAGTTGATTAAGGAATGGGGAAAACGGTAGTAGGCAGATGCTTCTCCCACTTCATGCTCTTAGTGAGTTCTGCATTTGCCCAGGATGTCACTGCTATGTGCATTCATCACAGAACATTGGAGGTGGCCCCTGGGCTTGCTGCTGACCTCCTCTAATGACCGCTTGGAGATGGTGGGCCAGTTGGCTCATCACTAAACCAAGTAGTAGCAATTGAGCTGAAATCACAATGATGCAAAGGGGAAAGAAAACACCAGATGCTTTCCTGAGTCACTCAGTATCAGTCTGGAGAGAAGGCTGGGAGTTGTTTGGGTGAGGAATGTTCATTCTCCCAGAAAGTGTTCTCTAAAAACTGAGAAGACGCAAGGGCTAACGCTGATCAGAAAGGCTAGAAGAGAGGTCACTAACTGGCATTTGCTCTTCAGAACCATAGTTGCCTTATGAGAGGGAAGCACTGTGGAGATTAAACAGTCAAGAGTTTTGATCAATTCCCTTCTACTCATTTGCACATGCCTTCATCTCATAGCATGAGCAAACCAACAAGTTTAAGTGTTTAAATACATATATAAAGTCCTTTAGAAATGTAAAGTCCTATTGTCATGACTTTTGGAAGCTTTGTTTGTGGTGGGCAGGCAATGTCAGGGCACCATGAATGCTGAGAATGTGGTCAAGATGGTAGAGTGCCCATGGATTGATCCAGCAAATGCTCTGTCTTCCAGGCGCAACTTTTACCGAACGGGCCAAGATCTCAACAACTGCAGTACCTGCCAGAACACGGCATGCATCATATACAGGTACTGGACACAGCTGAGACTTGTTCTGCACAGCACAGAAGCAGAGGGTCCACAGAATACTCTAGCCAAGTCTCTTAAACACAGACAGTCGAGACTGAAACAAAAACAGGAGGCATTTGGATACTTGAGTCTTAAGACAAGGTGTTAATGAAATGTTAACATCTACTTCCAAGGCATGAATCACTTTGCTTCCCCACAAGGTCATGAGCAGATCCTTTTGATGTATGTATTCCTACCCTTACTGAACACTAACTATAAGCTCCATGGGTAAGTCCCCCATGCTGTTTTGCAACGTATTTCACAATTAAACCTTGTCAGGTGCATCTTTTGATCTGAGAGAAAGCTAATTCATTTGGACTATCATTAGCAGAGAATATTCTTAGAGGAGAAGGGACTAGAATCAGGACTCACTTTCCAACTCCCAAACCTCTGATCTTCATTATACCATTCCACTACTTCTCCCTCAATAGTCACTCTCCCACACTAAGCACCCACCACATCTTATGACACAGGCTAAGCACTTTGTGTTCATTCTAAGCAAACCATTTACTTTGGGCAAGGGGTGAGGCTGCTGCCAAAAAGATAATGTGTATTTTGATAAATGATATCATATAGTGGTGAGCCTGAAATCAAGAGATTCATAGTTTTTGCTGTTGAAGTTGAGAGCCATCAGCTGGTTTACTCCTCAAAGCTAGGAATGGGAACTCAACCCAGATTTCCTATGTGCATGGCAGAAAATTATTTGAGGCATTATTCCTAAGGTCTAACAGTCAAGGCTTGACCAAAGCACTCTGATGTGGGAAACAGCTGCCTTAATTATTAGGCTAAACACTTGCTCCTCAAAGATCTGTGTTCTAATCCCCAAGTCTCACAACAGCTAATATAACATGGGCTCAATATCTTTATCCGTAGAGTGGGAACAATGATACCTATTCAGCGTTACCTTAAGGACCAAACGAGCTAGCTCTGGTGAATGCCTTTTATAACTACAAATCTCTGCACAAATTCAAGAGCTCATTACTGTTGTTACTGGAAAGATCAATGGCCCCTTAGCTGGAAGCCCATTTTCTTTGGCACGATGGAAAAGTGGTCAAAAGCAGTCATTTCAGCTGATGACATCTAATTTTGCTTGACAAAAGTGTACAGTTTTGCTTTCTCTATTGCTTTTCTCTCTTTGATAAGAAAGGCGGCTCAGAGCCTGAAGCAAAGCACAACCCAAATGGGTTGTCTATGTCTTCTTTAGAGAATTTCTGATGCTTTCCTACAGAATCCTAAAATTTCACTCTAATAAGGGACCAGGTACTTGCAAGTTAGAAGGCGCTTCTGCCTAGGCAGGGTCACAGGCATTTTCTCTTTGAAGCTGTCAGCTCCTCACATGGAGGAGCCACAAGACCAAACGTTTTTACCAAAAATTCAGGACTGCTCACAGAAAATGCTTTTCACCTCAATGTGAAGTCACCCTCGCCCTTCCAGAAAAGGGGTTCTTGCCCAATGCTTGCTGCATTGGAAATCACTAAAACAAAAATGACTAAATGTCTATACAGCTAGGGAGAACAAAAAACTACTCATCACAATAAGAATTATTTTTTAACTAAGCTGCATTAAATTTTGGATAGACTATTCTCTATCTTCTCTCACTCAAATGATTTTGAAATTTGGCTTATGGAAATAAAATGGGCAGGTGGTAATTTGCCAGTCTACCACGAGTTTCCTGACCTTGCTGGGACGAGTCATTTCTGGCCTCTGGGTTTCCTCATCTGAACACGCAGAGCCTTTACAGAGATCTTTCCAATGGTCCACCTTAGTCCTGACATTCAGAGAGTCTAAACTGAATAAAAAGTGGCAATATGTGGCTGAACTATGACCTTCCAAAAAGTCTGAAAATGTTTGCATTTTCTTAGAACTTACCTCAAACACCCCAGATCTTCATTCTAAATGGAGATACACCTTGCACAGTTTAGCCCACTGTCATGCACTTTCCTAAAGAGTATGAATTGTCTGCCTGCCTCCCTCATTGCCATTCAACACCAGACAGTTTGCCCAGACAGCAATGATATCCTTGTATGCAAACCACAGAGAAAGAAAGGGCAATTAATTTGATGAAAGCAAAGAGATCAGAACAACATTCCTGTCATAGGAACAGGGGGAAGATGAGAGTTGTCATTAAAAAAAAATTTTCTTTCAAATGACATCGAACTTGTGCTGTGTCCTGGAAAGTCATATCTTCTAAACTAATGAATAAGTGATGTGGAATACTTATCCGCAGGCCTTGTTAAGCTTCAGTCTCTCCCTGCAGTGATGGATGGGCCCAGTGCACGTCACTGCACATAAAGTACATAGGCACCTGATGGCTTGCCCAGTGGGTCTCCCCCTCTGGATAGGCTGTTGCCAAGTTAGCAACATTTTCTAAACGGTGTTTCCCATAGGCCCTGTCAGCCTGGGGCTACAGCTCTGTCGCTAGCTCTTATCAAGACATGTGGGACCAAGAGCAAAGCCCAGTCATTCCATGCCTACCTCTCTGGGGTTTCCAGGGGATTCCACAAACGAGTAAGAAAGGTTTCTTTTGAGGTTTTATTCTCTTCTCTTTTTTTTTTTTGTCTGCTTTAAGGCTGCAAGCGGATGCAGGGGTGGGGTGTATAGATTTGGCCCAGAGCTTCAAGGTGCTAACAGGCTGCTAGGTATCCATTCACTTCTGGGAAGATCCCGTGGGTTGAGTGGCTGCTGCCAGTGACACTCAGATTAAATAACACTGAAAGACTTAGTAAGAAAGCTGTTCTCTTTTCAAATGTATTTCAATCCTTTTGATTACCTGGAGGGGGAAATCCAGGTAGCCTGCTGGAATGTCTTTAATACCTTTCTAATGCATGCTTATCACATTTCACTGCAAAGACAGAGGAGGGCTCAGGTTCACAGCCCTTGGCAAGCTAACAGTAGCTAGCTGGAATGGGATGATTTTTAATTTTTTATGGGTTATGGGAGGTTTCAACTTTTTAAACTAATCCTCTTAAATATTTATGGGAAAAGATGCAGGTCCCTATGACAAAAAGTGTGATCACCTACTTCGTATACTTTTCGTTATAAAGCTTAAAAGGTGAACTGATTTAGAAGAAAAAAAGTACCAAAAATAACTGTGTAGATGGGACGGGGAACCTCACAAGACCTCCAGAAGGAGTAAACAAGTGACAGAGGCTTGGAAAACGGTGACCTACAGAATTGTCTTCTCTCCTCAAGGGCGAGAAGTCTCCCCAGCCCCATCCTTCCTCCTTCTCTCAGCCTGTTCTCTGTTCCTCCAGTCCTATCTCCCTGCACTTGATCTTCACATTCACTCTAAAAATAGTCGGCAGAGCCTTTGTGGAAGACTTTGACTAACACGGATCATGCGTCTCTTTTCGGGTTGTAGTTCCCAGGAAATAGCAGCTGGATTTCAGTTATAAAATGATCCAATGTTTTAAAGAGAAACGAGTGAGAGTCTGCCGCAGAAGGATTGTGCATCTCCCATCCAATATGTTGCTTTGGGAATCAGAAACGCAAGTGAGACACAATCAGTTCTCCACTGTCGAGTGGAGAGGGAGAGGTTGGCCATGTAAAAGCTGGAAGGTGCTAGGGAAGAGAGACACAGAAGAGCGATTCATTGCCTGAGATGCACCCAGACCAATGACTCCCCTTCTCATCCTTAGCTTCTCTCTATTGCTTCAGCTAAACTTGCAGACATTTTTCCAGTAGTACCCACTTCCACCTAGCTCATCCATAAGATATATTCACATTTATAGAATTTTCCACTAATTAACACCTTTCCACTTAATACACTATGGTCCAAAAGACACTTGTCATCCCCCACACACAAAACTAACTCTCTTTCTTTATTTATTTTGTTCAATGACATGGATCATGAGATAAATCTGCTAAGAAGCCACTAGCTCCATGGACTTATTCTCAAGAACAACACACATCATAATGCTACTGATTCCACCTGTTAAATCCAGTTCTTTCATTCCAACTTCTCATCCTTGGTGTCTCAAATGTGGACTAGTTAGTCTTTTTCTCTCTGTCCCCTTCTACCCTATCCCAAGTGATCCTCCATGCCAATAGCTAAATACTTGCAGAGCAGGCTCTGGCCATGTCACTTCCTTACTAAACAAGTCTGTCTTGGTTCCTGGTGTTCCCTTCAGTATCTCATGACCCGTTTCACCTGCTGATTCCCCGCTCCTCTCCAGATACACAGCCCTGTTCAGCTGATAGCTGTGTCAAGCCTCCGTGCCTTTGCAGAAGTTCCTTCTCTTTCTGTCATGTCTTCTCTGCTCTTCTTTATCTTGATATTTTCATGTCATGTCATGAAAGCCAGGTCCTGAACAGCCTTCTACACTTCCTCAAAAAAGATTCATGTGTGTTCACAACCCTCTACCACTGATTCTGCTGCATCAAAGTGCAGCAAAGTCATGGGCCAGTACCTAGTACATGCTCAAGAGATTCTTATCAAAGAAAAGAACAGCTATATTGACTGGAGAAGAAAAACAAAGTAGCAGTGACATCAGATAATTATTTCAGCTATCTCCAAAGTCAAGTCATTGGGACTCCTGTGTGTACTCCTACCTTGGGTGAGTGTTTGCAGAAACTTAATTACGACTGAGCGCAGTACACATTGTTTCAATTTTCAAATACATCTAGGAAGATGTAACCTATCAGTTCTTACTTTGATGACTCAGAGAACATCCTGAACTTTTATAGGACATTGAGATTCTTGTTCCTAATGGCCACCCAACATCATTGTCCAGTATTTCTGCACAGGCTATAGTGAGAAAAGTCTAGCCACACTAACATATCTCTTCTTTATGGTATTTGAAATGTCTTCATAATAATCTTGAGAGAGGAATTAAAGCATCAGATTTGTATATTCTCTTAATCTAACACCAAAACCCAGGGCAGTAAAAAAGGACAGTTGCCATAAAATTCCCCATCCTAACTCAAGGACACTGTGAAGATGTGACTTCATATAGATAAAGGAATGTTGCAGATGTGATTCAGTTCAGGATATGAGGTCGGAGAGTCCCCTGGACTGCCTGAGTGGGCCCACAGCAGTCACAAGGATCCTCGCGAGAGAGAGTAGAGAGTCAGCTGGAGATCTGATGACGGTGGCAGGGGTCACAAGGTGGGAACACGAGAAGTCCCTACAAGCAGGAAAAGGCAAGGAATTCATCTTCTCTGGAAGGCTTTAGACCTCCAAAGCCGGGAGGGTAAAATTTCTAGTGTTTAAGTCTACTAAGTTCTCACCAATTTCTTCAAGCACCAATAAGAAATTCATACCTTCAGATTAAGTTCTGATAATTTATAAGCTTCTGGAGGTTAGTGTACATGATTTTGACAATTTTCACAACTAGAACTGAGGGCCAAGATTTGTTGGGATAAATTCAAAGGAGGGAAATAAGAAGAGAGCTACCACTTAGTGAGCACCTATTATTTCCTGGTCATTTTAAGTAGTCTTTTTACACTTAATCTTTACAAACCTTTGACAAAGGTTACAGTACTGCACTTGTACAGATAAGGGCCCTGAGGCTCAAACAGGGCACTGGCAGAACTATTCTGGAACTCATCATTGTAATGGCAACCTTAGCACAGTAGAACTCAGCTCTGTCTTCCTGCAAGTTACTTCCTGCAAAAGGCCAGGCTCATCTGATGGATGCAGATCTCAGCAGAGCATTCTACCACAACTGAGATCGACTCATCCAAGGGCACGTTGAGGCTTTGTGATGATGATGCAGGCCTTCGAGGTAACCACAAAGCTTGCTCATGGACCATATGTGTCAGGATCCCCTGGGTGACTGCTGGGCTTTATCCATAGACCTAATATTTCAAAGTGGTAGGTAGAGGAGAGAAATCTGTGACTGTAACCAAGGTCCTAGGGAAAGCCTCAAGCTAAAGAGGCTTGAGGATCAATGAATTAGGCAAAATCAGGGTCTTACAAGGAGACGGCAGTTAATTTATTAGTATCCTTTGTGATGACCGTCCTTTGAATGGAAATGTTTTACTTATATAATGGTCCAGAGGGTATCTTTTGTTTTAAAATGCATTCTTGGAAGGATGACTTTCCTTCTTGCTTGGCTTTGGTTTTAAGGTTAGACATAGATATTCCTAATTATATAAGCCGGATGCAAAAGGAGAATGGAAGCAAGGAAATGGAAAGCGAGAAAAAAAAGGTGTTATTTCTAGAATTGAGTATGTCTTCAAAAATCTCCTGTTTCCAATAGGAAGAGAAAGTGTCTCTCTCAGGCCAATGTGGAGACTGGGCTTGTCTTAAGCATTACTTGGCAGACTTATCTACAGCCTTTCATTCTTCCTACATCACCAGCTCCAGGTCTTATTTGAGATCAGAAACTCAGGTTGAGATCCAGGTTGGCATTTCTCCTTCAATCAAGGTTAAGACCAATTAAAGCCCAATTCTGCTCCCCCGCCAAAAGCCCCAATGCTAGGTGAGCCTGGAGTGTGGACTGCAGACACCAGGCAGGAATTGGTCTGCCCAATGCTGCCCATCACCACCACACACCCTTCATGATAGGAGTGAAGTTCATCCCAGGCGCATGAGTCAAGGGATGGCATGGAATTAAATGGAGCCCCAGTTCTCCATAACCATCCTCTTGGGTCTTCCAATTCCATGGACTACCTCTGCTTGCATTTTCATCATCACCAATGCCTCCACTTTCAAAATCTACCTGCCACAGACTGAGCAGAACTTCTGGATATTCAAAAGGAATTTAGCTCCAAGGGCAGCCCTTTGTATTTAGATATAAGCATTCTCACTCGGGGCTCACCCTTACATTTTTGGCACTGAGAGTATAGGCCGAAGAGGCTTCCTGGATGATGGGTCAAAGCCTTAAAGCTATGCATTCCAGAAGAGGAAAGCAAGGACTTCAGTTTACTAAAGAAGGACTCTACGGAGCTCATAAGCCACTTGAGGTCATGTGTGTTGCCAGGAGTACTGCCTGGAGTCTCCCTCTATAGTTAGGCTGTTTGGCCACAGGGTGTTGGCCGTGTCCGCCCCTTCAAGCTACTACCTAACCAGAGCAAAAAGCATTTCTCTAGCAATTGTAATACACACTCGGTCCTCTGGGTTTAACAACCAGCTTCCCACTTAAATTATTTAGTATTTTCCTTTTGTCTGCTTTTGAGGCTCTCCTAGAGTGGAGTCAGGTAAACTGTGAAGGTCACAGTCTTTCAGCTGCAATCTTCTCTCCAGATGCAGTGAAGTCTACAATGCAAGATAATCATGAAGTACACAATAGAGCTTTTGGTGCATGTGCAGCCCTCATCAAAACCCAGTACGGACTGAACAATCCTATGTCAAATGCTCAAAACATGCAATTCACAACAGTAGCGAAAGCGCCCACAAACAGGGAGTACATGGGCTATTTACATTGTCTTTTGGGGGTTACAGCCATGGAGACTGGTGTGTAGGTGAAAACTTCTCTGACAGGTTGACATCCAAGACATGTACTTGTCCCTATCTCCTGCTTGTCCTGGTGGCTCTGTCCCTTTATTCTCCTCCCTGGAGTATAAGAGGAAAGAAGTAGGATTTACAGCATCAGCAATTTATCTGCAATACAAAACGAAGCCTATTTGAATGTATTAATAGCTTAAGAGGCTGAAACATGGCATAAATCTAAACTCCAGCAAGTTGAGGGTTCCACAGGAATAGCAAATAGGTAGCTACTGGCACAAAAGCACAGTTGACC
The DNA here is from genome assembly GCF_030435755.1 of Ochotona princeps. NCBI lineage: Eukaryota > Metazoa > Chordata > Mammalia > Lagomorpha > Ochotonidae > Ochotona > Ochotona princeps. The sequence continues at coordinate 7,737,023 of NC_080850.1, forward strand.
ACAGAATGGCTTAGTCTTTTTTTCTACCTCAAATTAATGTAATAACAATTAACATTTGCCAAACCAACCACTTCACCAAGCAGTTTGCTAAATATTGCACATACATATATGCGTTATATCATTTCAGACTACCAATGACCCTAAAATGTGGGGTGAATTCTATCCCCATTTTATGGATGTGGAAAATAATCTCCTGCTTTTAGGAGACTGACCTGTCCCTCAATCTCCTTTCTGTTGACCTTGCCCCTTCAGCACACACACTTACATGAAACTTCTATGACGTGACCTACTCTTTCTCAGGGTTTAACAGGCAGACCTTCTTGTCACAGGATCCCAAACTCAGATATCCTTCAAAGGCAACAATCAGCAGGAAAAATTTCCAGAGCTTGAGCTGGCTTTCTTGTTTGCCAAGAGAAGGTGTTTCCCTCAGAGTTTGCCTGCCAGCAGACTGATGCCTTAAAAGGGAGCACTTGATAGTAAGCAAGCTGGTCATTAGGAGAAAGTTTTTTTTTTATTATTTTTAATTCATTAATTACATTGTATTATGTGACACAGTTTAATAGGTACTTGGGTTCTCCCCACTCCTCCCCAAACCCTCCCACCATGGTGGATTCTTCCACCTTGTTGCATAACCACAGTTCAAGTTCAGTTGAGATTCCCCCATTGCAAGCATATACCAAACATAGAGTCCAGCATCTTATTGTTCAGTCAAGTTCAAAGGCTTCTTAGGTATATCATCTCTGGTCTGAAGACAGAGCCAGCAGAGTATCATCCGGATCAATTAAAAGCTCCAACATACCATCAGCAAAAATTTACATCATTATGGAATTAATTGACATAGTAATGAGTAACCAATATGTTAAAAGTAAATGCGAGTTCTTAACCACCTTCTGTGACCACCTCATTGACATTTCAATTTTAGTTTATACACAACATATAACATACATAACATAACATGTTATACATAACATCATATCATCTTAAATTAAGGCAAACATGTGGTATTTAACCTTTTAGGATTGGCTCATTTCCCTTAGCATTATGGTTTCCAGTTTGGCCCATTTGGCCAGCAAGGAAAATAATCAACAAAGTAAAAAAGCAACCCACAGAATGGGAGAAGATCTTCGCGCACTATGTAAGTGATAGAGGGCTAATCTCCAGAATATACAAAGAGCTACAAAACAACCAAAATGTCAAAACAAACAAGCCACTCAAGAAATGGGCACCGGAAATGAGCAGACACTTCACAAAGGAACAAACCCAAATGGCAAATAAACATATGAAAAAATGCTCAAGTTCCCTGGTAGTAAGGGAAATCCAAATTAAAACATCAATGAGGTACCACCTAACGCCAGTAAGACTGGCCCACATGAATAAAAGCACCAACAACACTTGTTAAAAAAAATTTTTGTTTCTTTAATAGCATTTTGTTTTTTTTCATAGCTGAGTAGTATTCCATGGAATAGATGAACCATAGCTTTCTTATTCAATCCTCTGCTGATGGGCATTTTGGCTGCTTCCATGTTTTTGCAATTACTGATTGTGCTGCTATGAACATAGGAGTGCATGTTGGTTTCTCATAAAACAAGTGTTCTGGATATATTCCTAGGAGTGCTATTGCTGGATCATACGGTATGTTGATTTTGAGTTGTTTGAATGTTTTAGAACAATATCACATTCAGGATGGGGGGGGAACTCCTGTTGCCCAGAGTGTCCTCCTCCAAAGCACCTCCCAAACAGTGTGATTTATTACATGCACAGGAAACCAAACCATCTTCATTGCTTCTATCAGTTCTTACAGCAAATTCTTGCAGAAAGAATGCTGCAAGAGGTCAATAGATCCGTAATGCAACAGCGCTCTGTGAGAGAGGGAAGAGTGAAAAAAGAGGGAGAAAAAAAAACTAAAACAAAATGTTTTCTTCCTAGAGAGGCACCAGAGAGCATCCATTTACCAGCCAACCTGCTTGGAGATGGCAGTGATTTGCCCACACTTCTCCTTACAAGAAGCACAACACCCACTTGTTCACTGGGCACATTAGCAGCAAACCCTGGACCCAAAACTGCTGAGCCCAGATATGACCTTGAATAGACTGCCTCCAAATGGAGTGGATATATTTTCTCAGGCATGTAGACTCACTGTTGATGCTTTCCTGACATCAAGAAAAAAATCTGTAGAGTGGGCTGCTCAGTTAGTCCTTGAATGATCCCCTATCCAGACAAATCCAGGTTGAATCACATTCCATTGAGTCCCATGGGGTCACCAGGTCTTTGTCAACCCCTGCCACCCAGTATACACATATGTTTTGTGATTAGAGTTGTACACTGTCACAGATTACTGTGTTACTTCAATACAGTTCATCCTAGTGCACAAGCTCAGAGGCTAGATGCAACATGGGTTCAAATCTTGATTCTGTCACTTATTTCTATGTGCATTAGCTAAATATTTAACCTCTCTTTGCCTCAGCTTATTAACTTGTAAGATCAAGGTATTCTATCCTGTAGGGCCGTGAGTAAGTATGAGACAAGTAACTTAAACTGGTAGTCCAGTGTTTATCAGATAAATGTCATTTCATAAAGCCCAAACTGACCTTGACACCAGGTTTTAGATTCTGATCAGAACTCAGTGTGACTCCCTATTGCCAACTTGCTTGTCCATTAAATGGACAACCTTTCTATCTCCTTTTTTAAAAAAAAAAGTTTCATTTGAAAGGCAGAGGCATACAAAGATCTGTCTGCTGGCTCATTCCCCACATGGCTATGGTGGGCAGGCTAGTTCAGGCTGAAGCCAGGATCCAAGGTCTCTCACGTGGGTGCAGAGGCTCAAGGACTTGGGACATCTGCTGCTTTCCTGGATACAGAAACAGGGATTTGGATCAAAAGTAGCACCGGCCCCCAGGACTGGAACGGACACCCATATTGGATGCCAGTGCTGCAGATAATAGCTTAACTCACTGTATCACAGTGACAGACTCTTCCTGCCTGAGCTATCTTGAGGACAAAATAAAAACACTGACCTGCAGTGTTTTATAACTTTGAAAGAGTTATATAAAGCTAAGAGGTTTCTTATATTTGTTTGTTCCTATATAAACTTTTATCTCCTCTTGGCTCACCCAACTTCAGCTTGTCCTGCCAAAATCTTACATCCATAACCTAGCTCTGTTCTTTGCTTATGTATTTACATATCTACCTATTTTTTGCTGTATGCTCCTCGCTGTTTCTCCTTCCAGACACCATGACTTAAGGGTCTGCCTGCTTCCAATTACTTTGAAAAATATCCTTCTGTTTTTTACCTAGTATGACAGTTAGAGAATACATCTATCAGGTAACTTACTGAGGGGCTTTCAAGAAGGAAGCCTTAAAGTTTTCCAGGTTTACTTTCTAAACGGAAGGTGACACTACCCTCAGACATCTCCTTGAAAGGCTCCAGGACTTCCTCGGAGAACTGGGCGTTCACAAGTGCCATGTATCCTCTGGAGGATCACCTCTTGCACCTAGACCACTATGGGCTGTCTCAATGGTTGCTGCATGAATTCTAACTCTTAACAATGTCTTAACCGATCAGTGTCTCACATTATGAGCCAGGAATCTGCATCATCCACTAAGCACTCACCACCATCTTCTTGTGATCTCTGCTGGAACACAGGGTGTAGAAATGACAGGGAGGGTGGGAAAAGGTAAGGGTGACAGGATAATAAGGGTAAAATCTATTGGCAAAGAGCAGGTCAGGTTGAAAAGTTTATCACTCACTGCTATGTCTTCATTCCTGGACTGAAATCCAAAGCAGAGTCATTCACAGAATTTACAGGCTCTCTCTTAAGAATTTACTGGAAATTCTCACCAAGTTGGCAACCTGCTACTCCTTGTAGGGAGCCATTGAGCACAGTGTGGGTTGGCTAAGTATGCAGTTAATGGGATCTCCTCTTCCCACTAAAGCTCAAGAAGAAAAGCAGATAGGCGAGGGCACTGCCCCATCCCCATGTAGATGGCAGCTTCCATCAGGGCAAAACACACTTTCTCTCCTCCCCTCCACACTAAACAGTAGTTTGTCAAATGGATGAATAAGAAGAAAAGTGACAATTTTCCTTTATGCTAATAAATTGCTTTGGCCTAAAACACATTAATCAATTTCTTTGTAAAGTGCACACACTTTTCTACATTCTGCTATTTGCCTGGCCTTGAAAAGAAAGTCACTTTCAATCCCCTTTAAACTGTCAAGATCAGTGGGGGCAGCCAAGAGGGGGTGGAGGGGCTCCCTAAATCCTAGTGATTATATTGGAACCCTGCCATGTTTCCATAGAGACATCAAACGGAAGCAAGGGATGAGGAGCAATGCTGCTGACAAGGTATACAATTATCAAAAAGCTGAAGATATAGCAAGAAGATGAGACATACAGTCCCTGGGATAGGAAGATAAGGGACATAGATAAGATGAGCAGAGTAGGGAGAGAACAGGGGCTAGGCAAGGTGATTGCACCTGTCATTACTTCTCATCTGTACAACTGCCCAGCAAGGTAGCTGTTACAACCTCCACATTCAGCTGAGTCACAAAAAGAAAAGAAACTTCCCCAAAGGTCACCCAGCCAGTAAGTGGTGCAGCCTTGGTTCAAACCCAACGGTGTTCAACTCAAAAGTCCTCACTCCACTCTCCATGCTGCACTGTACTTCCCGTTGTGATTATGAGATGTCGTTTATTTTCTGCCTCCTGGCTTTTTATTTTCCACATAGGCCTGCCAGTTGTATACACAGTTTGAAATCAACCACAGCAATATTTTTTCCCTGACATTTATCAGAATACTTGTAAATCTTGACAGACTCAGACGATTTGTTGTTGTCTGTGTGGATGATGGAGCAGAGAGGCTTCATGTGGAAGATGAGGCTATCAGCCTGTGTATTATGTGTGCATTCATACAATTTGGTAAGAGCACGAAGATGAAGGACTGGAAAGAAGAGAGAAATATGAAGCTTATCTTAAAAGAAACTTGTTCTTTTAGTCACCTATCTTGAACCCTGGGAGGAGCCACAGGGACAGGGTTCAAGTCTAGCTGGCTTATCGTTATTGCCTTGGAGCACAATATCAGGCACAGAGCAAAATGGATGAATGCATGGATGAAATGTTCTGTGCCAGCAAGCTTCATTCAGTGAATGCTAGAATAGGCAGAGGTACCTACGTTGCTGCCTCGTGGAGCTGTACAATGAAGATCATTTTTAACCCATGGTAGGCAGCCAAGGCTATTTCAAACACTAGGAGAACTGTCCATAGGAATGTTGTCTACCTGTGAACCATGAATGTTCCCAGTGCTTGTAGGGCATGGGAAACGAAATTTGAAATTTACCGTGTTACGTCCTTTCCTTGGGGCAGGGAAGGACTTAACAAGGGCAATTTCTTGGCTTGCCAGTGGATTTTTTTTTCAGTTTTCACTTGGGAAAATGAAGTACAGATGGTACAAACAAAAACTGACTCCACTGACCAAGACAAACAGGTGCAATACCGGTGATGCATCCTGTATGTAAACACAGTGTGTAAGTCTGTGGATGCCTCTGCTTACTGACGTGGCCAATCTTGAGTTTTTGCTGAAAGGTCTCTGATAGTTCTTGATGTTGGCTAAAGTTTGCTGAGGACATCAAGCCACTGCAATAGCAGTGCCAAAAGATCAGCAATAGTGTCTCCTGTCTATCATTCCTTTTCAACATCTAAATCAGGGCCTGGCCCATGGAAGATGCACAATAAACTTCCGTGGAATAGCTGGCTACACAAGGAGTGTCCACTTCGTGCTGCACATTGTACATGCATATGCCATCTAAATCTTACATCTTATAACTAGGTACTGTGCTTCTATTGAAGATGAAGATACTGTGGCTTGAAAAATGGGAAATGGTTTCTATAAAACACCAGCTAACAAGTTAGAAAGCCTTGAAAAACACAGCTTATGTTTAATCCATTATACAGTTCACCCAGTTAGGATTATGTCCCTACAGATGGTTCCAAAGAGAACCAGAAAGATGAAATATGTAAATGAGGGACAAGAAAATCAAGGAAAGGTTCATTAAAAGTACAGAGACAATTAGACATCTTTTTTCCAGAGCTAGCATCCCTCCCATCCCTAACTTGGCTATGGTGTTGGCCACTTCTCCCTTCTCATGTTAGAGCCCTGCCTCATTCATTTCAGAAGGTCTGCTGAGACCATACCTTTGGGGGTTTCATTAGTCAGACAAGCACTCACAATCTGCCTTTTCAGCAGCATTCATCCTGAACCTGGAGGGAGACATGGAATAGCAGATGAGGACCAGGTCCCTTTAATGATGGCCACTTTTGAGCTCTTGCTGGGTATAAAGACGTCCACCAGTTTCCTACGTCCCCACCCAACATGCGGTCTCCAGTCCTCTACATGCAGTATTTCACCATCTTCCTGGCTAAGCAAGAAGCATGCACTATTTTCATAACCCGTCATTTCTACACTTTTTATTCCCACACTGTTTCATCCCGGATCCTTCTGTGAGCCCTGGTAGGGCACTAGGCAACAAACACATCTATAGCTTAAGGGTGTTTGAGCCAAGACCCTGACACTGACAACTCCTCTGTAATCTGCTGGGGAGGAAAGCAGACAATTGAGAATAGAGGGCGCCAATGCACAGTCTGCAGGATGTCTAACTGGATTCCTTTTTTCTGTCCCAGCCCTCTGAGAGTTTCTAGGGAGACTGAGCGGAGACAAGAAAGCTGAGAGTGCCTGGGGTATACCAGCCGGATTTCCAGGAATGCAGAAATTGGGAGAGGGGGCTGTGAAACTTCTTCACAGGTCTCACCTTCTGCTCCAAATCCCACCTGTTGGGGACCCTGGCCCCTAAGGGTTCAGGTTCAGACTTCTATGGTTTTTTGACAGTCAATACAATGCAATGGAGTCTGTCAGGATATACATTAATGGCTCCAATACACACAAGTAAATAGCATTAAAAAATGGAGGTTGGAATTGCCCATCAATGAAAGTGTCCTGAAATGTATCTCAATATTAAAGTTCTTGAGATATATTATTGAGTTGAAAATTCTAAAAGCAAGACACAATATGTTAACAGTAATCAGATCAATGATAACGATAATGAGAGCTAATGGATATAGTGGGCTTACTATATTGCCAAACACCACTCTGAGCACTTCATGGATATTATCTGACTTTACACCTATGCGGGTAATTAAAAATAAATGGATCATGCAAATAAAAGATCCTCAAAAGAGATCATGGAAATATGTATCACAAAAACACTACCTAAATTTTGAAAAGTTACACATTATCTTTTAGTTTGATATTCTATGAACTTCAGCTTTAAAGACTAATTGAGTTATCTGAAAGGTTTATATATTTATTTGGAAGATCTATTTATTTATTTTAAAGTCAGTTACACAGTGAGGGGAGACCTAGAAACATACACAGAGAAGGAGAGGGAGTGAGAGATCTTCCATTCACTAGATCACTCCCCAAATAGCCTCATGGCCAGGACTGGGCCAGGCTGAGGTCAGGAACAAGTAGCTTCTTCTGAGTCTCCTATATGCATGCCAGGGTACCAAGGAGTGGGACCATCTCATGCTGTTTTTTCTAGGCCACTATCAGGGAATTGTATCGAAAGTGGGCAGCCAGGACTCCAACTGGTGCCCTTATGAGATGTCCGTGTTGTACACAGCAATATAACCCACTGTGCCACAGTGCCACACCAACTACAAACTTACCAAAATACTCTTGAGTTAATTCCAAAGAACACTTTTATAAAGAGGCACTATTATTATTTGCACTTCAGATGAGGAAACTGAGCTGTCCGTTTTGTTGGGTATTCCTCAATATCACTTAATTCCTTAAGAATAAGGTCGTATGGGGCATTAATGCACAAAAATCCATTATTAGAAGCATTAAATAGATATAGTAGAGAGATTGGAGCCAACAATTACTGAATACTCATCTACTATCAGGCTGTCCTGGTACATGTCTCATTTACAATTAATAACATCCCTGTGAGAAAGGCAATTAAATGAATGAGGAACTTGATAAATGAAAAGGTAGGAAAATTTGCAGGTCACATAGGCAGTAGGTAACTAAGGATCTGGGACATGAACCTAAAGCCTATGTTAGCTGGGCACCTACTGACATGAAATCAGTCCATGCTGGGTTAATCAATTCCTTGCTTCCACTCTTTGTGTTTTTCAGTGTTGAATATGATTTTCGGCAGCAAGAAGGCAGGTTCCATGAAGTTTTGCAGAGTCTGGAGGAAGCTGAACCAACTGAAGAAGCTTCTCCTCCACCAAAGTCTCCAGCAGAACCCCCGGTCCCTGAGAAACAAGACCTGAGGCGGAAAACCAAGAAGGTGAAGAAGAAGTGCTTCTGGTGGATCTGAGCTGGCTGGGACTGTCCACGCTGCCTTTCCCATGTTCCTCCGTGTACCTCCCTGAGGTGGGGAACCACTGCCCCCGAGGTCCTCTGCTTCTCTACAAATGTCCGGGGCTGCAGACCACTTGATGTGTGAAACAGAAGAGTTCCATGGGGCTGCTGTAGCTGCTGCTGGATGCCAATCACCAACCTAGCCCCATACTTGCCACTGCTGCTGAGGACTTCCGGGACCCTGGAATTCTCCATCACTCACATCCAGGCCCCATCCTGGTCTGTGAGTTCAGATTCCCATGGCTAGATCCTCGCTGCACTTTCCAATAACTCCATCCTATCAGGCACTTGCTTTTTAGCCTGAGCTCATCACCCCCCCCCCAAAATTAAAAATTAAAATGTTGTGTAGAGCAGAAAGACACAGAAGGTTATAAGCAGATACTCTCGAAAACCAATTAGATCGAATACCAGTGTACATAAGCACAACAGAAATGGGCAGTGCATAAAGATGTAAGATCACCCTATTGTATTGAGGTCGTCTTCATGTTAATCGGATCCTTGATCCCAAATCAAGGCGCTGTCATCTCATGGTGAGCAGGCCTTACTGTCTGTGTCAGACTAAGGTGAGCCTAGGGTGTAAGGAACCTATCAAGGTGATTGTTCTGTGTGATAGGCATTCAAAGAGTGCATTAGTGTCTGTGATTGTCTCAGGGCCCGCTACAAACCTGGCTGGGGCTCAAAAATGCCTAACCAATGGGTAGAATCTGGCTGGGGTGTGAACTCTTGGATTCTATATTTCATTTACCGGAGATACTAAATATCATGAAGATACATCTAATCAGTGACACAATTATCGCTAAAATACAACATAATACTGTTTCTTATCCTTTCAACCTTGCAACAATCTTGTATATAGGTTCAAACATATATGAGTCTGCTCTGTCTCCCTTCATTGTAACTGGGCAATGGCCACTTGACTGAAGAAGCAGCAGGACTAAGGATGAGGATGTAATTGTTTCCATTTCAGTTCTAGAAACATCTTTTTTTCCCAAAGTCTCTGTTCTTTATTGTCCAGCTCGTTCTTATGAAAAGACCCCGAAGTTGCACGGCTGAATAAGCTATTAAAGTAATGCAATTAAATAATAGCTACACACTCTTGGAAACTGAAGGGTAGGATGATAAGGCTCGGATTCTTCCTTGTCACGTTCTCTGTTAGCCTGTGATTCAAGTGATACTGCTAGAAAGAACTCCTAAATGAAGAAGGCACTTAAAACCCCCTTTGCTGAAGGTCTTAGATCTGAGTTAGGCCTTTGCAGAGTACAGGTTCCTGTGTGGTGGTAGGATGCTTATCCCCCACTGCAAATTGAGATCAACTGTGCCAACCATCCCAAGAGTTTCACCTTCCCTTGTGACAGCCACTGCAATGTATAAAGCTATTTCAGCAGGAGCAAGAGGCAAATTTGGCAAGGCATCTCAGCTTGCACTATTTAAGTCTTGGAATGTCATTCAAGATGTTCTTGTTCTGTTTCTAGTGTAATATTGAAACCCACAAAATGAGACCAGAATACATAATGTCAAGTCAGAATTAAGATAAATATACTTGTCGTACTTACAAAGCCACATTTCAATAAGATATGCTACCCCTGGCTCAAAGCCACCATCTTTCTTCCTGTATCCATACAGTCAGCTTTCAGTTGGCCCCAGCAATGGAAAAGAACAGCATAGAGGATAATCCAATAAAGCAAAACCATTTGGGAACTCTTATGTAATTTTATCTTGTAGTAGAGCTTCGATCTTAATTTGCTTGGCTTATGCTAATCTCAAAAGAATTTATTATACTCTTGGACATCATGATCAAATGAAAATAATCCTGTTCCTAGAATGAACAGACCCAGACAACAGAACAATCTATTATACTAGCCTTTGGCAAGCTGTTTAAGTTTCAGGGTCTGTTTGACCATTCCTGAACAGAGATAAAAATACCTACTCTGCTATAAAGATCTTTGCACCATCCACTATCAAATGAGCAGGATGACTCAGAAATAAGCTGGATCATTTGCCAAAGTTAGCCTGGAATTATGAAAAATGCTTGAGCTAACTCATACAAAATTAAGAAACTCATGAATCCATACAGCTCTGAGGAGTTGGGGATCTCACTCAAACCCTCAACTGAATTAAATGGAATCAGGGTGGGAACTATTAGTATTTCTAGAAATAAAATCAACTGAGGTGATAAAAATTCTATACCAAAGCACAACAGCTGCATGGCTTGGGTCACTTCTCTGAAACTGAAAAGGAGTTCTCTTCTGAAAATTAAATATTTAAAATGATTATGAGGGAAAAAGGATTTGCGAAACAAGATTCTGCTGGATAAGAGTGATCATCTCTATGTTTAAAACATCATTAACACATTTACAAAAACTCTACACTCATGCTCGTGTGAAAAACACTGCTTCTTTGTAAAAATAATATATAACATCTACCATGATATTCTACAGAAATGCTATATGTGAGGTTATATGGTTTTATGAAAAATATTCATTTAGCAAAAATTACTTTTATAAAATTGAAGGGGGAAAAGTCCAATACATCAACTTAAATTGCAGGAGTTTATGTAGCTGCTTTCTCTGTAGTTAAAAAAATGCATACTCATTATCCTTGGAACTTAATACCAGCTCATCTATAGAGCACCTTCTTAAAGACGATGTACTAATGTAAGGTTTTGTAAATTTCTAAACTGTTTTAAAGGGGATATTATCTTTTGCAATAAACTTACATATTTTTCCTAGGTCTTAAGACTCCATTATTGTTTGGGTGACAATAGGCAAACTTAAGAAGGAAGTCTATTGGTCCCAAGGGCAAGGACAACTTGCATTCTGGATTGCTTTCAGCTATTTCTCAGAGAAACAAACAAGAGAGTCAGGATTTCGTGTTGCGATGATCAAATGGGAGCCCACGTGTCCTAAAGCCAGGAAGGACACAAGAATGAACGTAACTGTTCTCAAGTTCATCCAAACAAATATATGCTCATGATTTTTATAACTAAGCTCATATTCCTGGACTCCAATTCATTCAGTATTTTCTTTATTTTCTTTAAAAGTTCACTTTATATTACTAGCATGAGAGAAATCTGTATCATGTTCTAGAAATTGATGACCTAATCAAACCTACTTCATTAAAAACTTGATAAAAAATAAATACTTTTGAGGGTGCTAAGTCCCACATCAACAATCTTTGTTAAAAAAAGAGATCGGGGCAAAGATCAACACATATCATAACCATACTAACACCAAGCCCATTTTCTAATGGACTAATCATGAGAATTAAGAGATCACTGAAAATAAGTGATCTTCAAATGCTTCTACTTTTCCCCTCAGTCTTGTCCAGGAACCATCTAAACCCTTCTTGTTTACAGCCTAGAGTACAATGCTCCTGCTCTGTCAGCTTGGGAAAAACAAAAACCAGACTGCACACAGAATCAAAAGCTTTGGGTGAACAACCATGAACAAGCTACTGAATCTCTGTGAGCTCCACGCCCTCCCCTTCTAATGCCAGACCTATCCCCTGCTTTCCAAGGATACCCTGACAGTCAACTGAGTGGAAACCCTAAGCACAACAGGTGGCACAGAGCAGGTGCTCAACAAATGCACTTTCATGCACTGCAGTAATTTCCAAGAGGAGATGTTAGATGCTGTCAGGAGGCTATAGTGACTTTCAGAAACAAACCTAAGAATTTTTTATGACAAGCAACATACCTTCCCAGCCTTACAAAAACCATTAGAAACTATCGTGATGAATGGTTAATAACAAAGTCCTGCCTGACCCAAACAAAAACAAAAACAAAAACAAAACAAAACAAAACAAAACAAAACAAAACAAAACAAAACACTGGGCAGAGCATGTAAAACACTCCGGGGAATGATGAAGGATACTTGTTGCCTGAGATTAACTCTCCTAATGGTGCAAATGATTTCTAAACAGAGGTTCCTTCCATTTTAAGCAGGTGATTAAGTAAAGGTAGCTGATTTGCTTAGGAACTTGTAGAAGACAGGGGGAGGTAAATACTTGGAGGTGTGTGTGTGTGTGTGTGTGTGTGTGTGTGTGTGTGTGTGTTAGGTGGGATTTGTAAAGGGAACAGGAACATTGCAAGAAACAGTACAGCTAAACTTGAAACCCAATCTTCCTTTCATTAACTGAGCTAAGTCCTCTGTACAACCTTCCTTTGAAAAGGCTCTAATTTTAAGCTGTAGAGGCAGGTTGTTGCATGCTAAAAACATATTTATTTTTTTTAAGTTCCAAGAATTAAAAATAGTTTTATGATCAGTATGCCCATAAAGCATTGCTTGCAGGAAAAAGTGCTAGGGGACAAATCCAAAGCCAATACTGGTTGCACTGAGTACAAGTCTCTTTCCACCAAATCCATGATCATAATCTCCGCCATGGGTGCCTCCCTCTCGACCTCCTCCCCATCTTCTTTTAGCCACATTCAGCCTAAGTTTCTACTGACCAGCTTACACCAACCCTATTCATGACGCCTCCCAAGGCCATGCTTGCACACTGCCTCCTACGCAACCTTCAGCCTGTGAAGAGCAAGAAGGCCTATGCTGGCAGCACCTTGGAGCTTGGTTTTCTCACTGACAGACAAGCTAGGTGGAAGGTCCATATGCCTCTTCACCATATTCTTCCTGTTTCAAACCTCTTTCATCTCTTAACTGGCCTCTATAGAAAGTCCCAATAACCCCCTCCGCATATACTCTCATTTGCAGTTCCCATTATCTACACAGAGACTGTAGGCTGGCTTTCTGTTACTGAAGTTAAGGACCTATAACTGTGAAGAAAGAGGTACATCTGGATTACAGTTCCAGAGTTTCAAGGGAATAACTCTGGCATCAGTGTGACTCTTGTGAGGGCCTCAGTGGAAGGCAATGGGCACAGCACAGTACAGGGGCCAGAAATCAGGGGACAAAACAGAAAGCAAGAGAGACTTAGGAGTCTAGGATCCCTTCCTGTGATGGCAGTGCCCCTAAGCGACCTAAAGACCTGCTACCAGGGCCCACCTCTTAAAGGTCCATATCACCTCTCTGCTTCCTAAAGAAGCCCAAGACTCATTTGCACAAAACCAAGAGAATAAATCACATCCAGGCCATAATGGCTGCTGAAGGGCTCACTGAAATATCTAGACCTGAACCATGTCACATTCTGATGAAACACTCAATGACTTTCCCAAAAACCTAGCAAGTCAGACAAGGTCTGTTGCCATGATCCAGAGGCCTGCATGACATGTCCCTGCTTCTTTCAGCTCTTCCACAGGGCTTTTGGCTCTGTGCCCTCTAGTTTCACTGAAGCTACTTGAGACCCTTAGATCTAACCTGTTAACAACCCCCGAAGCTCCTGCCACCTGAAATATTCACCACCGCCCTCCTTACACACTTTCCAACTCCACTGGGGTTTTCTAGACAACACCACCCGCAACTATCACCCTCACTCACTCCCCTAGATAATCCCCAAATACTCCTCCCAGACACTCACTTTGCACCAGGCACTTTACCATCCAAGTCCTTGAAACACTTGTCCTTGTGCATATGGCCATGGTGCTCTTTGATGAAAGTATGTCTAGTAACACTATAACCTTCCTCAGGCAGGAATCTTGTTTCTTTTTGCTTGCCTTTGTATCTTTAGCACTTACCACATGAGATTTGAAAATGGGCTACAGGAATAAATTAACAAATACATTGTATCCAGTGGAGAGACACTCAAGCTAGAGTGTCAGTTTTTGTCTTGGCCATCAGAAGTCACACAAGGCTGATACCATTGCTGTACAGGGTCTAGTTTCTAGGAATTAGGGTTGTCAGCTATAATGTCCTTAAGGTTTCAAACTCCACTGTGGTCCACATGGGATTCAAAACCCAAACGCGTTAAGAAGCTACTGTCCTCTCCCATTGACACTCCAGTGCTTTTGTCCTGATTATTGACAGCCCAGTTTAACCTTATTTAGGAATAAATTGCCATCATAATTAAATCCTGATGCATTTTGCACATTTTACCAAGATACTGCCTTATTGTGTGAAAGAGAAAATGAGTTCTGAAATGAAAGCAGATTGTTAACTATTTTCTGTTATAATGTTTCTATTAAAATGCCAGAATTTATTACATGGGACCCAGTCCACTTCAGACAAAATGCAATTTAAAAGAGACAGGGCCTGCCCAACTACAGGAGCATTTTTGGCACAGCATTTTCTCTTGGCTTCCACCACAGCTAAAATGAAAAGACAATAAAAATCACACCAAAAAGATTATATGCTCCAAAGCAAATAAAAGCTTTGTTATCATGAATGGCTTTCACAAATTCTCAGAATTCATAAGTATATTATATTAAATTTCACCCAGATGAAACCCGTATATTTTTCTCCATCATATTATATTCTCCTCAATAAACATGTCCTTAGATCATCAGCTAAATACAGTGACATCTACCCAGAGCATCAGCTTAGTTTCCCTGGCAACACACACAGTATTGTAATACCTGATTATGCCAGCAAAACCAGCTTCTTGCTCATGAAGCAAAGGGGGCTCAGTTTTCAAAGCTCCTCCACTGATCTCATGAAACCTTCCTGGTCCCAATCCCATGGCCAGAAATCACCAACAGGTGATGGATGAAAAGAACAGTTCCTCTTACTGCTTGATTGTTTGCATGTCACAAAACAGGTACCCATTGACTTAGTAGGATCCCCTGGATTAGGTCCCTGCCTCTGCTTCACAAATGTGCACCCAGTCACTCCAAGAACATTTCTGAGCCATAATTACTTCCACCAGTACAAAGTAATCGAGCACCTTCTCTTTGTGAGGCTATGTGCCAAAGAAGATTGGAGGCAGAGTTCATCTCCTCACAGGGCTTGCACTCAGTGTGGCGGCTTCCCTTGATATGCACATGTCCTTCTGTGATCTGCCACCCCCAAGATGTCTTTGCCCCTCTTGCTTCAGCCCTCCTATGCTCTGGAAGCTAGTTCTCGGCCCCTTCTGCCCACTCAGCTATGTCAAATCTCCTGCGACTGCGGGCAGCTTTCCTCTTTTTGTAACATTCAGAGACTGGAAAGTCTTCGTTCACTGGAAATGGAAGACTTTAGAACATAAGCCCTTCAGTTCTCCTGGTCACCAAAGTCCACCTTCTCTAATCTTGTACCAGCCTCACCAAATACGGTTTCTTCCTAGCTGCCTGGGGCACTCTCAGACACACATCAGGCCCCAGGCTTTTATATCTCTAGCTACATCCCACCACCACTGAAGAACATAAAGTCCCTTCCACAGCAGACAAGACTCCTTAAAATCTGGTTCCAGCCCAATGATTAGAGCTTGACTTCTCACAGTTCACTATCCCCAAGCCCACCTCATTGCTATTTCCCCAGGCAGGAAGAAAATAATATTTATCAGCGGCTTCACACATGCTATTCCCTTTACATAACACACTATCCCATTACCTATGTATCATTTAAGGAGAAAAAGGAGAGGAGCAATATTAATATCATACTGACAACAAGAGCTCTTGTTTCACAAAGTTATGGAACCATAACTAGATGGTTTCCTTTCCACAACTACTAGTTAACGATGACCCCTATTTTCCAGAAGAATAAACTGAGGACTGGGAGAGATGCATGTCCAAGTACAAAGATGGAAGAGGGTCACACAGATTGAACTGACCTCACCTGAAGTGCCTGTAATCAGAGCTGGTCTAGATTTGTGAATTTTTCAAACTCAGGACTATTTACATATACTTCATGAGATATCTTGGGAATAGGACTCCAGTCCAAACTTGAAATTCAGCTTATGTCTCACAGCTTCGTTAGAATCCAGTCTGAAGGTTACCTGGTGCAATATTTTCAGTTCACTTGCATTTCAGTGTCAACCCAGCGCTTGAGGTCAGGTCTAAAATTTTCCACTTAAGATACGACAGCAGTTCTCACAAATGTTTCTGAAATTTGGAGCATTTGCAATTCCAGATTTTAGGAACAGGGAAGCCTAGCCCATAATAGCTATTATCTATCAAGGCCGTACTGTACATTAGGCTCCAAGCAGCAGGCTTTTCACATATGCTTTCATTCAATGCACACCATGAGATCGGCAGGTAATGGCCATTATTAACCTCATTTTACAGATCAGGGAAGTGAGGATCTGAGCCATGAAGAGATTTCTCAGCTGTGGAACGAGGCCTCCTCACACCCTAAGAAAAGAGGACACCAGCTTCTAACCTGTCAAATCCTTTCAGATTCCACAGCTGGCCCCCCAAGTCCACAGCCCCAAGAAAGCTATGCTGCCCATGAACACGCTCAGTCAATGCCCCATGGCAAATGTTCTGCTTCTGCAACTCTCCAAAGACAAGAAAAGGCTGGTTTATCTTCCTGTGCCAGGAAATAGGGCAAGAAAACCCGTGGTGTCTTACCTTGAAGAGAACACACACAATCGCTTGTCCAAAATCTTATTTGTCTATCTTCACTAAGAGAAGTCAAAAGGCACTGAGCTCTCTGGGGATAATTTCATTAGGATTCACTGACATGCAGGGAGGTCTGCGTGGCTGCATTTCCCAGCACTGGCTGTGCAATTACCAAACTCTTTCTCCTGTGCGC
The DNA here is from genome assembly GCF_030435755.1 of Ochotona princeps. NCBI lineage: Eukaryota > Metazoa > Chordata > Mammalia > Lagomorpha > Ochotonidae > Ochotona > Ochotona princeps. Next base: position 7,754,001 of record NC_080850.1, read on the forward strand.
TCTGGGTGCTGACAGCTGCACCTCTGGCCTGGCTGGTGAAGGCCTCAGCTTGGACATCAGCTTTGCCAGTGCCTGAGCACACCTGCTCGGCAGAACCACGAGATGTGTCACACTGACTCAGGTGTCACATCCATAGCATCAACAGTGGCCTCAGAATCTTTACTGTCCAGGGTCACCCTCTGCTTACAGCACAGCGCTGTTTCACTGGATAAACCAGGCAGAATGTAGTAGCTGTCTTCACAAATCTAGGAAGCTTCCATAGCTCAGCATGGGAGAGAAGCAAGGTTTAAAGACTAAAATGGGCTTTTTCATGTCACAGACTGCTCACTCCCATTTATCAAAAAGAGTTAAATCACGCAGCTAGTGCAATAGGAAGTATTTGGGAATTGTGGAAAATGCACAAGAGATGCCGAAGAAAAGTGGCCTAAGCTCTTACATAAAAGGCTAAAATGAAATTATTCTTTTCACAGCTTACTTTTAAAATCAGAACCTTTTAAAGCTCATCTTTCATCTGTTCTTTTTTACACTAATTCATCTATTGAAAAGGCAAAGTGGCAGAGGGAAGGAGGGAGAGACAGAGAGAGATCTTCCATCTGCTGGTTTACTTCCCACATTGTTGCAACAGCTGGTTCTGGGCTGGGCCGAAGCAGGAGCCAGGTCTCCCACACAGCTGTCAGCACCTGCTGCTTCCCAGGAACGTCCGCAGGTAACCAGATTTGAAGCTCTTAACCCAGAACCCTGGCATGAATTATGGGGCTCCTAACTCCTAGCTTAAACTATTCTAGCACAACACCTGCCCCATTCATTTGTTGTGTTCATCCATTCACTCCCACAAGCTAGGAATGAATGCCTGCTACATGGCAATCAAAGATAATGGATTCTCGTGGGTCTTAGTTTACTGTGGAGCACGGATAAAGTAAAACTCACATTTGATGCGGTGTTACTATAACTGAAACACACAAAATGTGCAATGGGCACTGAAGAAAGATGGCTTGGGAGTTATATGCATTTCACAGACTGCAAGATGGGACAAAGCCAGAAATGCTGCTCCTATGCAAATGTCCTGACCTCTCCTCTCAAACATTTCATGGTGTTTAAAACCCAGACCCAGATCCATGAAGTAGATCTAGATAAATGATACATGCTTTGGGTTGCTTGAAAGTTCAGATATTTATTTATTTATTTATTTATTTATCAAATAGATTTGAGGCTAAGGACTCTGATTACCAATTGCCAAAACTGTGATTAAAGCAATGCTTTCCCACCCATAGGCTACGTGCACCATCCATATTAGACAGCAACCAAGCTACCCCTAGTTAATGATGCCACTGACAACCAGAATTTTAGATCTCTCTTTTTAGTTTGCTTTGCTTTGTTTCTTAATTTGCCTCTTTGTCTAATCTCTCCCTAACAGCAACATATGCACTCATACACTCTCAGGAATGTTCTCAATTAACTAATTTTGCCTAAGGAAACCAATTTCTTAGTAAATGGCTTAAGGATATAGCCGTGAACAGACATGAATATGGTAAAGATTCTAGCTTCTTTGGGCTTGTATTGCTGGGCATGGTGTTCAGACTCTCTAATGGCTGTTTCTTCTTTGAGAGAGAACACTAACTTTTGTCAAAGTCCCAAATTAAGTTTGATAATGCTCTGAAAGTGGTTGGTGCATGTTTGTCCCACAAAGGCTCCATGAATGTTAACTGTTGTGATAACCAACATTTACATTCCAAGAGAAGAGAGCATGTTCTCCCACATTCCTTTTCTACTTTGGTCAGTTACTTAAACAAGGTGTTACTCCTGATTCTCCCTAATTCTCCTCCCTGATTCTCCCTGCCTAAGCATGCTATAGGAGAGCAAGAATAGCACCTGCACACTAAGAAAAGATATGATGGCTTGGGTGAAAATATAAGCAAAAATAAAACTCTTTATTCAGGAGGTGGTCATTGGGAACTGCAGGATACAACATTTCCAGACAGATGAAGCATTCTCTCAAAAGTGTCATGGGCACACAGGAGGGACTCAGGTTAAGGAGAACACAAGGGTCTGAACTTGGTTACGTTGAAGGTAGGTCAGAGTGCCTCTCTAGCCATTACAGAAAGAGAGAAAAAAAGGAGTTACTGAGGCAGAAGGTATAGGAAAGAAAGGGAAAAGATGTAATTTTCTAGACAAAGAGAAAGGCATGCAGGAGGGCTCAAGACAGATAAGGAATGTGTTGGGCCCCTCAGAGCAATGGTTCCATGGAATGAGTACAAGGCTGGAAGCTAAAGGACACTTGGGAGAGAGGCAGGGCCAGTCGGGCTTTTGTCTTAAGCTGCTCTGGGGCCACAGGTGCTTTCTCATCCAGACAGCTGTATCTTAGGAGACTTTGGTACAGCATGAAGACTGGACACACTGGTAACTAACTAGAGGGGAGGCCTTGTGTCCTCTTTAGAAACACAGCAGTCAGTGGTGGTGAGGAAAAGGGATCATGAGTACACTCTGGTTTGAGAGATCTTTAGGGACTGAGGCAACTGCTGATGTGGACAGAGGAGACACCCTCTGCCCTTGAAATTTTTTTAGTATCTCCAAGCTAGACTTGCTATCTTCTGTTACACCTGTGACCGTAAGCATCAGCACTCAAAGAAGCAAAACTTCCTTTTCTCCGATGTTACAGTTGGTGGAGGTTTAATTACTCAAATTTTGGAGAATGATCCTACACATCTCAGCGTCATCCTAAAATGTCACCAAGCATTCTGTGGGGTTCATGGGTTCCTGAAAGTTGCTGCTTAGGGCATCTCATTAGAGTCCATGATTGAGGCAGTGCTTATTGGTACCTTTAAACGAATTGAATCCTCAAGAATGACTTTAGACGTTAATAGTCAAAGACCCAGTGCCTCTGGGTTCAGATCCCAGTCTTTCAACTAAAAAGCTGTATGATAGTAATCCAGTTACATATCGCTATCTGCCTCCGTTGTCTCACATATAAAACAGGAGTATGTGATGCAGGATAAATGAAGCGAGGCACCTGTCATAGAGAATAGTTAGATAAATAATAAATTTATCATAAATACTGTTTTCTTACAAAGTGCCAGGCCTCTGAATAAGGTCAAGAATTTACCAACCACTTCTGGCTGGGAACCATAACCCCTCAAGTCCTAGACCATGCTCACACTTGTTCTCAGTGGCCTGAGGTTGGGAGAAGTCAGCAATAATTGTCTTGCTGGGGCCCCTCCACAGAACACCTGGAGTCAAGAGGTCACGGTCCGGTTCAGAGCACTCAAGTGGAAGAGTCGTCTCTCATCTGGCATCCCACAAATGAAGAGGGAGGTGGCAGCTGTGAAGTCCAGGCTCTCTAAAGATGCTAAGGCTTTCTGCCGTCTTCAGCACTGTTGTGAGGTCAAGTGCTACAGCATGGGGTGATTTCTAGATTTCCAGTGTTCTTTGTCCCTTTTGAACAAACTGCTCCGTATTTCTGGAGCTGGCTCCATGCCAACAGCATTTACCTTTATTTAATCACTCAATAGACTCCTCTGTGAAAATCAGGGTAATTAGGCTCAAAATATATTACCCAGAGGCTTATTTTAACTATCCGAAATAAAAAGCTAATCCCAATTTCAACAAAATTACCAGACTGCTTCCCTTCTAAGAACTTCTGGCCATGTTTAAGTTCCCTGATTGACTCTCTCTCAAGGACTGTCCATCTCTAGCCTTGGACAGGCAGGAGCCAGGGGACCGCCTTCCCTAGACCCAAGAGCCACAGGAGGCACTCGGCCAGGGAAGGCTTCTAGAATCACCCCTTGCCATGTACACACAAACCTTGGAAGTTTCCCCCCAAACACATTTCTGGCCTGAAATCTATGAGACAGGGCCAGATCTTTCTGGAATAAATGGCAGAGAACAGGATGAACACCCATGGCCCTGGTGTTCCTGGTTAATGTCCCACTCTGTGATATGACTTTGAACATGAGGCTTTCATCCTCCAATAGTCAATCCATTCGCCTGAACAACAAAAGACTGTGGCAATGACCTGTGTACAAGGACCCAAGATGTGAGTCAAAAGATTTTGAGTCAAATTTTCTTTCTTTCATATTGCATTATCTCTGAAGATTACAATCTGTGTCATGGTATGATCAATATCTTTTGGGGGGGCACATAAAATCTTGGAGCATCTTTTTTTCCCTAAGATTTACTTATTTGAAATGTAGAGGAGAGAGAGAGAGCATGAGAGAGAGATAGAGAAAGAGAGATTTTCTATTGCTGGTTCACTCCCTGAAATTGCCACAACAGCCAGATCTGAGCATCCTGAAGCCAGGCAAAAAGAACTCATCCAGCTCTCCCACACAAATGGCAGGGGTCCAGATACTTGGTCCATCTTCAACTGTATTAGTAGGAAGTTGAACTGAAGCAGAGCAGCTGGGATGCCAAACAGTGCTTCAACATGGGACGCCTGCTGAGCAATTAGAAGCTTAACCCACTCTACCACAACACTGAGCCCTGAGCATCTTGCCTCTGATAAATCGTGGCATGGAACACACAGAGACTGATGCCTAGTAATCTCTAGGTTCCTTGATGTCATTTATTTCTTTCCCATTACTCTTTTTAAAAAAATGAACTAGCTAAAATTAATTTGGGTCTATCTTTACTGGATCTAAGTATATGAGGAATAATATCAGTTACATTTTTTTATTACATTGCATTATGTGACACAGTTTTATAGGTACTGGGATTCCCCCACCCCTCCGGAAACCCTCCCCCCCATGGTGGATTCCTCCACCTTGCTGCATTGCCACAGTTCAAGTTCAGTTGAGATTCTTTCATTGCAAGCATTTACCAAACATAGAGTCCAGCATCTTATTGTCCAGATAAGTTCAACGGCTTCTTGGGGAGACCATCTCTGGTCTGAAGGTAGAGCCGGTAGAGTGTCATCCCGATCAGTTAAAAGCCCCAACATAACATCAGCAACTCTTTTGTCCTAACACGCTAGCTTTCTTAATGGAACCAAGAATATGTAAAAGAGAATATCAGTACAAGCGCTTTCTGATTGGGTCAGAAACGCAAGATTTCTGTCAACCCAGTATATTCTCAAATGTGTTGCTCATATCCATGGTCTTCAATCTTATACGATGATAGATATCACTAATCAATTCAACACTTTTTCCCAGTTAGCCAAACTGTAGCCCATAAATCCTTCTCAACAGAGGACTAAAGGCAGCCATTAGCAATCAACCAGGGTTGGCACACGAAGCAGAATCTATTACAGATTCCTGACTCAGGAGTTTGGGAGACAGGGAATGAGAACAGGAAATGGATAAATCAATAAACTTCCATACATGATCTCAAAAAATATATAGCTGATTGCACAGAGGAAGCCAAAGTCTAGAGAGGCTAAAGGCGCAGAAAGTCACAGACCCTACTTTTTGCACAAAGAAAAAAGCAGAATCTTTCTCCTATTTTCCCTCCTCCAAAAATGTCCTTGCTTCCAATACCTTGCTCAGCATTTAAATCAAATTATTCGGTCATTTAAATAAACAAGCAGTTATCTTACAGACAGGACTTCTACATCACGAGAGAGAGCAGGCACCAGTCATACAAAAGTTGTTTGCTTTTGGTTTTTGTTAAGTTCCCTTTTGCTTATTTGTCACCAATAGCAATTTCTTGTTCAGGCAGGCCATGTACAGAACAATCAGCAATGGCCATTTCTAGCAAATGATAATTACGATGCACTGAGCCCAAGAAATAATCCATTCTGGCTGTATGCTTCCTCTTATTTTAATAGCTATTTTTTTTTCATGGCAATGCTCTTATTTCTGCAAACTAAAAGAATGTCACTATTTGGTCCCACAAAATGATGTGAGCTGCAACCAGCTGCTCCACCTATAAAGGAGGCCTCCTCATGATTTCAGAAGCACTAGGCATGCCTGGTGCTTGCCATAAATATTGATTGTTTAATATTCCCAAGCAATGGAAACTAACCAATAAAAATCACACATGGAAAATTAGAACTGATGGGTGGAATGGGGATCTATACTCCTTGTCAAATTTCAATTCAAAATTAAATTGGGGCCGTCAGAGCTAAGACAGAAACCCCTGACCCCAGAGTAATTACTTTCTAACGTCATGTTCTTTAATTTGGAGATGTTTCTATTCCAGGAATTGCTGGAAATGTATATTGCATGAAAATGAAGCAATATCAGGAAATATCTGTTTTGTTTGTTTCTATTCCTCTCTTCCAGGCATGTTCTTGCTTCTAGTAAGGTGTGCTTTCTGCATGCCTGTAACACTCCCTACTCAGCACTCTCACCATTGTAATTACACTGGCTAACTTCGGAGTCATTACGACTAATGACACAGCTGGCAACTTAAAACCACTGCAAAACTTGTAGATTCACCCCAGGAGGTAAGGAAGGTCTGTACAGGCAACTTGTTACATAACTCCCTGAATTACAGTTCCCAATATTTTTAATTAGTATTAGTTACTATTAATTAATTTGAAAGGCAGAGTGACAAAGAAAGGTCAACAGACACACAGACACGCACAAATGGATCTTAGTTTTACTGGTTCAGTATTCAAATGCTTTCAAAAGCCAGAGCTGTGCCAGGCCAAAGCCAGGAGCCCAGAACTCCATCCCTAGAACATATACCATCACCTGTTGCCTTTCCAGGAGCATTAGCATGAGGCAGGTCAGAAGAAGAGGAGCCAGGGCTCCTCAACACTGGAGGCAGATGTTCCAAGTTGTAACTTGAGTTGCTGTACCACAATGCCTGCCCCTAGGTTATTAATATTTCACAAATGCCTCGGCAAAAGAAGGAAAAGCATCCCTGAGCAGGAAAGATTATGCAGAAAATATAAAGATGTGAAATGACACAACATTTCCTATGAGTGTTGCATTCATTCGTACTCATTCATTATTCCTTTCATTTGCTCAACACACATTTTTTGAACACTCACATCATACAGGTACTCTTTTGGGTGTTGAGGATTAAAGAATGAGGAAAAGTTGGTCCCTGCAGAATGGAGGAGGGGAAACAGTATAATAGAAAATGGTCTTACAGTGTACTAAGGACAGCGAGCAGGAGCTCTGAGAACAGCCGAAGATAAGGAGAGTCCATCCACTCCATTTAAAAAGAAGCAAAGCTAGTTGTACTGAAAACAGAAGAACTCGGTGACAAAAAGGAATAAGCAAATGAGAAGGGAGCCTCACGGCTTCTCTCGATCAAGGATGCTGGCATCACAAACTGAGATCCTCCCTTGAGAGAGTGTGCAGTGGGCTTCAAGATGCCGGGCTGAGCCGAGTTTTGGGCGCAGTGAGCTTGAGATGTCTGAGGGATGTCCCCATTGCAAGAGGTCTGGTTGTCTTGAGGTACAGACCATGCCTAAGTCATTTCCAGGTCTATGCTGAGTTTCTTTTTCTTTAACATATTTTATTTTGTTTTATGGAATAGTTGTATAGGTTCAGGGATTGCTCCTGCCCTTCCCGAGGTCCCTTCCTCCACACACACATTAATTTCCTCTCTAGTTTTACAATGGATGTCCTTTCTAAGAATACCTCAGAAAAGAATGAACAAATAAATGAGGACTGTACACCCTGTACAGGTGCCCTTGCTTCCCCTGGAGTGTGCCGTTTAATTCTCACGGCAACTCCACAGGAAGGGCTCTTAAGACTCTCATGTTAGAGAGAAACACATGCCTTCGACCGTCCTGTGCTAACGGAAGGGGGCTATGACAAGTTCACAGATAAAACTGACTTCAGAAAAAAGGCAGAGTACATGAAAAGATGTTCAGCATCACTAGCCATAAGACAGATACAGATTAAAACTACAGCAAAAGTGCCATTAGAACTCCTGTAAATCCAGGAGAACAGTTACAACCTAAAGGGCTGACAGTACTAAGTATCGGTGAGGGTGTGGATAAATAAAACCCTCACACATCGCTAGTGGGAACATAAAGTGGTACAGCCATTACAGCAAACAGTTGGTGGTGTCTTATAAAGTTAAACATACACTTCCCATATGCTCCGGCAATTCTGCTCCTCGGTTTCCATCCAAGAAAAATTAAAATGTTTATGCACAACTTGTATCCGAATGTTCACAGAGGCATTATTCATAATAGCAGATCATTGGCAACAATCCAAATGTCCATCACTAGTGAACTGATAAGTGAAATGTGGTATATTCATAGAATATAATATTACCCAGCAATAAAAATGGATGAAGTTCTGGAAAATCTTAAAATATGGATGAACCTCGAAACATTAAGCTAAGGAAAGAAGCCAAACACAAAAGCCCTTAAATCGTATGAGTTTACTTACATGAGATTTCCCAAAAACACCAATGAGAGGAGAATTTGTGTTGGGCTCATGGGGTGGGCTGGAGCCGACCACAAATGGAACTTTTTTGAGTCAAAGCACTGTCCTAATCTGAATTATGGAGATGTTTGTACTGAGATTCATCAAACTGAATGCTTTTAACCACCATATATTAAAGCAAACAAATGATAACCCGATTACTTTTTCTTCCCCCTGAGAAGAGCAGCAGAGAGATCGGGTGAGCAGAGTTCGCAGCCCAGGTGGTTTCCAAAGGGCATACACTGGTGCTCAGCTTTGGAGTATAGGGAGGATTTCAACACAGTGAAGAAGCATAAAAAGGAATCCTAACCCTAGAGAGAAGCAAAGCTAAGGATGGCAATGAAAGAGGGCACGTCTTGGCAATAACCAGATTCCATCCGGGCTGGAGAGACATAGACGAAAAGCCTAAACATTTTTATTGTGGCCAGACCAGATGACACAAGGTGAGAACAGTTCGGCTAATGTATTTATGACTTAATTTGGTTGATAGTGATGAGCCACTGAACATTCCCGAACAGGTACATATCCTAACAAAGACTGAGACAGAGAGGGAGGTGGCAGTGTTGGAAGACCAGGCACCAGGACCGAGCATCAAAGCAAAGACTCACAGAACTGCCAGCCACGAACAAGAGCCCCACAGTGATCATTTGCCTGTGCCCATAATGCAAAGGGACAGAAAGACTCATTGCAGTAGACAGAATGGGAAATAATAATAGACACCGCTTACTTAGTGCTTCGCATGATCCATGCCCTGCTGTAAGGAATTGCTACTCCAAAGCAAAGACAGAGTTAAGAACCTGCTCTATACAGAATGAGCCAAATGGATTGATGATCAGCTTTAGGTTTGCCGCAAAGAAAGGGAATAAAGATTAGGGAGGCCATAAAATGCTTATCTAAGGTGTGTTATGGGAGCCGTGTGCAGGGAAGCTTGTAAGTGAGTAAGAAATTGGGATCCTTCTAAGGCAGGAGGGTAGGAGACAAACAAGGAAAACCAGTTTCCACGGCTCTGTGGCTCGGAAGGCAAAGCACCTGGCAGCACTGGTGCTCTCTGTGGATGTTGCCGCTTCATTAACCGTACATGATACAAATTAAGTAAACAGGCGTAGACAGGGAAGACAACACCGAATGGATAAAATGATGATGATACTGGACTACTTCTCCAGATGAAATCCTTCCCCAGATTTTTTTACAACAATGCCCAGTATTTTATTTTCTGGATCCATGAAGCAAAATAGATGAAAAGTCTGAGGATTTTGACTATGGACAGAACTGATGATAGAACTTGAGAATGGTCAGGCTAAAGCATTTACAACTCAATTTGATAGGCAGTAGGGACCACTGAACATTCCAGAAGAGGAGCTATTGTCATTTAATATCCCAAACCTGGCTCACACTGTACCAGTTAAAAGCAGAGAACCAAGAGTACATTCTGGAAAACCAAATTCAACTGTTCAGAGATCATGTTGTGTTTATAAACATTTTTTTAAATAGCAGCCAATACTTAATCACCAAGAAATCTCAAAGTATGGGGACTTACAGCTTTAAAAAGAAAACTGGAATTCCAACAACTATATGGTCTAATGCCATGTCAATCAATTAGCACTGAATAGCACGTGTTCTCTTTAAATACTGGACTCCATGCCCGAAATGTTTCATTCACTCACTCACTCGCTCATTCATTCAGTAATTATGATGTACCTATACATGCCAGGCACCGTTGCAGGGCTTGCTGACACAGCAATGAATGAATCAGGCAGAAACACCAGGTACTAGAAGAAATGATGGTCAGGGCAGGGAAGCTCTCTGAGCTTTAATATAATGGGAGTCAGAGAACTGAGAACACGGCCCAGGTAACAGCAACCAGAAACATGATTGAAGGGGGGTGCACAGGAACCAACAAACAAGAGAAAGGGGACATTTCAGGCCTGGAAATTGCTTGCATTTTGCTTTGAGTAGCATGGGGAACCACTGGCAGGTTTGAGCAGAGGAGTGACATGTTTGGACATAGACATTTAGGTTGGTGACTGGGCTCCATAGCAGCTGAATTTTTGATGCTTTGATAAGACAGAGGCTCAAGAGTTAGAGCTGCACTTAGTGTCTTAGGAGGGAAAATAATCAGACTGTGGGAGGAGCAGGCATCTTCTGATCTTTAGAATACAGTGTGTGCCAAAGAATAACCCCAGATTCAGCAATGACCTTGAATTGACTGGTGTTTGTGGACAGAGTTAACTCACAAAGAAGCCACTTAGAAAACCAAACTCACAGTGACCATGAGTCTGGGTACTGCTTGACTCAAGGCCAGAAGAAAAGGTTCCTGGCAGACACACCCGGAACTTTGGACGTCATGCACTTACAAAGCTTTTCTCGCCTCTGTCTCTATTGATGATATTCTATACCTGCTAGTCCACTCAACCTAGCAGACAAGTCCTGAGTTTCATTTTCATTCAGAACTTGTATGAATTTTCACGTCCTCCCAACCAGATGGGAGGGATTTTATCCTTGTACTTCCAATCAAAGCAACCTGTCAGCCAGTGCTGGTAATACATCATCCCAGAAATTCAACTCAGAGCCCCTGAAGAGTTTTAAAGGCTTCACAAGAACAATGATTTACTCACAATCAGAGCGTGATCTCGACCCATGGTGATGACCATCCTGTTTACCGTGCGAAGCAGCTGGACCAGAATCTCCTGGATGTGGTGATAGGTGAAGGCCTGTAACACAGAGACGTGTGACCACTAGGACGCTAGATCGGCATGGTCGCCCAGAAGACACAGACAGTAATGACTGCACGAGGTGTCCACCACCATGAATAACATTTTTGCCACTGCTGTCACCGCATCACCATCCTCACCCTGTATATGTCACCATTGCCTCCTGGCACTGGACACAAGGAATCACCACCCTCACCCTGCCCACCCCCAGTATTAGTGACTAAGAACTTTATTTATGCTTTGGAATCAGAAACTTGCCATTGAAAATTCTGGTTCTAGTGATAGTTCACTATAGTGATTAGGTTTGTTACCCTCCCTAAACCTTGGCTTCTTCATCTAACAGTGGGGAATGAGGCAGGAACTTAAGGTAAAAAATTGGTTGTCCAGGTAATGAAGATGCTGAGGCACCACCAGTAGAAGCTAGTATCAAACAGTAGGTAAACAGAGGAACCGCAGGGTCTGATGCCCCAGGATGAGGTTATGTAAGAAAATGTAACCCCTGGAGTTCTTAGGTCTGAAGCTGATTGCTCACCTTGGGGGAAGGAATCACAGGATGAGGCAGCTTGTAACCTGTAGGTCCTTTTAAATAAAAGTCCATAAGCCTTACTCTGTAAAATGGTTGTTTTGTCTTGCTTTGTTCTTGCAGTGGCAGGCATAATATTCCTGCATATTTACCCATCTCCTCAGACCAGTTTATCAGTAAAGCCTTGAGCCATTCTGCTTCCTCAAAGCAGCCTTTAAAGTGGTCCTGGCTCAGAGAAAAGGCTCTGGGGTTGCAGGTTCAGAAGCTCTGGGTCTGAGTTCTAATGCTGTACTGGCCAGCTCTATCACTTCCTTTACTGCGTACTATCTCTTAGCCTTGACTTCCCCATCAACGAAATGTGGGAGATTCAAAGTTCACGTGAGTATAAAAGCAACACGTGCAATACCTCTATGGGAGATACTGTGCACATGAGATCCTGCGTGGCAGCAATTTCTGAATCATGATGTGTGTTATTCTGCCCATGGAGAACAATGTCACAATAGACTGTGAAGCTCCAGAGATGAAGGCTTGAGTCTGGGAACAGTGTTTTACCTCCAAATGTAGCCAGAGCACACATACACAAAGTGCCAAATAAATGATGCCTGAAATACTGGATGGCAACTCAAGCTTGTTCATAAGCATGCTAGAAACACTTGCCTCACGCAAGTTAACTGATTTTGTCTCTTTGTGTAGCGAATAAAAGGAAAATGGATTTGTAGGCAAGAAAATGAAGGGAAATAAGCATGTTGACAAATGTTCTCCCAGAGCATGCATTGGGCCTAATGCTTAACATTCTTCCCACAGAGGATTACTTGGGTTCAAGAGCCAGTTCTGGCTCCTGACTCCAGCTCTCTGCTAATATGCACCCTGAGAAACTATGTAAATGGCTCAAGTCATTGGGTCCCTGCCACCCATGAGCGAGACCTGAATTGTGTATTCAGGCTTTGCTCTTTAGCCATGTCAGGCCTCTGGGGAGTAAAACAATGAATGCGAGTTCTCTCTGTCTCTTTTTTTCTCCCTCCCACCCTTCATCCCTCTTTCTCTCACTCTCTTCCCACCCCCAAATAAATGCATTAAACATTCTGGAGTGGGAGTCAGAAATGGGGCCTAACAGATAGGACCGTTAACTATGATGCCTGCTCCAGATCCCATCCAGCTTCCTACCAATGCCCTGAGAGCAGTGGAGAACAGCCCAAGCACTCGGGTCCTTGCCACCCACATGGGAGACTCTAATAAAGCTCCTGGCTTTAACCTGGCCCAGCACCAGCCGATGAGGCCATCTGAGGATGAATGTCGATATATCTCTCTTTCTCCCCATCCTCTGTCACATTGGCTTTCAAAATAAATCAACCTTTAAAATATTTTTTTTCTGAATGTTCCCCCTTCCCATCAGGCCTTCAGTGACTATTACGTTCAAAGATGAATCACCTAGAGCATGCTGTGTCTATCCACTTTAGACTCAGGTATGCAGCATGTTACCTAATCTCTAGCCCTGCGGGGCCACAGCAAAGTCTCTACCACTAGTGATTTTGTTAGAGTTATGTGGGTTTTCTCGTGTGTGTGTGTGTGTGTGTGTGTGTGTGTGTTTATTTGAAAAGTAGGATTACAGAGAGCAAAAGACTGAGAGGAGAGTTCTTTCCTCCCCTGGTTCACTCCCCCAAAATATCACAACATCTAGGACTCTGCTGGGCTAAAGTTAGAAGTCAAGGATTCCATCTGGGATTCCCAGAGGGGTGGCAAGAACCCAAGCATCTGCATCGTCATTCGCTGCTTGGGAAGAAGCACAGCCAGGAGTTAATACCAGTGCTCCAGTGCAGGATGCTGACCTCACAAGGGGTGGTTTAATCCACCGTGCTACAGCACAAGCCCCGAGAATGTGTTTTACTGAAACAGGTTCCCATTCACTACCAAACCCATCAAAGCCTCAATCTCCCCCTAGACTTAAGTAGCCTGTGATCCAGCCCTATCCTCTCGCAGCCCGGGGCAGGAAAGACAGCAAATGCCTGCCCTCTTGGCTGGGGAGGCGCCTCTGTCCTCACTTCCTTCTCGTTTGTGTTTTAAGCCTTCTTGTCGAATTATAATCTCCTATTCTTATCACATGAACTTGATGTTCACAGTTAAACTAACATTACTAAGTCAACATTTCCAGATGCTTACTACGTGCCTGGCACCCTGCTAAGTACTTCACCTCATCTCACATCAAGATAATCAAAATTATAATCTCCACTGTTCAGATGAAGAAACCGAGGCCCAGATAGGTTGGGCAACCTGTCCACAGTCACTCAGTCAAGAAATCAGCAGAAAAAAATATTCAGACTTAGTAGTCTGGCTGCAAGGTCTGCTCCTGGCCAACTGGAGCCTGACCACGGATCTCTGGGCGCCGCTTCGGGGCGTCCTTCCAGGCTTCTCCTTTCCGCAAAATGGGAATATCCTGACTGCATCCGAGCCACCTTCTAACTCTTGCAGTGACTTCTGCTCTTTTCTTTCCTTTTTAGAAAATTTTCAGTATTCACTCTTGTCTTTTGCACTCCTTTGCGATTTCATCAAATTTATATAATGGCTTCCATTTGGTATGATATTTTCCCTAGAATTGCATCTCTTCCCTTACCAATAGAGACAGTAAAACCCCTTTCTTCTCGACCTCCTGACCCTCTTCCTCTTAAACAAATATTTCTTCTTAGCCCGTAGAGCAGCAATTAAAATGCTGAAGAATTTGATATTTAAAAATGAAAAGCTGTCCAATTTTAATTCATTTCTCTCCAAAAGCTCCCAATATGAGGGGCTGTGTAACAAGTTGTTTTGAAATCAGATAAGCTTGAGTTTGCAATCCTCACTCTATTAATTTAAGCTAGGTGAATGTAGGCAAATTGTTTTTCCTCTGTGAGTTTCAATTTCTCTATCCAATGGGGCAAACATTAGAAAGAACAAGTTTATGGGATTGAGGATAAAGGTGACTCAGTTGAAGGCCCCGAAACTAACAGCTGATACAGAGCATACCCTCAGGAAGTGAAGGCAGCAATTCCTGTTCCCCTTGGTCTGCAGCAGCGTTTTTGGCTGGGCTTGCAGATTCTCAGCACGTAGCAGAAAGCACAGCACAAGGTAATGCATAATCTAAACTGTGGTGATATCGAAATGTCACCCAAAGAATGTATAGCATATATGCAAATGGAAAACTTTCAAGATGATAAACCTGTGCTGTGCCGTAAAAGTACAGCCACAAATCACCCACTGTTAATTGCTCCAGTGCCAGGCAAGTAGAGAGAAACTCCAGGAAAGTGTCTTCCGGGCACGAAGTAAACGGTGGCTTGTAATTGAAATGACAAAATCAGTCTTCCCATTATGGCTCTGGCAAAGAAATTTATCCGTCCAACTTAAACACACTGCAAATTGTAGCGATTTTTTTCTTTTAATAATTATAGGCTATGCTATCTGCAAGGGACTTATATCTAAGCCCAAGACCGAACCAAATAGTGAGCTGGGTGTGAGGGCTGGGACTAGGAATGAGCCAACCTCTCCCTTCTTAGGTCACGTAGGTCGAAGGCTATCCCTAGTATGTTGTAGAACACAACTCAAAATCACTGATTTCCTGTACTACTTCCAGAATAGTAAGAGAACACTGCATATATGAGATGATTTTCATAAAACAAAGATGCAACACCTCATAACATGAATCAAATTATGTGAAAGGTATATCCTTTGTTCATTTTCCTTTCACTAATTTTGATAAAGCCAAGAAAAAATAACCACTTTTTTGGTGCCAAAATGTCTGGAACACTTCCTTCAGACAAAACCTTCCTTTATAAAATATTTATATTAGAGACACAGAGAGAGTTTCCCATCCACTCTTTTACTCCCCAGTATCCCAAATGGCCCAAGAGTAAGAAACTTCATTCAGGTTTCCTGCAGGGGCGACAGGAACCCAATTGCTTAAGCCATCATCATCTCTACTTCCAAAAGGTCTCAGTTCCAGGAAGTTACAGTCAGGAACTAAAACCAAGTATTGAACCTAGCACTTGATACTAGCTGCAAACATTGCAACCAGTGTCTTCAACACTTGGCCAAATGGCCATCCCCCAAACCCCCCTTCTTTTAACAAAGAGGAAAGTCCTCAGGTCAGAGCAGTTGGTAAATAACCAACGACATTATCCTAGAAGTGAACAATTTTTTATTATTATTCTATTTGTTTTTAAAGATAGATATACTTTTGGCAAGAGTGCCAGTAAAAGATTCAAAACTGAAATTAAAAAAAAAAATGAGGGAGGAATGGTGTCTTAATGGAACATTCCTGAATAATCCAACTGGTCATCCTTTCAAAAAATATTTATTTGTTTATTTATTTAAAAGACACAGTTACATAGCCGGTGAGAGAGAGAGTGAGAGACAAGCAGACACAGAGATCTTCCATCTGCGGGTTCATTCCCTAAATGCCTGCAAAGAGGGCTGGGCCAGGGTGAAGCCAGGTCTCCCACATGGAAGCAGGGGCCCAAGGACCTGGATCATCTGCTGCTTTCCTAGGTGCATTACAAGGGAACTAGTTTGAAAGTGGAACAGCTGGAATAAAATAAACAGCACCTATATGGGATGCTGCCATTGAAGGTGACAGATTTACCCACTACACCACAAACACTGGCTCCCAAATGGAGGTGCTTACACATTTTCATTTATTTACCTACCCACAATTGCCAAGAAACAATAATCCTCTAGAGTTAGCGGCCAACATTCAGAAAAATACCCATGTTTGATGTTTATTTGCTATTTTGCCTATAGTTTTATATCTTTGCAGAAATTTCACCAGTGTTAGACCAATCTTCTTGAAATGATAAACAGAGAATCTGAAACACTTTAGCAGTGCCACATTGTAGCATAGTATGCAAAGCCGCCACTTGCAAAGATGGCATCCCATATGGGTGTCAGTTTGATTCCCAGATATTCCACTTTCAGTCTAGCTCCCTGCTAATGCACCTGGGAAAGCAGTACAGGAGGGCTCAAGTGCTTGGGCTCCTTGCACCTATGTGGGAAACCTGGATGAAACTCCTTTCTCCAGGAGGTCTGGCCCAAACGTGGCCAATGTAGCCATTTCAGAGTGAATCAGCCCATGAAAGATTCTCTCTCTCTCTCTTTCTCTTTCTGCCTCTCCTCTCTTTGTCACTTTGACTTTCGAAATATAATAAGTAAATCTTTTAAAAAAAATACTTTAAATAGACTCACTGCTTTGTTTAGCATTTTCCTGGTTTATTAGTCAAATAAAATTTTGCCAAATGATAGTATAGAATTGCATAAGACAATAGGTTTAACAATTTTAGAATTCTACTTTTATTCAAGGAATATTGACTGTATGGATATAAAATCTTATTTTTATCAAGGTTATCATTGTATTAAGTTTTTTTAATCTCCAATGTTAATTAAAAGAAAACACAGGAGCAATCCCAGATGTTTCCCCCTCTCCCAAAGAGGAACTTCTCTACTTCTTTTAACTTACATATTTACTTAGTTTTGTTAGTACAAAACAAGGGCCCGTGTTATGGTAGGTCAGTTAAAGCTCCTGCCCACAAGGCTAATCTCACATATCTGACTGCTAGCTTGAACCTTAGCTACTCCACTTGTGATCCAGCTCCCTGCTATTGCATCTAGGAAAAAAAGCGACAGAAGAGGGCCCAAGATCTTGGAGCCCTGCTTTCCACACAGGAGACTCTGATGGAGTTCCTGCCTCCTGGCTCCTGGCTCCTGGTTCCCGGCTTTGCCTTAGCTGCCGATCTGAGGTACTGATCCAGGACTCTGTAACCCTGCCTTTTAATAAATGTTTTTTTTAAAAAAAAGATTATCATTGTAATTTTGATAATGTGGACAATGTTGTAAATACTATGCTTTCAAGACTCCCCCACCCCAGTGACACTACGCACTAACTGTCCATCATGAAGGAAAGGTTATTTTTTTTTTCACTCTCTCCTTGTTTTTCCTAACAGGACACATTTTTTTCCATCTCTCCTTCCTCCCGCACAGTGACAGTATCATTGTGTTTGATCAATGCTTAGTACTCAAAATATTTTGACAAAGTAAATGTCATTCTCATCGCAGTTGTAAACCATAGTGAATTTTACACTTCTTACAAACTTTTCTTATTCCTCAAAAAGGATCAAAAGCAATCTGGAAAAGTCTGAGATCCTTTTCGCTCACTGAAGGTGCTTTTATGCTACCTTTTTCTTCATTGGTGATGATCTCGTCTGCTTTCCTAAGTTGTCTCGTCTCCATTTTTATACGAGTGCTTTCCCCCACAGAACCCATTTCTTCCAAATTGCTCTCCTCCAGCATGCTGGCTTTGCTTTCTGGCTCCCATGTTGGAGCCACTCCTTGACCCGCTTTCATCTGTGGGTTGGTGTTCTCCTCTCCAATGGAGCAACCCCAAAGCTGACTGCCAACCCTGCGCCTGTGAGAAGAGCTTGTTATCTGTGAGCACTGCAGCAGGCGAGCTCATTGGAGAGATTCAAACATCTACATATGCAAGTCCTTGTGGGCTGCTCTGGTTCCACAGTCAAGAATTTTCTGACCCATTGCCCAAAGGGTCAGCATCCTTCTAGGAACTGAATGAAACAGAAGTCTGAAGGAAGCCAACACCAACCTCTAGAGGTACCAGGACTGAAACCTCCTCTTGTGAATGGTTGGGTGATTGTCATGGAGTGTGGTGTCTCCAAGCCCTGATAGACTGTTTTATAGAATAATTTCCCCATGAAGCAGCTACACATAATCAGATATATTTATTATATTTATTCAAAAGACACAAGGACAGAGAGAAAGAGAAAGAAAGATCTTTCATACACTGGTTCACTACCCAAATAGAAAGACAAAGATCTTCCACCTGCTAATTCACTCCCCAAATGACAGTAATGGCCAGGCCTGAGCCAGGCCAAAGCCAGGAGCCATGAACTTTATCTGGGTTTCCTACATGGGTTACAGAGGCCCACGCACTCGGGCCATTTGCTGTTGCCTTTCTTGATACATTAGAGAAGGAACTGCATCCTAAGGGAAGCAGCCAGGATTCACTGGTGCTCTAATATGGGATGCCAGCATCAGGAACTGTGATTAAACCTGATGGGTTACAACACTGGACCCAGACTTCCCACTGACTCAGCTTCCCTGAGCTTCTCTTTATCTACCCTGACCTCCAAGGTAGTAGATCCCACTGCCCCCCGTGAAACCTTAGGATGGGAGAAGAGGGATTTTCACTTTACTTGGAGGGAAATTTTTTGCTTACATTGGATGGGTTCTCTACTGTTGGCTCATGAATCATTCTTTTTTCCTTGGGTCTGCTAAGCCATGTACTAATTTTCCACATGATTTCCACCTTCCTTATAAAAAAATTCCTTGTACATTTTTCTCCAGTAATATATCAAAAGAGAACAAAATACATGTCTATATTTGCTCTCTCATCTTTACAGGGAATTCTACTCTAAATTTTCATGTTTCCATATTTATAAATCAAATCAAATTTTCTAATACAAAATATTTAAAGTATATGTGATAAAGATAACAAAAAAGTAATTATCTCATGCAAATATCTGAGGTTTTGAAAAGAGTGTTAATGCAATTCCTTAACATACAGAAAGAAAAACCTCAGTTTGGGGAACAGGTTTGTACAGGTCACACGGTGAGTGGCATGTTAATACCCTGCTCTGCTGAGCAACATGGGGCTGATTGCTCCCCACACTACTACACAAATAGCGCTGGTCTTGTGGCTATGCCCAGAATAACGCTAACTTCCTCTCCTACGCTAGCTTGAGTCCCTTTCGGTACTAAGATAAAGATGATGAAGTTGCAACGACAGCATTGAATCCAGAGGACTATATTTTAAAAACCTAAGTCAAAATAATGCCTATATTGGCCATGAAAACACCTGCAGTCTATGGCCATTACCATTTTGGTCTCTCTGCTCCACTTTCTTCTCTAAGATGTTTTCAACTTCTTTCTTACCTTGAGGGCACCACAAACACCCACCTACAAAGAAAATAGCTAAACAGGAAAGGTGGTACCTGCAACCAGCTAAAATAGTCACCTTTTCTCTCTATCTATCTCTGGCTCCTAGATGTCATGTGACTGTTTTCTGCACCCATACCTCATTTGGTGAGACACAGGGAAGCAGGAGTCAGGGGTCAGAGAACTTGGGTGGGCATTGCTGCATCCCATCATCTTGGTCTCTGTTACTCATTAGGTGATTCCTAATTCTCCAGGTAGGAGTTGGGCAATGAATGCTTGTGTGTGGTCTTGAGTGTTTTGATTCTCTGTTAGCCTTCTCAAGAAGGGGATAGTCAATGTTAGAAGCAGAAGGATACAATGAGAAGAAAAAAAAGGATATAGTTTCCAATCTTGATACTGCTATTATCTCATAACTTTGAAGCTCTTTAAAACATGCCAAAACCTGTGCATACATACTTCACATTTTATAATCTTACCTTTTTATAAAAACCTACTAAAATCCTAAATGCAAAACATGAGCGTGAGAGAAGTTCAGACACTTGCTCAAGAATGACGTACTGCTAGGTGGCTGATTACAACCCATGTTCATTTCTGTACCCTGTCCCTGGTGTGAACTATGGTGGTGGACCTGGGGAAGAGATGTTGTTTCAGGTCCTCACAAGCTCTGACGGCTGCCTTCAACATTACAGAAACTGCTTTGCACACAGCCTTTCCTGGCACAGAACCTTTGAACTTGTGGTTAATAACCATGCTCCTTCCCTGTCACTGACCTTGACTAATCTTGCCACTCTGAGCCTTGGTTTCTTCATCTGTATGTCTTATATAATGATACTCGCAATATCAGAACTGTTCAAGAGATGTTGCAATATGTTCCAACTGCAATTTGCTATTGCATATTATGCACTCCTCCAAGCACTTTGCAAACACTAACCGAAGGAATCCTGCAAGTACCTATGAGAGGCTAGGAAGACTTCTAAATATTCCAGACTTTCTAATGAGGAAACTGAGGCTCTCACTATGCCCATGCATCATGGAAATGTTAATCCAGGTTCCAATCCACATCTCCCTGATTCCAATCCAGGCTTGTACCTCACTTGATTGCATAAATGAATATACGCAGAGCACTCTGTAGGTGCTAAATCATTTTACAAATGTCTCTCAGGAACATCACAAGACAAGCATTTGTGTGCACAGCTGTTCACAGCAACACTGCATTGTTTACAGCATCCAGATGCAGCAAGCAAGATAGACATCTTCAAATCGGGAATTGTATTGATGATGGTTCATTTCCACAGGGGAGTGGGAAAAGGTGGGCAGGTCTTGACCTTCAAAGTTACCCTTCAGTATAAGGAGCCTAACAGAGCATCGTGTGTAATAGAATCCTTCCTTCTTAAAAAAAAATGTTTTCCTGTACCTAATAAGTCTTGGGAAAATGTGTGCCAAAGCATTAACAACGTCATCACTGGCAAGGGGGAAAGCTAAAGATGTGAAATTAAATGGATAGTTTTCCTGGGAATGCTTAATGGGAAATTTTTGTAATAATTGTGTACAATGAAAAAGAACTAAAAATAAAGAATTATTTCTTAATTGGGAAGAATGAACATCAGCCTGCAGGCCACAGAAATCAAGTTCATAGGAGACTGAATGGAGAGAGCCCTGCGACTGTGGTGTCGTGCAGGCAGCCTTGGACTCAGGGGGAGTACACCCTGTGGGCATGGACCGCAGTGCCCAACCACTAGATCCTCTATCCCCTGATGCAGCTACAGATGTTGCTCTGGTGTTCATAACTGGAAGCCTGTTGTCAACATAACTCAACTGACAAAAGAGTCTTACAAAGCAATGTGAGACAATAACATTTTAAAAAGCACAACTATGAAACATTTCATTCCATTTACCAAATGCTTTTAACTTCCATTTCCCAGCAGGTGAAAAAAAAAAAAAGAAAGAAAAAACCCATGTACTTAAAGCCACAGGAAAAACACGTAATAAAAACATCAGCAACAAAAAAATCTCAACGGGTTTGTAGAAAACATTGCTTTTATTCAGATTCTGTATGTTTCTTCCTGAGGCTTTCATAACAATGCGCTGGAACCCCCAACCTGCAGCCTAAAGTGGAAAGAAAATCTCCTGTAGTTCAGCATCTTGATGCTGATAACTGAAGGCTGGATGGAGCCACTTTTAGGAAGAAGAACCTGGGAGATGCTCCACTTCTGTGTTTTGTTTTTCAGAAGGGAAGGGTTCTATGGGTGGTGGATAAAAAGAAATGGATGAGGAAAGAAGGAGACAGAAGTGAATTTGAATCCATATATCCTAGACTCTGGAATTCTGACATGCCATGCTAGTTACACAGAGCAGCAGCAACCTGCTTTCAATCACCAAACGTACCAAGAAAGGCAAGTGTCTCCCCATAAAGAATCCTATCATAAAGATGATGGTTTGGGGTGGACATTCGGCTTAGCAGGCCAGATGCTGGTAAAGAAGCCCATGCTCCACGCTGGCTTCAACTGCCAACTCCAGCTTCCTGCTGCTATAGATTCCGTGAGGCAACAGTGACCCACACAGAAAATCTAGACTGAGTTCCTGGCTCCCACCTTCGGCCTAACCCAGTCCTAGTCCCACTACCGGTATTTTGTGGGGAAATCAGAGGATGAGCTCTATCTCTGCCTCTGGAATAAACATGTAATTTTTAATGATAGTATATAAACACAGCAAAGCGGGACATGCCAGTTATTTCTTAACCAGAGATATCTGCAACTCCAGGATGTTTTCCATGAAGAATAGCTTCATCTATTTTCTAATTTTAGATTATACCACTCAGTCTCCTTTTTTACAAAACACGCTGAATAAAAGACTAGGCTCGGGCTCGGCAGCGTGGCCTAGTGACTAAGGTCCTCGCCTTGACCCCATGTGGCTGCTGGTTCTAGTCCCGGCAGCTCCACTTCCTCTCTATCTCTCCTCCTCTCAGTATATCTGACTTTGTAATAAAAATAAAAAATAAAATAAATCTTTAAAAAAAATAAATAAAAGACTAGACTCTAGACAGCCTTATTTCTGAAAATTGTGTCTGCCATCTCATGTCAAAGACACTAAAAGCAAAAATTCCTGCCCAAATAAATGTATTCTAAATACAATTGCATGCAAATTAAGTTGTAGTTGACTAGCCAATACACTGTTCATTTTGTAAATCGTCAATTAGGCAATTATTTTTGTTTCGATACTGCAGTGCTGATTAGCCATTCAAAGCTGAAACATCTACATTACCTGAGTTCTATAGTGACACAGTAGTAAAATGTACACTATGGAAACGTAAATACAAACAGCCCTGGCTGAGCAAATAACCCTGTGGCAATGGACTCTTGTAAGATTTATATTGCAGAAAGGGGCCCCAGAGCTATTTGTAGTATTTCCAAAAACTTAACAGAAATGGTATATTCATTTCTCTTCATTAGTACTGCATGGGCAAGTTAAAATAACATGATACTCTGTTTGAGAAAAATATGGACTCCAAAAAGGCAACTTGTTTAACTCTCTTGGTCAGAAAATTCTGAATACTGTTTATATGTCATTAACTTTCTTTTACTGAAAAAACAAAATTACTTAATGTTTAATACATGATGCTGATTATGCTACATTGAGAGATAACACATATAATTTTAAATTTTTAAACTTTTACTTGCTTTTTCAGAGAAGCAGAGAAACAGAGCTATCCTCCATATGTTTAGTTACCCCCCGCCCCAAATGCCTACAATAGCTGAAGCTGAACCAGGCTGAAGCCAGGAAGACACAACTCAATCCAGGTGGTCCCCACGGGTGGCAGGAATCCATGCACTTGAAACACCACCTGCTTTACTACCAGGAAGCTGAACTGGAAGTGGAATACCTGGGACTCGAATCCAGGCACTCCAATTCGGGGATGAGGTATCCCAAGTTGTACCTTAGCTGTGGCACCTAATGCTCACCCCAAGACCAGCACATTCTAAAACATGTACCAATGGGCATGGGATCAGAAAAGACCTCTCCGATGGTGAAAATTTTTGCTACCATCTTTCCAAAAGATGCCCAAGATATGGCCCTCTATGCCATCCAAGCCAAGCACCTTCCTTCCCTACACCCTGCAGGAATGGCCTTCTCCTCCTCCACCAACTGCAAGTCCAAGGCTTCTTTCCAATCTGTGCCCTTTTGCTTCAGATCCTGTTATCATCAGATTTCATCCACAGTCCCAGGATGGTTTCAGTCACAAACAGAACAGCTGTCCATGGGGACCAGCACAATTCTCCCCCATCTCAAGTGCACCTGCTCTTCTACGCAGATATTTACTTCAAATTTCATGGCCTCAATTTCAATCTCTCACATTAGACTAATTCTTCCCCATTAAAATCCATCCCTGAACAAGTCTCAAAACATTGGAGTATAAGTTCTTCTGAAGTAAGAATCATAACAAATCCACTACCACTTTCCCCTTTACACAGAAAGAACAAAGAACAGGATCATCTGTGAGCGTCTTGAGGATAGAAATTAGGTCTTTGTCAGTATTTTTGGTTCAACATTCAGCACAAGTACCCCACAGGAAAGCTAAGTGTTACAATTTCATAGAGTAGATGTAGATTTTGTTGAATGGATTAATTCAAAAGCTAACAGGGATGTCAGGCAATAGACAATTTAAGAGAATACGTGGAGAATAAGAGGAGCTGGGGTTAGGATAAAAAATCTATAAACCCTGGGCACTTACCCTGACCCTACTAGAAACCAAGGCTGACTTCATATAAAAGATTAAGGTGTTCTCAAAAAGAGGAACCAAAAAGCACAATCTTGTAGCCCCCTCTTTACAGCCAAAACACTGCTAATCACTGCACCACCGTCGAGAGAGTGAACATAGACATCACACAGCTCGTTTAGGAATGATAATATAGTTTGTTCGGCAGGGTCTCCCCAAATCACAGCTGACTCCATTTTTAAAAATGAACTCTTTCCCCAAGTCTCTTCCAAGTCAAGCAGGCATAAAATCCATCCTGGAGATAAGTCTCATGAAGCATCCAGGATCCTGTGACCTGGCCAGAATTCAGTCATTCTCACTGGTCAGCCTGCTTAGGAACTGACTGATACCAGGAACTTCAGAAAAATGATCAGCAACAGGGGCCTTTAAGATCTTCATTTCCTTTGCTAGGAAAAAAATATGTCAATCTTAAGAGCTAGGGAACTGAACAGAAAAGACCAATAGATCTGAAAAAAAAATGTGTAGCCTGTGCTCTGGGTGTTCAGTTACACACACATCGGTATTGTTTTTTTCTGCCTCAAATTGAAATTCTCCATAAAGAACAAGTAACAGTGGTTACAGTGCCACTTGGGTACCTGCATCCCATATCTGAGTATCTAACTTACAGTCTCGATTTCTCTCTTGATTCCTACTTTCTGTTAATGTACACCCTGGGAGGGAACAGTGATATCTTAATTAGTTGGGGGTCGTTACCACCCATAGGAGACCCAGAGTGAACTCCTAGCTTCTCGCTTTGGCTTGGCCTAACCCCAGAGTCTGAGGGCATTTGAAGAGGGAACCTGTGTACGGATTATTTCACTCTGTCTGTCTCTACCTTTGAGATAAATAATCAACAAATAAATAAAATTAAACATATATAAACAGCAAGCAGGAATCAAGATGCTAGAATAGGGTAAGGACACATTTAAACTGATGAAGAATCATTACCCAGTGTGAAGCAGAGAGGGCACATTACAGGAAATAGGAGAGGAAAGGCCAATGACAGAGGAGCACCTAAAGACTAATGGACACGGGAAAGCAGCAGAGATGATGGCATGGTGTTACAGTCACCAGAAACCCCAGAGGCATTTGGCGAAAGGCTATCTGAGATCCACCAGCAGCTGGAGCTCCACCCACAGCCAGGTGGGAAGGGGAGTTCAACTGGAGCTGAGCAGGTGAGGTCAGAAAAAGAACTGCCTGTCCTTCTTATTTCTTTGAGGAGCAGAGACAGAGCAGCAGATCCCAAACAGGTTGTGCAGGAACAGGGTGGATTTCACAGTCCAGGACCCCGACACAGCCGAATCAGGTGCCATTTTATATACAGAGGCAAAGGTTATGGGATGGGACCACACATACACTAAGATAGGAGCAAATTAATTTCCGGCTCAGTGAATTGCATTGACTTGACATCCTATAGGTTCCACCTAAAACAGGTCCAGGTAGCCCCCAGACTTAATGGCCAGCAAATCACAAACTCCATGAGTGGCACATTAAGCATCATTTTGTAGAGTGGCAAAGGCTATGAGACTGAAGGGACAACAGAGAGCTGCACATGCACTTGTGCTGGGAGTGAACTCACTTGCAGTTCTGTGGATTGCACTGGGCCTAGAGGGAAAATAATACCAACTTTGGCATCCTATGGGTCAAAATAGGTTCAGGTGGGCCTCAAATCTGACAACCAACAGGTTCTAGCAAGATCAGCACCACCAATAACCTATTTATTTATGATACCTCGTGTCTCCCTAATAATTGGAACTGCTCAAACAGTAAGTGAAGAAATGTTGTACACACAAAAGTACAGCCTCAGCACAAGCTCACAGGAGGTGGAGAGTTGTGAGCCAAGAGCTGGTGCTACACAGACCTTGGAGGAAGTCTAACACAAGTGAATCAACGGATGGAAAATCTTCCTCTTTGTCTCTCCTGCTCTATGTATGTCTGACTTTCCAATAAAAATAAAATAAAATAAAATAAAATAAAAAATAAATTGTTTAAAAAAAAAACACACAAAAAGCTGGAAGCAGAGCTGAGTCAAGCTAAAAAAAATTCAAGAATTAAGAGACACAATTAAAAGGCCAAATACAACAGTTGTGGCAGTTCCACAAGGCGCAGAAAGAAAAGCTGGATTTAAAAATGTATCTAATGAAATAATAAAAGAAAAATCCCCTAATCTGGAGAAAAAATTGGGAAAGAGAATGCAGGAGGAGCACAGAATGCTCAACATGGTTGGCCAAAGTAATCTTCATCACAACATATGATAATCAAGCTCTCTTCAGTCAGACATAAGGAAGAGATCCTTAAATGTGAATGTGAAAAAAATCAACTGACCTATAGAGGAATGGCAATCAGACTCACAGCTGACCTCTCATGGGAAGCTCTACAGGCCAGAAGAGAATGGAGTGAAATAGTCCAGATTCTAAAAGCAAAAAAATATTTGATCCAGAATAACGCACCCAGCAAAACTTTCCTTTGTCTTTGAAGATGAAATAAAATTCTTCCACAGTAAAGAAAAGCTCAAAGAATACAACTCTTTCAGACCTGCCCTACAAATGATACTCAAAGATGTTCTCTTGACAGAGAAAAGTAATAGCACCCACCAAAAGCAAAATGACAAAACCAAATTACCACCTATTCTTATTAACCTTGAACATAAATGACTTAAAATCATCAATCAATGAAATGTCATAGATTAGTGGACTGGATCAAAAAAACATAACCCATTTATCTGTTGCCTACATGAGACACATCTCACCAACAAAGATCAGCAGAAATTATAGCTCATGGGTTTTGATATTTTTGTTATTAGTTTCATTTCTTCAAAACACTTTTTTCTCATTAAATTCTGTACTGACTCACAGGTCATACATTAGCATCATTGTATTCAAGAAGGTTCTTGACTTTCTTTTTTCATTTTTTGGCGACACATTGGTCATTCAGTAGGAAGTTATTTAACTTCATGGCATTGTAAATTTCTATTTTTCTTCCTGTTGTTGATTTTGCTTTGTGGCTTTTCATTTAAGGAGATGTACAGTAACTGTGTGAGGATACCATGCTGTATGCATCTCCACTTCCAGATCAAAGATGGACTCCCAAAGAAACTGTTAAATATATCTTGACAATAGTTTGCTGCCACTGTCCATTCCCATAATGACTGACTTATGACTGTTTCTGAGGAACTAAACTGTTGTGATAATATGGGGGAAATGAGTGGAGGAGATAAGGGTTTTGGGGAGGGAGGAAGGAAAATCTCAGAGCCAATGGAAATGCATCATAAAATAATAATGAAAACACACACACACACACACACACACAAAGAGCAAGCAACACTGAATTTCTGTCCCTGTCCACGGTTCTGATTAAACTGTATCCTCCTGCAACAGGTATCAAAGACTTTTCCCCTTATCTTGAGTAGTATCTCTTTCTTTCTTCCTGTTTCCCATAAGTCTATTTGTTTATGAGTGACACAGATTGATAACACCTTACTCACAAGATATGACTACTGTATAAGAAGTGTTCAGTATAAAATGTGGCTTACAATAAGCATCCATGTTTCTCATGAGTAATATTATACTAATATTTGTTTAAATTGGGATTTATTATGAGTTCAGTTTAAAAAGCATGCATAAATAATTAGGTTAAAACAAAACTTAATTTAACTGTCTTTAACATTTGGAATCCAGCCTGAAAACACTGAACATTTTCACATTCACTCAACTCAATTCGCAAGTACTTAGATGAAAAAGCTTAAAGTTAACCAAGATTCCTTCTCACTCACAAATATGTTTGAGTGAACTACCTCAAATGGCAGATTGTCAGAACTAGAACCGAAACTGGAACTCACATCTTCCCAAAATGTTGGAAGACCCCAAAATGAAAACCACCATCACTGTCACTATCTCACGTAGCTGACCTGGGGTTGTGACTACTCTTGATACAACCTTCCAACTAAAAGAAGCAGAAGCATGCTGAATTTCAAACAGGGATAAACATCTTTGGGAAGTCAAAGATACCAGCTTTTTTGTATGCAATAAGAACATCATTACCTTTCCTCATAGATTCTGTTCAACATTAAAAAAATTAGAATCAACATTTATAGATTAATTGAAGATGGGTGGATCAATCAAACCACAGAAATTAATTATTGAGTACCTTCGTGGAGATTGGTGCTATACTATGTTTTTAAAATAGAGGCAAAACCCAAGAATGTAACAGCCCTAACCTTGCAAAGTCTGAGAACCACATATAGGACACACTCAAAAATGATACTAATAAAAGACAGCCTATGTCAAGTCTCTAAGAGATACAGTAGATACAGGTCTGTGCAATTATCTGGGTGGCTCAGAGATGGACTCAGGCTTCCAAAGACAGCAGTGTGGGGGAGGAGTTCTGCCTTGTTGTTAAGATGCAGGTTGGGACTGGGATTCTACATCAGAACCAATGAGCTCAATATTTAGCTCCAAAGCCTGAATCCAGGTTCCCGATACTGTGACCCCTGAAAGGTCCCTGTAATGGCTCAAGTAGTTATTACTTGCCACGTGGAAGACCTCGATTACTTCTTGGGTCTCACCTTTGGCTTGGCCCAGTTGCAGCCTTTGCATATATTGGTGGAATGAACAAGTACATAGGAGCTCTCTATATCACACACACACACACACACACACACACACAGAGGCATGGAGAGAGCTAAGGTATGCCATTGGACTATTAAATCAACTATTTAAGCTAAGGACTTGAGTTTGCCAGTGTTGAGAAACAAAGTCTCTGAGGAGGTGTTTAGAAACAGTGTGACTTGTCTTCATCAGCTTTGCATCCCAATGACTAGCATGGTGCATGTCAAATAGTAGGTGCTTAGTTTATATTTATTGAGTGTCAGGTAAGAAGAATTTGCTGAGTTGAAAAAATAAATAACAACAACAGCAACCAAACATTAATCTTATTTCAACATGTGACAGAGAAGTTACAACATGACAAGAGCAAAGGTAAAATTGCACATAATTAAGTGCTACAATGTATGGTAAAGTAAAAAAGTTCTCAGGATGCGATAGACAAAGTAGTTCATACAGAGCTACATGAGTCTAGGGTACTGTCTTAATAAAAGGGGAAACTGGGTTAGACTTTTAGGAAAGGCAAGGTTTGGCCCTAATGAGTCATAATACAGATGCATATATGGGCAATGCAGCTAATATTAATATGTGAATCCTGGGATCTGGAAAACAATAGCAAGTTGTGTGACTGTGGCTTTCATTACAGTACTTCTATGGGCTCGATTCAAGCTGTGAACCAGCAGTTGGAGCTATGCAGCACAGGCAGAATGAGGACAAAGTACCTCCCAGATGGAAGAAATAAGGTAGATAATAAAGTCAGAAGAAAGGACTTGAAGGCTTGGTAAGATTAAGAAAGTGAGAAACTGGCCTTGCTACACACACAGAGAGACAGAGAGAGACAGAGAGAGACAGAGAGAGAGAGAGAGAGAGAGGAAAGAGAGAACACAGCAGAAAATGTGATTAAAGGGAAAAATCTGAGTTTGAATTCCAGATACAGAATAAGGGGAATAAGAATCAAAGATGACTTTAATGTGCCTAATTGGTTTGGAGAAACTGAGCTGAAATTAAAGCTTTTATTTTTCCAGGCTGGTCTTCTATAATCAATTATGTCGATCTCTAAAGCAAAAGTTACCTAAAAAAACTCTCTGAGGAAAATATCCATTTTAGAACTTTTGGATTGGCTGCTGTAAGCTTCCCTGTGCAGTTCTGGGCTGCGGCCCTGGGATTGTATATGACAGCAGGGTCACTACATACAGAGCTGTGGATCAAAAGTATCCTTAAAAATAGTGTGCCTCCTTCCTCGCTTAACACATCTCACTTAAGGATTTACATTTCTACCAGTGGAGCCAATCAAAGCTATAGTTCCCTCAGTTACAGTAACCTGGGCTAAGCATAGTGGTTATTTTTCTGCTGACGGGTGGGCTTTGAACTCACACCTCCCAGCTGTGAAGGGGAGATTTAATTCAAACAGTAGGCTAGAGATGATTTTTGGAGAGCAAGTAGCCAGCCCAATGAAAGTCTGGAGTGTAAATGGCTGTTCTTTTCAATTAGTGCTTTTATGCTAGGGTCCCTGCAGACAGGAATTTTCAGCAGGCCCTCTGGTCTCTGGGTAGAACAGAGAGGAACCTCTTCCACTCTTGCAAGCTGCCACACCTGTTCCTTGGCCAAAGCCCAGCTTTGTTGGTGACCAGTTTTAATGAGGTGCTTTCCTGTAGTGCAAAGTTGAAGGAATGCTAAACTACTAAGCAATCAAGACAAAGTATAATGCAACATTTTAGAAAATAAAATTAATATAAAAACTCCATGATGAATAAAATATCAAACTACTGATTTTTCAATCTCATATTAAAACATAATTTTTCTTGATCACCAAATGTTTGGTGCCCCCTTACACATTGTACCCTTTCACACGCAAGTGATTTATATGTTTTCCTTCCTTCCAAACCCTGCAAAGAATACAGAAGCTTGTGAGATTAAGAACAGGAGGGCGCACAGGTGGAGAGACCATCATGGATTTGGCTGTAGGCAAACTCCTTTAGACTTTGGTCATGGCAGATAAACGAATATTGAAGAACACTTCAAGAAATATTTCTATCTGGCAGTGATGGAACAGAGCATATTGGATTGTTAACTTTATGGGGAACAGGTCTAGTCAACCATTAACAAAAGCTGTCTTCCAATTTTCCAGGTGGATCTCCTGAGAATTAATGACCCAAAGGCCATTCAGTAGGCAATGAATATCAAATCACCCCCTTTTTTTCCAAGTCTGCTGGACAAAGATCAGGTGAAATTCTAAGACCAGTATCCTAGCCTAGGAACTGACACATGGGCAAGACTATTAAATGGCCATTGTGAAATACTACAGCCTGTGAGAACCTTGACAACAAGTTAGTTTCTTAGGTAGTTCCAGTTCTCACAGTCCAGTCCAAAGCCTTGGTTAGTCCATGCTCATTGTTAGCTTAATAATAGTCACCTAAGGTTGCACTGGCTTCCTAATGGGTTGGGCAGTTAAAGGGAACTTTCTAGTAAGGTGTGTCATATACCTATAGATCTTGTTTTAACTCATTCTACAGGGGAAACCCTTGTCCACCAACACAAATTCATATTGGTTCACAGGCACTTGGAGGAACAGCTGACCCTCAAACTTCTTTCAAAGAGTGTAATCATATATTAAATGCTATAATCATACGCTTTAAAATTTTTTTTGCAATAATGTCAGATTTACAGAAAAGTTGCAAAATTAGTACAGGGAGCTTCCAAGCATGCTTTTTCCAGTATTATAATGTTAACAACTTTTATCACCGAGTATCATTATCAAACCAGGAAACTGACATAGTGACATAGTTACTATGCTGTAAATGAAACTACAGACCTTATTCTGACATCAGCTATCCTCCTAATGTAACTTTTTTGTTCTTGGTCCAATTCGGCCTCTCACATTGAACTGAGCTATCATATTTTCCAAGTCCCCTCCAATCCATGACAGTATTTCCTGGTCTTCTGTGACCTTAACTCTGTACATTAAATCTGCTATTTTGTCCTGTTTTGTCCTGGGTTTGTTTAGAGCCTTTTCATTATTCTATTGAGGTTGCACATTTTGGGCACAATTCACCAAAAGTGAAATTGTGTCCTCCTTAACATGTCCTATCAGAAGGGCCATTACGCTGGTCTGTCTCCTTCTCAAGATTTCCCTTCCTCGTCTGGTTACAGCTCTCCATTGTGAAGCTGCTGTATTTCTCTGTGTCATGAAGAACTATTCAAATATTGTATTTCTCATCAGATGTTTCAGCCCATTTCTTATAGTAACCACCCATGGTTCTTTAACGTAACGATGGATACTTCATGGTGTTTGGTTAATCAGAAGTAAACTCAATACTTTTTTAAATTTCATTTATCTTCAAAATCTACTGGGCTAGAAACATACCTTCCTGCTAGTCCTCTCTTCTCCACATCTATGATATTAGGTATCAAATTCAAGCATTACAAATCCACAGCATCAAACCCAGCCCTATTCAACTCCTCATTCTTATCCCACCCCTACCTCAGGAACAAGAGCCCTTTTTCTCACTGGTCTACATAAGACCTCAAAGTTTCTAGCACCAGAAGTGAAGAAGCTACTGGCAATCAATAACAATTTTAACAAAAAAATAGAACATAGCTCTTCTCCTTGTTTATGCTGGGTTTTAAGTTGCCTTAACATGACTGCATCCCCTGAGTTTACTCTCTGTGGTCAGCCCCAACAGGGCCCTTATCTGGAAGCCTATGCAGAGCTCTGGGGAAAAAGAAAAGTGCACATGTGTTCCCCTGGGTCTCTGGCTTATCTTGGGGGTTTTTCGGGGGGGGGGGGGGAGGAAGGGGTTGTTTTATTTTTTTGTGTGTTTTTTTGTGTTTTTTTTTTGTTTTATTTATTTATTTATTTATTTATTTATTTATTTATTTGACAGTTCTTTTGAGTCCCTGGCACTGATGTGCTGCCACATATTTGCCAATTGACTCTTCAGGACAAAAAAAAAGGGGTGGGGGTTGGGGCTGGGTATAAAATGTCTGCTGATTTCTAAAACCTGAATGCTGCCTTCATGGTTTGTTTCAAGCCACAGTAGCAGAGCACTAAATACTATCCATACCTCTCAGAAAATAAAATATAGTCAATAATTAGGAAGCTTCTGAGTTTTGCTTATGTTGCCTGACGGTTGCCGTGGCTACCGGAGGAGGGCGGAGCCTGCTTACAGCCACGCCAGTGCAGCACTGTTACTTTAGGCTAGGACCCAGAACGGATGGCAGAATTCTGGCACACCCCTCAGGCATCAGAATCACTGCTGTGCCAACGACGGACACCAGAAATATTCCCCACCAAATAAGGGCTGGAGGACCACCCCGCTTCGGCGTCCATGTCAAGGGGGTTTAAAACTGCCTTGCACGTCTCTCCCTGGCTCTTCACCTCGCAGCTCCGTTCTTCACAAGCGCCTTTCCGCCACATGGGGAAGGAAAGCCCATGACTGGCGTTCCCTGGAAGAAAAGCCATCTAAATTCTTTCCTACACAGTGTTCCTTCACTGGTGATTGGTGGTTCTAACATCACCTTTTATTCTAAGACAGCTTTTTTTTGGGATATAAACTGATAGTTTGTAAATTCTAAATTTCTATTGATTTGAGCAGGCAGAGAGACTAAATGAAATAGGGGGAGTGAACCTTCATCTATGGGGTTACCCTCCAAATGCCTGTAACAACCATGGCTGAGCAGGAGCTGAAATCGTGAGCCAGGAACCTCAACACAAGACTCTCACTTAGTAGAAAGCCAAGACTTAAACCCTGGAACTCCAGTGTGGGTGTCACAAGTGTTATCTTCCCAGTTAGGCCAAATGCCCACCCAATTTATAAAAAATATTAATAATGGCAATTATTAAACAACTGCCTCATAAAATTTCCAAAACTTTCAGGGCTCATAGCGCTAAGGAGTCCTCCCCAGGCTCAACACCTGTCTACCACGCTCCCAGGAAGCAAACTGCGCCTTTATTTTGTTGTAAACAACGAAAGGGATGTTTTAGAAGCATCGTGGAAGGGTCATAGGAGGGAAGTGGGATGTGTGTGGAGGTACTGCATGTCTTAAGCGGTGTCCTTGCTTACTATGATCCCTACACCCCTGGAGAAATAGAACCCTCAATTTTATAGAGAGGTGAAATGACTTCCAAGGTTCCATAGCCCAGAAGAACTAGTGCCAGCAACTATCCTATGTTCTGCTCGCTGCTAAAAAAGAAACAAACAAAAATGGTGCACATGATAGGAGCTCTCTAAACTTCTGTGGACATGGACGTGACCTGACACCACAGCTTGCGCTACTCTCTTCCCCAAGGAAATGATGCCTGTGGAACCGTCAGTGGCAGGCAGAGGGGGTACCAGAGGTTCTCGACTTTGGAGTGAGACAGGGCCATTCCTCCAGGCTGTGCCATTTCCTAACCGTGTATTAGTTAGGAATGTCACCTCATCTCTCTCTGAGGTTAAACTTTCCCACTCACAAAATGGATATAAGAAAATCCACCTTGCCATATGGTGATCAGAGAATGTGTGAGACAGTCCTGTGTGCATCTAAAGGCATATGGAGCGTACACCACCTGTCATCGTCCAGGGGAAGCCATTTCAGTGGTCTAGGAAGTGCACATGTAACCCCTTGAAAGCCAGAGCTGGAAAAAGTGGTAAAAAAATATATAAAATGGCTTTGAATACAGTTTAAGGTACAAGATTCTCACTTATTTTAATGCTCCAGTTTGGGGCCCTGGAATGCACCAAGAAGAAAGCATTTCAGCAAGCCTACCTCCCTGTCTTTCATTTGAAAAACAAACAAAAAAAAAGTTGGAAGAAAACCCTGCTGCTACTATAGGGTGGTATTGATTCCTGGGAATTAAAGTGTAATGCACAGAGGCACCAGCAGTTTTCCTTCCATCTTGGCTGACTGAGATTATTAAAGAACCAAGAGCTCAGGATGGCCATGGCAGGTGCACGTGAGAGGTGCGGCAAGAGTCACATCTGCTCAGGCACTACAGACCCTGACAGTACCAAAGATGCTTTCACGTCTGTGTGAATATGTGTTAAAGTTACATTCACCCAGAACCACAAATGCACATTCAGATCATTTATACAGAAATGGAGGTAAGAGTGGAAGATAGGATAGAAGATAAAAATTCTTAAATAAGATTATAGGAGGCCACTGTTTTGGACTCCTGTACCAGGGCCTCAACAGACCAGATAAAAGTAAAGTTACAGGAATCAATGACAGTTATAGGAATCAATGGAAAAAAAGGGCCAGCCCACCCGAGCCTGTATAAACTCCTTCAGCCCAGTGCAATGGCTCAATTGTCTAAAGTCCTGCTCTTGCAAGTACCAGAATCCCACATGGGTATCAGCTCATCTGCCAGCTGCTCCATTTCCCAAACAGCTCCCTGCTTGGGTCTGGAAAAGCAGAAAATGGCCCAGATCCTTAGGACCGTGCATCCATATGGGAGACTCAGAGGAAGCTCCTGGTTCCTGGCTTCTGATCGGCTCAGCTCCAAACACTATGGCCATTTGAGGATTGAACCATCAGATGGGAAAGCTTTCTTTCTGTCTGTCCTCTCTGTACAATCTGCCTTTCTAATAAAAATAAATAAATCGTAAAAAAAAAAAAGCACTTAATTTTAGCCCTTTCAAGAAATGTAGCCTGATGTCAAGCAGTCTGCATTTCTGTGTTCCTATTTCTTATTTCAGCTCAAGCTATCTTACAGAAACTAACCCTTGCCAGGCCCAGTTGGGTTCCTTCTCTATCTTAGACAAGTTGCTATCTGATTCAAAAATCACCTACCAGAGTCAATTATATCAATAAAACCAATGTAATGGAATTCTAGATCTTGGCCAAAAACATACACAACCACAACATCAAGGTATAGCTCTACACAGAACAAAGAAAAGAATGGATCCTATACTGAAGGGTGTGACTTAATCAACCCTCTCTACTTGACATCAAAGACAAAAAGAGGAAAGAAAACACCTTGTTACTCTCCGGAGCAGAAGGCACCCAGAGGGAATCGAGTCCCGCAATGTTCTTAGGCGACTCATACTTATACATGTATTCCTTCCTTCCTTTTGTCAGGTAGATATTAACCTATGTGTGTAAGAGGGCAGAAAAAAATGAAAAGTTGCAAAGAAAACAAACTTGTGTACACCGGAACAAGTAAACAGGTTCCGAAATCAGTGATCAGCCTCTGGTCTGTTCCCCCTAGTCCAAGATGTCCTTGCTTGTCCCTTAACAAAAGGAGCTCACTGAATTGCGAGATCAATACAGCTCCTCCAACAAGGTCAGAATCGCTGGGGTAAAGGGAATCACTTGCTTCTCCAATGAGATGTAAACCTTTGATGGTCAGTATTGTCCAGAGGGATTTGTTTAAGGGGAATTCCACATTCAAACCGGCCTCCACCCAGACTTTCCCGGAAGTGGGAGGAAGGTAGTAAAAACAGGAGGCCTATACTCAGTCTGAACACAGATGCGGGCATTCCCATCTCTTCACTTTTGCAAACGAACCAAATTAAAATTTCATTTCCATTGGCTCATTCTTTTTGTTTTTTTAAAGATTTATTTATTTTTATTGGAAAGGCAGATCAAATTTAGAGAGAGAAAGACAGACAAGGGAAAGATTGTCCCTCTGCTGGTTCATTCTCCAAATGGCTGCAACAGCCAGAGCTGATCTAAAGCCAGGAGCCAGGAGTTTCTTCTAGGTCTTTCATGTAGGTGCAGGGTCCCAAGGCTTTGGGTTATCCTCGACTGCTTTCCCAGGCCCCAGGCAGGAAGCTGGATGGGAAGTGGAGCAGCCAGCACATGAATTGTCACCCATATGGGAACCTGGCCCCTGTGAGGTGATTTAGCTCCTGAGCCATCACACCAGGTCCTCATCTGCTCCTTCATTGGCTACTTTCATCGTTGTTGACAGAACAAGTTCCCAGCATTCAAATCAGAATCACACTCTGAGAGCCACATGAGCCAGGCATTGTGGTGTGGACAGAACTGGAAACGTAGATAACAGGTGATCTGTCTCTCAGATGTATTGGCAGAATCAAGTCCTCATAAGAAGGTAACAATACAGGAACTGCAATGGAGCAGACAGCAGCTGCCTTCAGAGCCACAAAAGGTGGGGTAGAAGATGAGAGAAGTCTTCCTGGCGAGAGTGACATTGAATCTGACTTCTGAGCACTAGGTGGGAGTCAGCTGGGCAAGGAACAGAGGTAATGCTTCCAGACAATGCACACAGCACGCACAGCAGCCCAGAAGCGAGTGCCGCCCATCGGGAGCATGGAAAGGGTTTTGGTGGAACTGAAGAATGATAGAGTACAGAAGGAACTGGTGAAAGGTGAGGCTGAAAGTGGGAAGTCTCTGAAGTGGAGAGCTCAGGCTTGAACTCTGAGAACTTGGCGCTCCAAGCAGGGGTGCTCACACAGGAGAGTATAACACAAAGCAGTAGGTGCTAAAATGTCAGCGTGACTATAATGTTAGCCCATTTTTAATTTTTTTAAGTGCCTCACTGCAGCTTCCTAAAGGAAAAGGTTTACTCTATTACTCAGTTTGGACATCACAGCTTAAGATCTGCAGTGCCATCAGTCTGCACTCCAGCAGAAGCTGGCCATGATGGAGTGAGTGTGTGGGAGGAGCAATCACACAGCGAGCCAGGAAGCAGAGAAAGACACTTTTCTTCCACTCTCTCTGCAGTCCTTGTGCCTATGCTGATGTCATGATTTCAACTGCATTCCAGAAATCTAATCCGATGCATTCACTTCCGAAAAGCCCTAGCTTAAGATCCTACAATTGGATCAAGCCTCCATTTTAACCCATCAACCATTAACATTAACCTGTTAATTGTAAATATCAAACATAGGGATTTAAAAGTCTGTATGAGTTTGGAGAGCTAAATCCTGTTCAATCTATAACACACATATATAAGAAACAGCATAGTTCTATCTGGGGAGATGGAGGGCATGAAGAAATGAAGCCAGTCCCTAACCATCATGCATTTGACATTTACTTCTTTAGCCCCAACGTCTCTTCCTTGACTTGCTCCTGTAGCTAACACCCCAGTTCTAGCCTCTAGGAACTTTGGGGAAACTCACAGTACCTTATCAAAGAAAATACTTGTCCCAGACAGACCAGAACCCATCTTTATAACATTTTAAAGGAAACATCCATTCATTCCTAGGATTACTAGGGCCTATGTTGTGGCACAGCGAGTTAAGATTCTAATTCTATGTTGTATCAGAGCATTGGCTGGAGTCCTGACTTTTCCACTCCTGATTCAGCTTCAGGTTGATGCACCTGGAAGAGCAACAGATGATGATCCAAGTACTTGGGCTCATGCCAGCCATGTAAGAGCCTCAGATGGTGTCCCTGAGTCCTGGCTTCAGTCTGGGCCACCCCCAAACACTGAAGTCAATTGAGACTGAATGAGTGAATGGAAAATCTACTTCTACCTCCATCACTCTCTTTCTGTCATTCTGCCTTTCAAATAAATAAAATAAATCATATATATGTATATAGGTAGATAGATAGATATGAACTCCCAAATCATTCATGATTGAGTGTCTTGGTAAAACCATCCAGGTTTGCTCAATAGACTCAAAGTTTATTTGTTTCTTTCTGTCTGTCTTTATTTAAAAAGGTGATTTTTGGCATTCCCTACTTCCCTTATTCAGATACAACCCACATCATTACCTCTTCAGAGTCAGAAGTCATCCTTACCCACTTTAGGATCATTAAACAGGGGACAAAATGATGACTCGCCTTTCTCTTAGAGGAATGAAACATAAAAAGGAAAATCTTGTTTTAAGAAGGGGAAAAGAACCAACTCCCTCCGGCTCTGGCACAAAATTAAATTTTATGAGTTACTCAGCAGCCAGGGAGGCAGAGAATGAAGCCAATGTGAAACCACCTTTCAATGTAACTGGAGTTGACAACTAAGCATGCTCGGGGAGAGGGAGAAAAGGAGGTAGCAGAGGCAGAAGTTAGGCCTTTCATCCTTCCTAGCAGCTGCTCCCCTTCATATGTTAAGTGCAACTTCCGCAAGCTGGGGGAGGGAATTAAACACTATCATTTAAAAAAAAAATCAACATCCAGGCTACAGCAGATATCTCTCCTGGAGCTATATGCCACCTGAGGTTATAAAGAATTAGGTAACCCTGCTATACTGGGCTGTAATTACTAGAACAAGAACAATCACTGAACAAGCGACTTTCTCCATACGCCAAACATCTTAATACTTCCCAAACTAAAGCTTGGCATCCTGCACTATAATTGCTAACTTTCCACACACGGTTGTACCCCTGGGCAATGATTTTAGTAGGTGGACATAGCTTATGCTTGAGGCAGGACAATGGAACACTCCATGGTGCCAACTAAGACTCAGTGAAAAATAGCTCTGTTGCTATCAGCAGAGAAGATCCAAACAATCAGGAGGGGAAAAATTATAACAGTTATCCCAGGAGTTATTCTCCCTACTTTTTTCTCTTCCTTCAAATTCCCAATTTTGAGAAACTTCTCCGTAGAAACCAAAGTTGATTCTCGCACGTGCCATTCCTCTAACAAAAATCAATTCATGACTAAAAATAAATGTATTCAGTCTTTGCCATTTTATGGCTTATTAAATGCATATTAGAAGATGCTAGATTTTGTAGACTAGAAAGGACTGTTAAATGAAGAAGGTAAAGGAATGAGAATGAGGCCAGCTGTTCTTCATTGTCAGTGAACACTGAAGAACAACATGTAGAACCACGTTAAAGCAATGGTTCTTAAAGTGCCAGTCCTGCACCAGTACATTGCGTCACAGACAGGGTCACTCTCCAGAGCCAAGGATCGGAGGAGTGTTTCACAGCATTTTTAGGTTACTGGGGTATACACTCAAGTTTGAGATATTCTGCAATAGAACTGTGGCTCTTCATCCTGAATGCCAGATATGGAAATGGGTTAGTGGCTCCTCTACCCCAAACTAGGTTAAACACAATAGCTAGCAATGGGGCCTAGGCACCACTGATTTCGGCATACTGGTTAATCTGTCAGTTAAGATGCTTGTACTCCATATTGGAGTGCCTGGGTTCAAGTCCCAGTTTCACTGGGGGTTCCAGTTTCCTGCTAATGAAAACCCTGGGAGACAACAGCTCCTGTCACCATGTGAGAACCCAGGCTCTGACTTGGCTCAGCTGCTGCAAGCCCATCTGAGGAGTGAACCAGAGGGTGGGAGTTCTCCCCAATCTCTGTCTCTCTATCTCTCAAATAATTACATAAATAAATGTTTAAAAAGTAAAAAGTTCCCCAGATGATGTGAAATTTAAAATCTATACATTTGGTGTTTTAGCGGAAGAAGGAGAACAGAACCAACTGGGCAACTATCCCAAACAAACAATGACAGCAAAAAATCTTGGTGAATGGAGTCAACGGACACTGGGCGGGTGGCATCATCCTCGGATCAGTGAAATCGGCAGCATTTCAGAACTATCCAAACCACTTGGACAGAAGCCTTGGAATATTTACACACTGAGACTCTGGGTTGATAGGAGGTGGTGGTTCCTTGTCCCTGGGTACTGGGACGTGTGGAAAGTTGTGAGTGGTTCCCCTTTTGTCTCCCTCATCCCCCAGAAACAACAAGAAGAAATAGCAAATTTGGAAGCAATGAGTTCACCCAATTTTCCCTAAACCTCGATTCTTTCCACCCTGATCAATCATGTAATCATTATTAAAAAATAAAATTAAAAAATTTTTTTCAATAGCACCCCTCAAAAAAGAAGTCTTAAAAACACACACTCTATTAAGGCACACCTATGTGGATATTTATCGAGTATACAAAATTATAATTTCTGTATGAATAGATTCACATTATTAATAGTTGCTAGCTGAGTTTTGAACTTGCTTGATTGAAAACCTAAAAAATAAAACTGGTTTGTTAAAAAATAAAATAAATCCATGCATATAAAAGGCATTCTGACAGTTCATCAGAAATGCATACTGTGAAAAACTATGCATGGATTTCAAATTTTTGGTGTGCCAAAATAAACTCTTTCAATTCCATTTTTCCATGAACTTCATGAAGACCTCTCATCAAACAAGACCCACCTAGATTAAATACTTTTGGACTCTGGATGTTCAGTTTGACACCATGTTTTCATGGTCACTGAGTGGGCCTTTTCCTAAACAGGGGAGTTTCCGTCATCACGAGTGGGCGAGGTTGACGTGTGATGCTCACCAAAAGCACTGAAATCTTGCAGCGAACTCAGTAGTGACAATGACATTTCACAGCTTCCCCAGCAAGACAGCTGCTGACCCGGGAAGGGGTGGACTTATTCCCTGTCAAAGGCAGTGAAGAGTAGCTCCGTGCCACCCACATGCAGAGACCACACTCTCCCAAGGGAAGCTCCAGAGCCTCCTACAACTGGGCTAAGACCTCAGCACCATGGGTGTAAGACGGCAGGTTCTTGTCACTCTTGTCTAGTGCTCGTGGCTGCACAAAAATGATGATGAGCTGTCAGGGCAGAACTGGAGTTCATTCCCCAGCAACGGGTGGGCCTCAGCATCTGCTTTACAAATGAACTGGGTTAGGGCCATCCTTCTATCCAAATCAGGAACTTGGCAGCCAGCCCAGAATAACTGAGTTCCTCAAAGTGGGATCCACTGGCATATTCCCAAACATCCACAAGAGTTCTCCAATTAATAGAGCTAAGCATTACTGAAATGTAAGAAACCCTTCCGATTGGATTAACAGAAAGAGGCAACATTCTTCAGGATGTTACTGCAGAAATGATGCGCCAACTGTCTCCTCTCTACTATAAATAAACTAAGACAAGGGGTCTGG
Organism: Ochotona princeps; assembly: GCF_030435755.1. Classification (NCBI taxonomy): domain Eukaryota; kingdom Metazoa; phylum Chordata; class Mammalia; order Lagomorpha; family Ochotonidae; genus Ochotona; species Ochotona princeps. The sequence continues at coordinate 7,795,674 of NC_080850.1, forward strand.
GCTGTGGTGCAGTAAGTTAAGACACTGCCTGCAATCCCATATTTGTGTCAATTCTAATCAGCTTATCCACTCCCAGGCCAGCTCCTTGCTAGTGCTCCTGGGAAAACAGCAGGTGAGAACCCTAGTGCTTAGGCCCCTGCCATCCACAAGGGGATGCAGATGAAGCTTCTGACTCCTGCACTCATCCCGGGTCACTCCAGTCACTGCAGCCATTTGGGTGAGTAAACCAGCAAATAGTCAATCTCTCTCTCTCTCTCCTCCCTTTCTCTCTCTCTACCTCTTACGTAAGTAATAGTTTGGGAATTAAAAGTAAATGAGAAATTTTAAAAAGAGCAAATAGCATAGACCAGAAGCAGTTTAATAGATTCTGGTAAAAGAACTTATCACACCATCATTTTTCTGGCATCATCCCTCAACTGACTCTTGAGTATGCAAACTCTCAGGTAGTTTTCGCTTTCCATGAAAAAAGACAGTTAAGAAGGAAAAGAATGTGCCTTGTAGTCCCTGTGATCACACAGACACTGAAGGCTGGTTCACCTGGGTTGCAATTTTGACCCCGACATTTATTTGTACATGACCTCGAAATGTTAATTAAGTCCATGAATTTTTTTCTTCACCTATACAATGAGAATAAGCCTTAGTGCTGAGAAGAAGTCTGGGCATAGAGAATGCCTGATTGCATTTAACACAATGCCTAGCAGACAGTAAATAAAGGAGCACCTGTGATCATTAACTACTCACCCTAAAGCTCAGCTCACTTTCTTTCTAAATACTTCCTTGACAAGAAGGCTTACCCCCCTACACACACACACACACACACACACACACACACGCACACACACACAGAAATACATACACAGTCCTTTGTAGCTCTCATGCCCTTAGTCTGCACTTAGATTTTCATCATTATATTGCAATCTGAGCATATTTTGCGCAAAATACTTGGGACTAGAAGTGCTTGAGATTTTAGGTTTTTTTTTTAATTTTGGAATATTTTCATGTATTTAACAAAATATCTTGAGGAGAGGACCCATGGCTAAACACAAAATGCATCTATTCTTCATGTAACCTTAATTATTTGGCTGAAGGTAATGTTAGACAATATTCTTTTATAATCTTCTACATGAAACAGAGCTTCCTGGTGTGGAATTATCCACTTGGGGTGTTATGTCAGTGCCCAAGAAGTTTGTTTCAGTTTTGCAGCATATGGAATTTTGGTTTTCATATTATGGATGTTCAACCACTATATCTCAATTTCTGCTTTGCAGATCTATACCGATTTTCCTTAAAGAGAGACATGATGCCTTTAGATTTTCAATGATTAGCACACAGCTGGTGCACCAAACATATTTCTGAGCGAGAGAATGAATGAACAAAGCAAGCTCTGTATCTACCTAAGAACAAGAAAAGAAGGGGGAGGTTGTTTTTGTCCTAGTTGTTGATGTGTCTGCATCTCATATTGGAGTGTCTGGGCTCAATATCTGCCTTGATTCCTGATTCCAGCTCCGCTTCCACGGAATGTTGACTGTGGAAGGTGGCAGCAAGGCATTAGGGCACCGCCAACCACACCTAAGACCTGGATCGAGTTTCAGGCTCCTGCCCTCAGCTCCAGGCAGAAACTGCTGTAGGCATCTGGGAAGCGAACCAATGGAAGGGAGTGTCTTTCTAGTGTGCCTGTCTCTCATTCTCGCTCTTCTCTCTCTTGTTCTTGCTCTATCTCTGTCTCTCATAAGAAGGAAAGAAGGGAGGAAGGAGAATTTTACTGTGAAAATGATTTAAAAAAATGTTTAAAAAGATGGTAAGAATAGAAATGAAAAGATATGAGTGAGAAACTATATACCAGGAAATTGATTATGGTTGATGATGGGATAGAAGTTCTGCAGTTGTCTATTTATAGTCAATCATGGATGCAGTACATCAGAAAACTCTGCTCTGAGGATCTCACAGGAGAACAGAGGGAAGAGCAATGCTCACATCATAATTACCTAGATGTCTGCTGGTTGTCCAGGTTGTTTTGGTCCCCTAAAATCAGTCCCATCTATAACCACGGTACTCCTAGACGCTAGACAAGGGAGGATGGAGTGCCAACAGAACATGAGCCAAATCAGGAACCTTACTTCCCTCTTTAAATTCACTGCTCCGTCTAGTTTATTATCTCCTGCAGATGCTTCCCCTCATCCACCAACCATACACTAGCTGCCCCACAGTGACCATCTTTCAACCATCACTTGACTCTACATCCTCACACTGGATCCAGCACCTAGGAAATCTGTTCAACCAGAAAGAGTCTTGACCACTTCCACCATTACAGAAGACAACTGGAAAAGCAAAACCCGAGTCTGTGAACTAATCCTCCCACTTCAAACTGGAGTAAACCTGAAAAGCCTTCTAGAAAGGCTGCAATAATTTCCACACCTACAGTCTGAGAAAACTGACCCAACAAGACCTATGGTAACAGAGCACCACAAGCTTAACTTCCATCCCCAAGCCATCCTTTACAGTGATGAGGGTTAGTAACCGGAAAAGTAGGCCTGCAGAAGCTGTGGGCTTTTATCTTTAGACTTCAGCAGCTATTCATCAGCATCAATATTTTAGAACTTAATCAGCTCAGCTCTACTCTGAGTCTGGAACAGCAACATTATCATGACAACTCACCGCATCCTGACAGCTGAGGACCTCTAAGATGCTGTTGAGCAACTCCACGCAGCACTTCTTCTCTGGGACTTGGTGCTGTGCCTCATCCTTCTGCTCCAGCAACTTCTTCAGCTCCTTGGTGATGACGGGCAGTAGAATGTCCCGGCATTCTGCAAGGAAGGCAGTTCACAGGCATGTGGATTTCTGTAGTTTTTATGTATGTGCATATACACAGATCTATATTTACTATCTATAATTTTCTATTAAATAAGTAATTCATGAATACATTCTTCTCACTGCGCCCCCCCCCCCAAAATCGTAAATATTAGATTTGGCACAGTGGTGAACAAGCTGCTTGAAATGACTGCATTCCATATTAAAATGTCTGAGTTCAAGTCTCAGCTCTGGATTTAACTGCAGCTTCATAGCTTCTTGCTAATGTGGCCCCTGGGAGTCAGAAGGTATTAGCTCAAGTGGTTGAGCCCCAACTACCAACATGGAAAGGTTGAACTAAATTCCTGCATCCCAGCTCAGCCTGCCTCATCTGGGCCATTGTGAGGATTTATAGGAATGTGCACTATGAAGCAATAGATGGAAAGTCTCTCTTCTCTCTCTCTCTCTCTCGGTGTCTCTGCTGATATTGCTGTATTGGGAAATTTCCAGAAAGTTCTGAAGCCCTACACAAGTTTCAGCACTATACTCCCCTTGAAAATAGAAGACTTGGGGCTCGGACTATGGTGCAGCAAGTTAAGCCACTGTCTGCAGTATCAGCATCCTATAAGCACACCGGTTCGAGTCCGAGCTACTCGAATTCCATTCTAGTTCCCTGTTGTTGTGACTGGGAAAGTAAAAGAATATACCCCAAGTTCTTGGGCCCCCAAACTCATGTGGGAGACCCAGGTGAATTCTTGGCATCCTGACTTTAACCTGGCCTAACCTTAGCCATACTGGTCATTTGAGGAATGAACTACTGGATGTATGAAATCTCTCTCTCTCTCTTGCTCTCTCTCTTTATATATATATATATATATGTGTGTGTGTGTGTGTGTGTGTGTGTGTGTGTATGTGTGTGTATATTTCAATCTCTGTGTGTGTGCATAAAACTCTTTTTTTAAATAAATAAATAAAACTTTAGAAAATTAATCCAACAAATAAATGTTGAACACCTTGGATAAGAAAGACACTGGTTCAAGAAAACATATGGCTGTTGCTCAACAGCTCCTTAAAATATGACAAAGGCAATTAGCAATGAAAATAAGCAAGCAGAGTCCAGTGCAGTAGTTCAATTAGCTAGTGCTCCCCCTTCAAATGCCTGCATCCCATATGGATGCCAGTTCATGTCCCAGCTGTTACACTTCTTGTTTAGCTGCCTGCTTGTGGCCTAGGAAAGCAACAGAAAATGGTCCAATGCCTCGGAATTCTACAACCATGTGAGAGACCCAGGGAAAACTCCCGGCTTCTAGCTTCAGATCAGCTCAGTTTTCCACTTGGGGAGTGAACCAACCAATGAAAAAGCTTTCCTTCTGTCGCTCCTCTCTCTAAATCTTTCTTTCCAATAAAAATAAATAAATCTTAAAAAACAGGAGCAATGCAGAATCTACAATAGAATACAAGTAGAGAGGTGTAGAAGTCACCTTTCTTTCTACATCCTTTTTGGCACAGCTCCCTCACTGCAGTCCAAGAAGGCAACCTGCTATGGGCTGTAGCCCTAGAGGAACTGTCACGAGTTTACCTGTTCCCTCGGAGACAGGTGCTGGGCACCTGAACCCAATTAGGATGGTCTCTCAAAACCAAATCATGAGGAAAGGCGTGAGGTTCCTGACAATAACTGCTGCCATGACTAACATAGGTCAAGTGATGAAAATGCGTGAGGCACAGTCTTAACTATCTGATGTAAGTTCAGTTCATCTACCCAGGGACTCCTGGAGGAAGATTCTATTATCTCCTTATTTTGCTGATGAGAACACAGGGTCTTGATACATGTACAGATAGGGTCTTGATATTGGGTGACTCCAATATGGGTCAGAGATGTGCTCTTAATCACTGCCTGGGGAATAGATTCTTCTGGAGCCTGGTCATCCTCACAGAAAGACCCTGGGGAGGCTGCCTACATATGCTCACACTTCATCTCCCAGCACCATCCTGGTCTTTGCTCATTGATCACAGATTTCCCAGGATTTCCTCTGAGTCTGGGAATCATTGCCTGTATTCCAAAGATTATTTTTTTTCTTGCTCAAGTTAGCCAAGCAGTGTTCTGTGTGAGCAACTAAAGCATCCCAACTGGTAGAGTTACAAAGTGCTGGCAGAGAGAAATGTGTTTTGGTTGGAAGGCTTGTGGAAGATTTTACACGTTCTAACAGAATTGTGTCCCGTCTCTCAAGAGTGTGCATCTCAGTTTGTAATTAGTGTAACTGATCCCTTCTCAGTGGACCACAGCGCAAGTTCCATGACAGCTAGTCTAACATTCAAGTACCTGACTCAGGACTTGGGTCACAGGAGAGTCGGTAAAGCTTGGTGGGTTGAAGGAGAGTGATGGTAGTGGAGATAGCCCCTGAAGCATGGTCAGTGTTGCCAGATAAAGAGTAAGAAAGAGTCCAGAGAACAGTGGATTGCTTAGAGTTTATAGATCCAGGGTAAGTGCAATATTGTCTTAGAGGAAGAAAAATGAGAGTTAAGATGTCCAAGGAAAGCTCTTAAGTGCATGGTAGATGTTCTGTCTATGAAAACAAAACATAAACAGCAAAACTTTTCATTTAACTCTGCTTAAAATCCTAAATAAAATCACAGGCTACAGGTTTAATGGTACCTTATTTTTATTCACCTACTCCATGAAATTTAAGTAGCAACAACCCAGATAGGAGAAATTTGTACTTAGGGAATCATTGCCCTGTTGATTTTTGAAAGTACAAGAAGACACTGGGTTTGCCATGAGCCTGTGTTTAGACTGATAGGAAGTAAGATTGGAGGATATTTATAGACCGATGTCCCTATCGTTTAGATTGAATGCATACTTTGTCCATAACTTATCATCACAAGGTTGACTTACTGCTCAGATTTAATTTTTTTAAAAAGATTTATTTATTTTTATTGGAAAGTTAGATATACAGAGAGAAAAAGAGACAGAGAGGAAAATCTTCCATCTGGTGATTTGCTCCCCTAGTGAACAACGACCTGAGCTGAGCAGGTCCAAAGCCAGGAGCCAGGAGTTTCTTCCAGGTCTCCCACACAGGTGCAAGGTCCCAAATCTTTGGGCTGTCCCTGAATGTTTCCACAGGCCACAAGCCGGGAGCTGGAAGAGAAGCAGGGCCCCCGGGATTAGAACCAGTGCGTGCAAGATGTGGACTTTGGCCGCTAGGCTACCGCACAAGGTCAGATTTAATTTTTAAAGGGGGTAAAGAAGTTTCCCACAATGAGCCCAGTGTGATGGCTCAATGGCTAAATTCTCACACTGCAAATGCTGTGATCCCATATGGGCATTGGTTCATGACCCAGTTGCTCCACTTCCTATTAGGTTCCCTGCTTGTGGCTGGGAAAGCAGTGGAGAATGGTCCTATGCCTTGAGATTCTGCACCCATGTGGGAGACCCAGAAAAGCTCCTGGCTTTGGGTCAGCTCAGCTCTGGCAATTGCAGCCACTTGGGGAGTGAACCAGCTGATAGAAGACATTTCTTCTCTCTGTAAATCTGTCTTTCCAATAAAAAATAAATAAATCTTTAACAAAGAAGTTGTTTCCCACAAGTTTCACCCCAAAGTGTTTTTTTAAGATTTATCTATCTATCTATCTATCTATCTATCTATCTATCTATCTATCTACCTACCTATCTATCTGAAAGGCAAAGCAACACAGAATGAGAGAGAGAGAAAGAGAGAGAGAGAAAGGGAGGGAGGGAGGGAGAGAGGGAGGGAGGGAGGAAAGGAGGGGAAGAGATATCTTCTATCCACTGATTCACTTCCCAGATGGCCCCAACAGCCAGGCTAGGTCTGAGCAAAGCTAAAGGCAAGAGGCAAGAACTCTATCTAGGTCTTCCACGTGGGTAGCAGAGGCCCAAATACTCGGGCCATCTTCTGCCTTCCCAGGTATCAGCCAGAAGCTGGATCACAAGCAGAGGAGCTTGGACTTGAACCTGAATTCCAACACGGGATGTTGGTATCACAAGAAACAGCTTAACATGCTAAGCAAGAACACAAGCCCCAAAAAGTGTGTTTTAAAAATTGTCTTTCAAAGGATATTAACTTTTAAACTTTTCATTTGCTAGAGAAATTACACATTAGAATGTGTGTCACAGAGTGGGGAATATCATTTTAAGGGGGTAAACTCTTTGTTCCTACAAAATGCAAGCCTCACAACCTCTTGACTTTTGCCTGCCCAATTATGCACTCATTAATATTGTCATGATAAGTTCAGCTCAGAGATAAGAGCTGTGAATTATATGATTATGTTAGATAAGAATTAGAAAGTCTATTTGGAAAGTACATTTTGCAAGCAAAATAAATAGAAGATTCAAAAAAGAGAGCAATCTAAGATACTACTGTAAATCTTGTTCTTCCACAGTTCTCTTGCAAAAAGGAGTCACCAAAAGTTGTGCTCTAAGGAGATTTGTGTCACTGCATTGTATAGTGTAGCTTGGAGGAGGAAAAGGCCCGAAAGCAGTGATCCTTGAAGATGCCCAGGAAGTAAAGTAAACCGAGGTGATGATAATGATATCTGAACTGCTGGGGTGCCCTCCCCTAAATTCCTCTGTTGAACACAAGTGAAATGTCTTCTGTTGTATCTAAAGAATTGATAAGACCTTTGAGGAGAGTCCAAAGAAATCAAGAATGGTAACTAACTTGAGTCCAAAGTGTAAGAAGACAACTTTTTTTCCAATGTATTTTCTTTTTTTTCCTAAATATATTTTTATTTTGTATTTTGAATTGTGAGGTACAATTTTGTGTAGACTGGGATTCCCCCTCAAACTCCCACCCCCTGTCAGATTTTTCCCATTTTGTTACAATAGTGTGTCCTTCATAAGGAATCATAATTCTATCAATAAAAGACTGATAGAAAACAATTTTTAAGCACGAAAGCAACCTTTTGGGATTCAAAACTAGAAGCCATCTCAATGTTCTCCATCTACAAACTGAGGTCACAAGAACTTCCTGAAAGGAGATCTGTAAAGGAAGCGAACCGATTAACCCACTTGCTCAGTTAATTAGCTCAACCATTCTATCAATACATTATACTTACTGAGGGATGGCTATGTGCCAGTTACTAATTTGTGGTGAATCAGAATAACCGGAGGTTAACTACCCATCATTGCAACAGAGCCAACAAAGAAGCAGACTGGATGGATGGATGGATGGATAGATAGGTAGATAGATAGATAGATAGATAGATAGATAGATAGATAGATAGATAGATAGATAAAATCCTAGTGCTCCTTCTTTGGGGAGTGGCAGCCTATTAAATGGCCATTAGATAGAACTTGGAATAACTGAGGTCAGGTTTTCCCTTAAAAACCCACTTTGCTAGTTCTCTGGTTGTGGTATCCCAATAAGATCCCATTACGAAGATTCGAATCCAAAACAGTCAGCTGATGGATTTCAGACATCATTTCCTTGAGTAGCCATTGGATTTTTTAAAGTTGTACTTGAAATTGAGTTAAATAACTAGACACTCAAAGAAAGGCCTGGTATTGAGCTCCCTGTCCCTCCAAGTATTTGAGCAGCAGGTAGCTGCCTATGGAGTAGGTAAGGAGCCAAAGTTCCAAATGAATGGCTAAAGTGAATGATTATTAAAGCCCCATCCAAAAGCCTAACATTCCATTCCTTACAGGTCTAGAGGAAATGGCAAGAGGAAGAATATATTTGCTAAGTGGAATGTGGACATGTCTTCAGTGAGAGCTGCAGATCAGGCCCCAGTGGAAGCAATGACTTAACAATCTGAGAGGCACTGTTCTTCCATTTAATCAAAACCAGCACCTCCATAAAGTAGAGGCTCAGGCACTAAAAGTCAGCCAGGTCTTTGCTGAGGAAAGCATCAACAAGGTGGCCTGTTTTTCAGCAAGTACTCTGTCTTCCCTCTAACCATGATTTCTCAGAAACGTCTGGCTTCTCTGTTTTTAGATGAAATAATTTTTCTCATTTGTAATTGGAACTGTAAAATTATATTAGTTTGTAATGCTTCAGGAAGCAGCATTTATAAATTGTTGCTTGATTGTCAAGCAAAAACACAAATGGCTTCAATGATAAATATCACAAAGCCTTAAATCAATCTTCATGGGCAGAGGTAATGAGTATCCAAGACCTTCGCACTCCTGTGGCGTTCCTGCTTCAGGTCCCCAGTAACTGACAAAGCCTGGGAAATCTGCCACTGGGTGACAGATCCAAATCGAAATGCACACAAACCTCTGAGAAATCTGCAGAGCTACTCAATTCTCTGTATTTTAATCAGAAGGATTTTTTTCTTCCTCCAAGTAACTGCAGAAAGGAAAATGCAGTGTTTTTGGGCTCTGCTTTTTCCATCTTCAAAATAAGCATGGTCACAGGCAGTCAGTGCTGCCTGCCTGAATAATAGCCCACTTGAAGGGTGATGTCCTTTGGCAATAATTTCATGACTCAGGGATGCTTCAAATAACGTCGTCCTTTTTCTCGCCCGTTCCTCCCCAGGAGCAGCCCAATGGAAAGAACAAAATGAACTGCTTCTTGGCTTCTTGGCTAAGGTCAAGTGGAAGAACAAATGGAGATTCTTATCCCACATTGGAAAACCACCTTGAAATACATCAGTTAAAAAAAAACAAATAAAGAAAGAAAGAAAGCTATTGCAACCTCAGCCACAACCCCAGCACCAAGATTCCCAAAACCTGCATGTGACCTAAGCATGTTCCCCAGAAGAGAGTAAAGCTCATTGGACTTTACTCTCTAGGAGTGGAGGCAGCCTTATTCACACAGTCAGCCCAGCACTTGTGAGCACCATCTCTGATCCTGCCTCTCCATCCTCAACAGCAAGTCCAGCATGAAGTTATATCCATCTACCACCCTCAAGCCAACTTCCTCCATGTCCCGGGTCAACTATCCCAATGGATTTCCTTGGTCCCTATACACTCAGGAAATCCTGGAGCAACTTTTCACTGTTTTAGAGTGGTTTTCCATGAGCCCTTGGCATAGCTAAAGACCATCTGTGGGTCAGCCCTTTCTTACCTCTCCACCCTCAACACCTGCAGCCCCCTCTTTTTCCTAACCTTTAGCTCTCCTCATACTTAGCAAGTTTTGCACATATCATTTTCTTTTCCGGAATGCTCTCAGCTCAGCCATCTTCACTACCTCATTTTTCTGACCTTCTTGGTGTTTTTGAAGGTGTCAAATCCCCTAGAACAATTTCCCTGGTACCTCTGACTTGATTCACTCTTTCTTGCAACCTTGTAGCACCCAGACTATATTTCTATTTATCACAATAACTGGTCATGATCTATGTAATGGGAAAATCAGTGAGTTGTTGTTTTTTTTTTTTAATCTGTAGTGAAGATAAAAAGGTAACAATCCATCTCCAGGAGTTAGGGATACACCACCATCCCTTCAGGTCTTTTGACACGCACCAATTCAGCACCAGCCTTACGGCAATTCACAGCTACTCATCCTAGTACAAAGAGGGGGCCTGCAGAGGCCTGGGATACAACACTATGATGGAGAAGTGATGCCATTGCTCCTCCTCCTCCTCCACAACATCAACAGATAAGCAGATGAAGGCACCTTGCATTCCTGCTACTCTGTGATCCCAGGCGTACCCCGGTTCCTCCATTAGAATGGAGAGCTTTTAGGACATTCTGGAGTATGATGCATAGGCTTTTCCAGCAAACACAGGGCTTGTGTTGGGAGTCCTGCCTCTCACTGCCCACACTTTTAAGCCTGATTATAGTGGCCTGCATTTGGAATTTCATTGCATTCACAGCCAGGGCCCTCACTTATTCACCAACACGGATTAATTGATTTTTCAATCCTGATTGATTTTTCACAGACTTTAAGTTGAAATTTGTTTGGCTTTCACCAAATTTCTATTGATCAGAAGGTGAACTCGGCTCAGCTCGACTCTCCTGGCAAGGGTCTGTGAATGTCAAGGTTCACCTGGTGCCCCCCAAGGGCCTTTTGACATTCAGGGAAAACCCAAAAAATGAATCCCAAAGTCTGGCAGGCAAAGCTGAACCCTGTCAGCCCCACTCTGCTGCCTTCCTTTCTCAGGCTTGGGGAGCATCTGAAATCATCAGAGGCCACTTGGTTGAATCAACTAGACAGGCAGTACTTCTGCAGACGCGACTCTGGCCTGACAGTTGGCAACTGGCTCATCACCACCTCCCGCCTCTAGCCAGCATGTCAGGAAGAAAACTAATTCTGCCCACTGGGAAATCAATAACTATCCACAAACTTCATATTCCAGTTGAGGTCGCAGGCCTTCCACAAACTCTACTATCATTTCCCACCACCACACACAAACATATCGGCTACTCCTGATTCATGTCCCTCCCTGCATAACATCCTAATTGCAGTCTCCAGGCATCACCCCTTGGCCTTCCACCCAACTCCCTCACCATGTACCTCTCTACTTGATGAACCCCTAGGGCCACGCTATGTCTCCCTAGCTAGACAAACAGCTTATTTACAGGCTGGAAAACTCAGTGGCTGCTCAATTCTCTTCAAGTAGTATAGAAGGAAGAAACCAAAATCAGACAGTAACTCTTTTAAGAGGAAAATACTTCAAGAACTTGACCCCCAGGTACCCATGTAAAGTCTGAATCATGCTCTGACTTTTTACCACATGTCCTTTATTTTTCACACACACACAAGTGTGATTTTGCACTACACCTATAAGCAAACATGATAATGAATTGGTGTGTGCCATTCAGAACCATACTAATACCAGGAAAGATGAGTTGGTATTTAATTGCTACAATTTCTAAGAAGTGACTATGTCTGCCCATCCCCCCAAATCATAATTATATTCTGAAAGCCCTGTGACTCCACATGCAATAGATTTAAATTCTTAGAATATGTGTATATGTCTATCCCATAGAAGGGATCTTCAAAGAGATCATGGAAAATGAAAATTTAAAGAAAATGCACAGACTTCACACATTTTTGTACGAGAATAAACTTATCTTTTCACTTCAATTTTCCATAAAGACTCATGTGACAGACTAGTGAGATGTTACAAACAAATGTTTTCTTAGATCAGACTCCTTAGGAGCAAACTCTCAGGGGCTGCGTGGGTGAAGGCAGCATTCTAAGGTGTTCCAGAGAAAACTAGAGAGTAAAGAAATGGGACCAGGCAGCAAAGAAGGAGGCAAAAGTAGGACATGCCACAAAAAGTCACAGGCAGTCAGAGAAAGGGTAAGCCACAGGTGTGAAGGGCTGTGCTAGGTGCTTGGGCAGTGAGTGACAGACATCTGCCCTGCCCTCACATTAACAATACTGGATGCTGATCACCACCAGCCAGCCAATGATCCCAATAACATGAAACAGAGAGCCTGAGAGACTAGGAAGTCAATTCTCCATGCAGCAACCAAAGAAAGTTTCTCTGAGATGGAAGCACTTGAGCTGAAACCTGAAGGGACAGAAGGGAACAGTTTGCAAAGGTCTCAGGGCAGAGCATTACAAACAGAAGAAATGGCATGAAAAAGTCCAGGGGTAAAAGCGTGCTTAACCTCTTGGAGGGATCATGTAGACATAGTGCAGCCAAACTGTTGGAAACAAAGAGCTTAACGTGAGACAAACTTGGTGAGGTTTGCTAGTACCAGAACTCACGAGGTGCTGTAGTCCATGGTAAAGAGTGCGATCACTGAATGGAGAGAAATCTTTAGAATTTTTTGCAGTTGATGGAAGTGGGAGGTGAGCCTAAAGAGGAGGGCAGGAGATGATGAGGAAGATTTTATAGATGGCAATTGAGGGTGTGGCAGTTTATTGAGCCCTTATCCTGTACCAGGTACACTCATTTTGAAGCATACCATTACACCTCATGTATTATTCCATTTCCTATTATTATAATGAAATACTTGAGTCTAGTTACTTTGCAAAGAAAACAGGTTTATTTAGTTCACAGATCGGGGGGCTCAAGGGAATGATGCTGGTATCAGCTCCAGTACGAGGGAAGAGAGGAAACCTAAGAAACATGTTAATCATTTCCAAATGCAGTGTTCCCAATAACCTCATGACTTCCCTACCCCATGCACCTCTGAATGGTACCACGCTGGGAATCAAACTTCTAACACCGTAAACACTGAAACTACAGCATCTTCTACATGATGAGAGAACCAGAATTCAGAGAGATTCAGTAACTCGCTTAAAATACACAGCTAGTGACAGAGCTGATTCAAGCCTGTCCAGATCCACATTCATATCTAAGCTGAAGACAGAAGAAAGAAACTTGATTGGTTAAAAGTAATGCAAACAGAAGTGCATTGACTTGGGTTATAGTTTGGAAGTAGGGGAAACAAGACTTGCAAACGGACTAGAAGTACTCTATGCAGTGTGTTAAACATGTGCACTTTGGAGCCTTTGAGGGAAAAGGCAATATTTTAAATTCAGGGCTTATTAAATTAAGATCTCAGCATGGGGTCATTTCCTTGCCTCAACTAGCAGTTATGGAACGGCCAGCTACAGAGATGTTCTTCCATAAACTATTAGGACATCATGGGGAATATCATTGTGTTGTTACCCAATGGCACCTTCCTACAACTCCTGGAAAGCTTCTCATTGATCACTCACTCAATCTACCACATCCAGCTCCAGAGAAAGAGGTTTCAGGAAAACAAAGATGCAGACATGGTCAATTGAGCTGTGATCCAGAATTTTATTTGCTACTCAATACTCAGAATGATTATACTGGCGATGCCACAACAGATGAGAGCAGCTTTGTCTTCTGGAAGACAACCATATTTCACTAACCTTCTCACCCTGCTGGATGGAAGAAGAAGCAAGTCAGAAAGCTTAGGGTTGAACCAAGTTGCCTCTGTAGTGGCAAATCTTGGTAATCTTTAAACAGGATTCATAGGAAAGCAATATGCTCCAACTCAATTGCATGTAAAAGGAAAAATGAGTCCAACAGCTTTTTGACTGCCAAGAGCTGGGTCTTCGATATCCCGACCCTATTTCATGGTTCCAATTCAGTGACATCTGGAATTTATATCAATTCACAAGCACTCAAGACACCTATTAGAACAGTCAGCACCACCCACAGTCCTTCTAGAGCTAACCATCCCTGGCTCACAGCCTCTCTTCTGTACCGCACTACAAGAATCCCTAAATCCCTTCTCTTCAAGACTCCCACAACTCCCTGGAAGTACACACAGAATTCCCAAGCTCCCTTAATCCCAATCTTTTCATAATGAGAAACTTTTATACCTTTAACTCTTTGTGAACCACTCTGTGGTCACATATTCAAGTAGATTTTTCAAAATTTACAGCCATTATGACAAATATTTTTCAGTAAGGGACACAAACTATAGGAAGTGTTTAGGAGGGAAAGTGGAATATTGATTATAGGAGACACATTCCATATGTTGAACTCCTGCTGGGTTCCGAGCACCATCCTTAATCTGTATCAAAACCTATTCTATAGATTGCTTTGTTTCCATTTTACAGAGGATTTCCAAGAAGCTTGTCCATGGTCATCCAGATGGTATGACAGTGACAGGAAAACGATTCTAGCACCAAGTACACTGACACCAGTGCACACAGGCTTCTGACTATAAAACAAAATGCCTGTATTCTACAAGCTTGAGGCAATCAGCCTTTGAATTTGTTAACTTCCATAAGTCAACCTAATAGGGCATTCAAGACTCTGGTTGGTTTGCTTAATGGTTGGTTAATGTTTACTGTTATTGATAAAAGTTACTGTCCCAGGGAATAAAAAATAATGCTAGAATTAAATAATAGTAGGCATTAGTCAACTCAATCAATTAGTTTCATCTCAGTCACTTACACTGTTCATTTTTTAATGTAGCTTCAGTGGGCAAGGCTCCCTCATCCCATTGTAGTTGACTAACGGACAGCAATTGTGACCTTTAGTCTGTTCATTCCTTTTCCACAATGCATAATGAGACTCAAGGATGAGATGCCCGATTTCAATCAAAGCAGGTCTTCCACAGTCCCTAACACAATCCTACTCCACAGTAGGATTCTAATAACTGTTAGATGAATAAATGAGTGATTGCTGATGGATAAAAGGGGGATTTTTCCTACACTTCAGGCAAGTCTTAGAGTCAGAAATCTGTTTAGTGTTGGGTTATTTCAATGTTCACTACTCTGCGTTGCCTTTGAGTAAAGCAAGTTATGCAGCTAAGGGGCTAGGCCCTCCATTAAAGGAGGAATTGTGTGTGTTTCTTTACCTTCCCATCGCCCTCTGAGCAGCCCTTGTAACACAATCCCCCATATGGGGCTTCATCTCAACACAGGGGAAGTTATGAGGAAGGTTTGAATTGCAGCCTTGCTACAGCCAAGCTACATGACCTTGGTTAGGTCACTTCACTTCTCCTCCCCCCAAAAGGGAGATTAGGATATCTCTTTCATAAGAAGATTAAAATAAAACAAGGTTTGTATTCAGTTGCAGTGACTAAGTGTAATGAGGCATTGGGAGGTAATTCTATGACTAAGAAAGCTTTTTAATCCAAAACAGAGAATGTTGAACCTTGAAACTCCTTAAACTCTAGTTAACTTACATACTCTATAACATCTGTGCCAGATATGCTGGGAAGAAATGGACTTGAAGCTATTTATCTGCGTCATTCAAATAATACACTCTTTCAATAACCAAACTCAGAAAACTGAATTACAAGAGGTGGGTAGAAAATGAAATGATGAGGATTTTTGACTCAGATTTCCATTTTCCTTTTTGCATTGGGATAGACAAAAGGAAAAATCCACCAGGCTCTCTCTAAATGCCCCTTCTCATTTCTATTTGCAGCTTAGAATAATAATGCCACTTACCAACAATCCTCAAGCCACACTAGAAAAATCCTATATCGCTGTCATCACAAAACTCACAAATACCGAAAAGAACAAAAACCAACAGTAACGTTTTAGATCAATATGAGCAGCTAGCATTCTCTTTCTGGAGAAAGCACATTAAAAGCCTCTTGTTTACATTTTAACACTAACAAAGGGGCCCTTCATTTCAGAGAATTAAATGAGAAAACCCTCCTGGATTCACACATTAGCGAAGTGGAATGGTTGTGTAATTGTTTCCAATCATCATCTGCTCTGCTCCATCCAGCACCGTCCCCACATCAGTTCCACAGGAGAGGAGCTCCATGCGTGTAAAGCCTGGTGTTGTTTATCACAGAGGGAAAACGAGAAGTGTGATATATTACAAAGAAGCTGAAGAACCACTGCCATTCTCTTCCCTATAAATAAAAATGGAATTGGGGAGGATTTATCCTCTGGCTTGCTTCTCTTTCTGTGAAAGCACTGAGGCTAAGCAGGTGGAGAACAGAGACAGCCCAAGGGCAGGGCTCATGCCTGCTTCTTTTCCTGGATGTGTGCACAGCAGCACCCATGTGAGCGCTTCCCTGCAAGGCCCAAAGCAAAGAGTGATTTAAGAAATGAATCACACACTTAGGCCCAATATTTAAATAAGGGGATCAAAGAGGTTCTGCTTGGACTCCAAAGTAATATAGAAGAGCTAAGGAAGAGTGTGAGATGGAAATAAGCAGAATAAAATACCTACCTGGCAATGGCATGTAATGAGCTCTCTGTACAAAAGTAAGCCAATATGTGATCTTCACCCTTGGGGCAGTCCAAGTACAATACAAAAAAAGGAGTCAATTGACAGGAACAGTATTACAGATATATACAATGAAGCACTTTCAATTAGGTTCAGTCCCTGCTGATGTATCTCAAACTGTACTCCTAAGAAACTGATATTAATATTTTATTTGGAGCATTACTTGTTCATATATTTATTATTAGCTAGACTTATTTCTTTGTGTGCTTCCATAATACAAAAGAAATAAGAGAAGAAAAACCACATGCCAACAGCAAAGTTAACTTAAAGGCTCCAATTATTCTCCTTGGGACAATAAAGGCAATCATTGGTCACTCTAGACTTTGGGATCATTAGGGCAGAAGCGTATCAATTCCTCGCAGGAAATACAGCTTTGTATGGCACTAAATTCTTAAAGATATTTTTCAACTTGAGTTTTTATGTGGATGTTCTACATTGAGTTTAGTAGTGATTAGTTGCTTTTAACATCAAATTGTGGAATTTTAGCTCTGAAAAGAACCAGACAAAAAGTAGCCTTTGAACTCATTTGATGACATTAGTGCTAATGTAAAATGTGAAAAGAGAGGACACTCCATGTATTTATACTTCTCCTTACAAGACACTAGACTTTTCTTCTCCTGCACCTAACAACTGTCAGGCATCACATGTGGCACGGGATGGGAAGGACCGGGATGTAGGTGATCAAGACAGAAAAACAACCAGATTCAACATGCTCAAGAAAGATTCCAAAACCTTAGTGATTGATTGAAAATGAAATATGAGTCACAAGAATATCTGAGCTTCAAATGAACGGCAGGAAAAAAATAAGAAAAGGAGATTTTCATGAACAGAGTGGATGCTGTGGGAAATGATGACAACTCATCAAGACAAAGGCAGCTGCATATGCCTGGAAATGATCTAATATGGATGTGTAAGCATCACTAATGGAACTATACAAAAAACATGCAGTAATCATGGCTGCTGTCACCAAAAGACTGTACAAGGGTAACCATTTGGTGGAAATCATGAAGACCATGGTGAAATGGGAAAAAGGAAGAGGCGGCCATAAAAAGAGAAAGGAAGAAAAGAAAGAGAGGAGAGAGGAAGCAGGAGTTAAGGAAAATGAGAAGGAAGTGGTAGGAGGGGATATAAACACAGAAAAGGAGAGGCGGCAGTAGCAAGTGGGGTCTGGGCAATGAGAGGAGAGCATGGCCATGGAAGACTGGGTCATCGGAAATCAAAGGAGCTCAGAAGCATCAGGAGTTTTCACTTGAAATTTCTAGATTGTCACAAGGACAAAGTTTCTATGGATTCACTGAACTGCTGCCTGGCCAGGGGACCTGCCTATTCATAACATTTGTGCACATGGTCACTACCCCAAGTATGCCTGTTGGGCAGGAGCTGGAAGGAAGAATTTTCTGTGACAGTCAGTCAGTCAGTCAGTGACTACATGATATGAACACCTACAAGCCTGCCTAGGAGTATCCAATGTGCTAGTTCAACTCAAGAGGCCGAGCCAAGGCAAAGGGATCAAACAGACTCATGACAAGAGGAACGGCGAGAAAGGGCAGGCATTCAGGAGTCCCCGATTTCATCATGATGTAAGTGCAACGCAGTCAGCAGATGCCTACAATGTGGCAATGAAGAGCGTGGAATCTTAGTTACTGTCTGTGTGGTCTTGGACAATCCATTTAACCACTCGAAATCTTTACTTTGTCAGGATAGCAGAGACGATAACAGCACCTTTCTAAACAATGTTGTAAGAATAAAATATGTGCAAGGTACTTGGAGTCAATAAAGCATAGGCCTCTAGCAAATGCCATGAAACTATTATTCTTTAAAATTTAAAATTCCCTTAGGCTACTTTTTAGTATAGTAGCCTAACATAGTAGCTAAAATTCTCTTTAGGCTACTGTTTCTTAATATAGGTGGAAGTCATATGGATGAAAACATGTGTTAAAAAAATCACTTAACTGTATACCTAAGATTTGTCTATTTTACCCTACTTCATATTAAATTAAACATATTTATTTACAATGACTTGGATTTACTGCTTTGCCTATTTAAGATCTAATCAATGAGATTCAGAAGGTCAAATATGAGGCTTAAACTATTGCACCATGACTCATAACCATGAACTTGGACTCCACAGCTTGTGTTCTTGAGGATTGGGCCAGATGGGTCCCTATGTCAGCTGAGTCTTCGCTGTGCAAAAGCAGCAAGACAGCAAACAGTCAGTAAAAAACAGTGTCCCAGGGCCGGTGTGACAGCCTAGTGCTAAAGTCCTCCCCTTGAATGCGCCGCGATCCCATATGGGAGCCGTTTCTAATCCGGGCAGTTCCACTTCCTATCCAGCTTCCTGTTTGTGGCCTGGGAAAGCAGTCGAGGACAGCCCAAAAGCTTTGGGACCCTGCACCCGGTTGGGAGACCCGGAAGAGGTTCCTGGCTTTGGATCTGCTCAGCTCTGGCCATTGTGGCCCCTAGAGGGAGTGAATCATCAGATGGAAGATCTTCCTCTCTGTATACCTGCCTTTCCAAAAAAATAAAAAGAGTATTCCAACTACAACTTGGAAACTCTCTAGCCATCAGGAGACAGTGGCTCCTCCAGTTCTCCCATTGTTTCTCTCTCCTTTCATCCTCTTCTCAGGTGAGTTCTATTGTCTCATTAACTATTAAAACCAAGATCCTTGCCAATCAGTATCTGGCCTGGTCATGAAGCACATGTACACCTGCTGGAAAACACCCCTCCAACAGTGAATAATGTCTGAAGAGCAGTCACCGTGAGCTCCCCAAATTCCTCAAGAATCAGAAGCCCACAACCAAGCAAAGCTTGCCAACGTTAAGTATGCATACAGTGCCCATGAAGATGAAGGGCATCAGCTGAGGAAGAGTGAGGGACTGTAATTTACGAGGTGCTGGAGAAATTAATTTTGTATGCCTCTTCTATTAGCAGTGTGTCTGAATTAATTTTAATATGCAAGTTATCATGTTAATCTTTGATACTAAAAAAGAATGTATCATCATTAACCTTCCTAGTCCCGAGTTTAGCAATGTAGGCTTTTTATTAGCGGTAATAGCAAGTAGCATTATTTCTTGGCATCTCAATACCACACCTATCTGTATGCAGTTCCCCCAGTGGTTCTGTAAAACCTCTGCTGATTCAGAAGCACATTTGTCAAACATTTGACTCTAACTGCCCATAAGTCATCAAGAATTGACTCCGCCTTCCTTTTCTCTCTCTCTCTCTCTCTTTTTTTCAGTTCCCTTCAAATGAGAAATAAATTCTCTACTGAAGGAGCAGTTCACAAAAATTCAGTCAGTTGAAGAAGTTCTACAGGATGGAGACACATCGGTGGGTTCTCTGGAATGCTGATGAAAGGCAAGTACATCCAAGGCCAGCAGGAACTTCTCTGCAAAGCTACGACATTCCTGGATGACAGTTACAGCCGAGAGGAAACGTGTACAGGAAAACAAATTAAGACATTGCAAGGTTCATGATTAAAAGAAAATTACACAAATGGTGTGACCCAGTACATCTTTCTTTCAAAGTATTCACTTGAAATTGGTAAGTTACAGACAAAAGTAATACACAAAAGTTCTGTACCACATTCTGATGAATTAACGTAATTTTCCATTTATTCTATACATGTTAATTGGTAGAAGCTGATCATAAGGGGAAAACATTTGGTAAATTGTCATCATTGTCGTCTGTTCACATCTTCTAACAACAGCAGGATAATCAGAAGTTAAAGAACTTAGGGGACAAAAGATGAAAATTAGGCCTAAATGTCTTAAAATAGAACTTCTGAAATGGAACCCCTGAAAAGTAAAACGAGTCACCATTCTCAATAAAAGCAAAAGAGTCGCCATTCTCTTTATCATTTAAAATATGAACAAAAAATATCTGCATTCTGAAACTATACTGGCTGCCGTGTGTTGTTGTTGTTGGTTTTTTTTTTTTTTTTTTTTTGGCCTCTAGAAAATCCACCAGTTAGGAGACTGCTGTCAATCTGGGGCCCCACACAATAGCCTAGTGGCTAAAGTCCTCATCTTGCATGCACCGGAATCCCATATGGGCACCAGTTAGTATCCCAGAAGCTCCGCCTCCCGTCTATCTCTCTGCTTGTGCCCTGGGAAAGCAGTAGAGGATGGCGTAAGTCCTTGGGACTTGCACTTGCATGGGAGATCCAGAAGAGGTTCCTGGCTCCTGGCTCCTGGCTTAAGATCGGCGCAGCTCTGCCCATTGCAGCCACTTGGGGAGTAAATCATAGGACGGAAGATCTTTCTGTCTCTCCTCCACTCTGCATATCTGACTTTTCCATAAAAACAAATAAATAAATCTTTAAAAAACATGACTTCACCTGTAATGTGCGAATAGTATTTTCTAAATCTCCTTTAATATAGAATGACTGTGGGCAGGTGCAAAACAGAGAGCATGCATGAGAAGGAAACTGGGATATGGCCATATCTGTGTCCAAATGACTTAAGGATATTTTAAAAGGCAGAATGAAATTATTTTCTAAGTTTTAGTTAATCATTGTTGTTGTCAACTGGAGTCCCAATATGTATTCTTAATAATTTACATATTGTATGGGCCCGGTGGCGTGGCCTAGCGGCTAAAGTCCTCGCCTTGAAAGCCCCGGGATCCCATATGGGCGCCGGTTCTAATCCCGGCAGCTCCACTTCCCATCCAGCTCCCTGCTTGTGGCCTGGGAAAGCAGTTGAGGACGGCCCAATGCATTGGGACCCTGCACCCATGAGGGAGACCTGGAAGAGGTTCCTGGTTCCCGGCTTCGGATCGGCGCGCACCGGCCGTTGTGGCTCACTTGGGGAGTGAAACATCGGATGGAAGATCTTCCTCTCTGTCTCTCCTCCTCTCTGTATATCCGACTTTCCAATAATAATAATAAAATCTTTAAAAAAAAAATAATTTACATATTGTATTGCTATTTGCTTTATATTTTTCATTTTGATCTGCATACATTTGCTGCTATGCCTCCAGTGGATGGAAGCAGTCACAATCAATACAACTGAGATGAAAGTTACACTAACCTCTTACAGGTGATTAAGCCTGAGATCTGCCCTGTCTTTGTTAGTAATTATAGAGGAATATCAAAACAGAAAAATAGATCAAAATAGAAGAATAACACAATCCTGGCCATGATCAGGAACACTGGGAGAGCTGGAAGACGGGCATGGTATCGTTTCCTTTGAGATGGAACTTTACCTGGGCACACCTGTAACTACTTTTCAAGCCAAGAAAAAGCGTTGAGCTACAGAGCCACCCTTGTGAAACGTAAGAGAAAAGGTTTCTAATCCCAACCCTGTCACCAACTCAAACGTGATCTGACCCAGATACTATTACTTTTCTGATCAGTTTCCACGGCTATCAAATGAGGTCAGATTGAGCAACCTTTCCAGGGAACTCTTCAACTCCACCAATTTGTGTTTCATGAAAACTTTGAACATGTTCAAAAACACCTCATCATGTAAAGCTGTGGATGTTAATTGCATTCACCCTGTTACCCAAAACTCTTACCAGGAAGAAATGGCAAAGCTTTGAAAAGATCAGCTATTTGCGACCAAACAGCCTTTTAAAACTGCTGTGTTGGGAAAAAACAAATCAATGAAATTGACTGTAATCCACGCACAGCAGACAAGAACGATGCAGGGTATGTGCAGTGCATCCCCGGTCTTCAGAAGCCAGTGGGTTAAATCACGGTACAAGTTATCACCTCCTTACTTCTTGGACCAAACAATAGTTTATAACAGTTGGGTAACATCGGTGATGATCTCAAACTGTCAGTTTTCTCTTGCCCTTCCAAGGAGAAAAAAAAATGATCAAAAGAAATAAAAACAGACACCTCACACATTAAAAATTGTCTAAGTGGGGTGGGCATTTGGCACAGCAATTACGACGCCACTTAAGATGTATACAAACTGTATGACAGTCCCTTCTTTGAGTTCCGGCTGTGGTGTCAATGCAAGCGCTGGGAGGAGGCAGCAGGTGAGGGCTCAAGCAGTTGGGACCTGGATTGAGTCTCTGGCTCCTGACTTCACGTCCGCCCAGTCGTAACTATTCTAAGACTTTCAGGAGTGAAGCAGCGGATGGGAGATCTGTGTCAATTTCTTTCTATCACTCAATCCCTTTCTCTCTCTCTTGCCCTGCCTTTCATATAAGTAAAATAAATAAATATATTTTTTAAAGGGCTAAGGATGTGCATGCTTGCTCATTCTGCAAGATATGGCACCGTTAAACAAGTTTCTCTATTTGTAAAATAACGACAACAAGGCTCCCATTAGAAATTATAAAAAGTAGCTATTATCATAATTATCATACTACACATATATCCTCTTGCTCACAGTTTTTAGCTGTCTTGTCATCCAGAAAGAGTCAATTTCAACAACACTTTATTTTCAATACCCTAAGTTTGCTCCAACTCTGAACCGATAATAAAAATGAACATTGTAATTATAAATGAATAATTTAAATGAAACTAATAATTATAATACTTTAAAGCTATCATTAATGGAGTATTTACTACTACCCAGGAACTGTGCTATGTATTATTTCACTTAATATTCACATTAACCCCAATAGTATCCACATTTTACTGATAAAATTATGTGAGCCAAAAGAATGACATGACTTTTTTCAAAGTCACAGCTAGATACAATCCAGAAGTTATGGAACAAAATTAATAAGCCCTGCATTTCTCTCTAGGATTCAACACATCTTTAGAAAGGAGATGACTCAAGAAACCTTAGGGCCAAAATCAAGATCTTGGAAAAAACTAGAGGTTACTAAACCTAACTTAATAAATGCCAAGTAGGTATAATTTCTGAAATTCTGTTTCTTTTAAAAAATTTTTTTGCTGTTTTGAATACTAAATAATCATAAAATTATTAAATAGTCTCCTTTGAAGTCCCACATACTTCATTTATATGAAAAGTCTTCAAAAAGTTTGTGGAAAATTTAAAAGTTCAGAGAAATGGTGGTTACAAAATACTATGAAAGGACTTGGAATTCTTGTACCAAAATAACTTCCTCTTTGGAATTCACTTTTAATAAATTTTTAAGTACCTTCTTATCTACCTATAGAAACTTCACCCTGCATTTCAAATAAAGAGTGCTTCATTTTGCATATGAAGGCAACCGCCTAAAAGACCTGGTGCCTTGCCATCTTTCTGTTGTCTAAAATGCTACTCAATACTTTGTTTATATGAGAAGATTAATAATCATTTATTGAATTGGACAACCAATCCTCAACATTGCCTCTCTTCACTAAAAAGGTGACTCCATCTATCCTGTGTAGAATTTACTGTGTCAGAGAGTCAGAGAGACAGCTCAGGATACAGGTCTCTTCAAGATGTAACACAGAGCTGCTACAATCCAAACAGCCTGCTACTGCCACAAAAATAGACATATGGATCAGTGGAACAGAGTTAAAACTCCAGAAATTAATCCATGCACCTACAATGAACTAATAATCTTAGACAAATGAGCTAAAAATCACTCCTTGGAGACAGAACAGCCTTTTCAAAAAAAAAAAAAAAAAAATGGTGCTGGGAAGATTAGACCAGTGCATGCAGAATTAGGAAACAAGACGACTACCTAACACTCTTATTAAAAACCAACTCACAATGGGTCCAGGATCTAAACTCCAGACCTAGAACATTCAAATTACTGGAAGGAAATATAAGGAAAATATTTTAAAACTTTGGACTAAGTGACAATTTTTTTAATAAGACTCCAAAAGCACAAGCAATAAAAGCAAAACACCAGGCTCAAAGTGATGGCTCCTCCATCTGCAAGCAAATGGTCACTAATCCATGCCGCAGCTGCTCCACTTCCCATCCAGCTCCCTGCTTGTGGCCTGGGAAAGCACTGAAGGGTGGCTTAAGTCCATGGGACTCTACACCCATATGGGAGACCCAGAAGAAATTTCTGGCTCCAGACTTTGGATTGGTTCAACTACAGTTATTGCAGTCATTTGGGGAATGAACCAAAGGATGGAAGATCTTTTTCTCTGTATCTCCCTCTCTCTGATAATCTGTCTTTCCAATAAAAAAAATTTATCTTAAAAAAATAGCCAAGCAGAATTATATAAAGCCAAGAAGCTTCTGCACTTCAACAGAAACACTCAAGAAAATGAAGAGGCAACTGACAGAACGCTAATTTTTTTTTCACCTATACATCTGATAATGGAACAATGTCCAGAATACATAAGAAGCTCAAGAAAGACATTAACAACAAACAAACCAGTTACAAAAAAAAAAAATGGGCTCAGAGCAATCACAGGCAATTTTTCAAAGGATGAAACACAAATAGCCACCAGACACATAAAATGATGCCCAGGATCACTAGCCATCAGGCAAATGCAAATGAAAACAACAACAAGGTTTCACCTCACCCCAGTTAGAATGGTTATCATCCAAAAATGGAAAAACAAACGCTGGCAAGTTATTAGAGAAAAAGGTACCCCAATACACTGTTGGCAGGAATATAAACTAGTCTAACCACTATGAAAGACAGTATGAAGATTCCTCAGAAATCTAAAAATCCATCTACCATATAACCCAGTCATCACACTCCTGGGAATTTGCCCAAAGGAAATGAATCAGCAATATAAAAGAGACCTCCATGTTTATAGCAGCTCAACTCACAATAGCTAAGATGTGGGATGAACCTAGATGTTCATCAACTGAGGACTGAACAAAGAAAGTGATACCAGAGAGAACAAACTGACCACAGATGAGAACAGGTAAGGCAAAGCAGGAACACAGCTGAGGCCTGACAGTGTTGAATAAACCAAATTCCTCCAAGGGAATAAATATTCCTTTCTATCTAATTTCTGACTCTCAGGCCCAGGAAAAAAAAGGACCTGCAGATCTGGACCCTGCTTTCCAGGACCAGCCACAGAAACAAAAGCACTACGGAGGGCTGCCCAGTGTTCTTCTATAGGTGGACAAGAGATGGCAACAATTTGCACCAGGGGATTCAACAGCGGTAAGCAGTCTGGCTGCCCAGTTGTTTCCTCTCTAAGGAATGGCAGCAAGAAAGAGCCATTTTACCTTCCACACCTCAGGGTCTACAGTTGATGGATGTGGCTGAGATCCCTGATACACACAGCTCATACTCAGGGAATTACTTTTCCCTGTTCCTGCTGAGTCACAGCTCAAATGGGTCCCATCACCCATCATGATTTGCAGCGGGTGCTGAGCTCCTGACATGTCACAAATGCTCTGTGAGGTGACTTGGACCTGCTTGATGTCTCAACGCAGGTATCAGACAGAAAGGAGAGTGTCCTGCTGGATTGTAATTGATCTTGACAGCTACCACTTCAGCTAGAGGTACACCCCAGAATCCCCCTACATTAAACCAACCAGAGCACCCCACTGCATTCTCAGGTGCTAGCAAATCTGGGATATCAGTGGAGACAAGCACTGGTGAGAAATAATTGTTTAAGACTTACACAAACTGGTGCAAGCAGAGAAACATCCCCCAGTAAGTGGGCCATTGCTTTCCTGACTGCTACCTACTGTCTGGGGTGGGAAGAAGTCAGGTGGTACATTAGTCCCCACACCAGGAAACATAGATGTGCTCCGGATAAACCTCCTGATGGCACACAATGATCTCTATGGACAATGTGCTGTTGTGGCCTTATCTGTGTACAATGAGTCCTTCTTTATATTCTGTGTCAAGCTGACACCAATGCTCTCTAGAGTCCAGGAGCACACAGTCTTTTCAAGCAGTTTGAATAGTCCTAGAGTTTGCTGCATCTTTTCCTATGCTGTCCTGGCAACACCATTACCTCGCAGAAATCACCATTACCTTGCAGAGATGGGCGGGGTCTGAGAGTCAGCTCCTTGTTCAGACATAGTTCGAACGGAGTCCAGGTAGGCTAAGTAAATTGTCCAAGGTCACACAGTTTGTTAATAGTCTTTCCAGGGTGGCATTTTAATCCTCTAACTTTGAGTACCATGTTTTTTTTTCCAGTAGACATTATTGTCTTTGAAGTACTCAGGCACCACCTGTGAAATGGGATGAACTCCTGTAACTCCTATAACGCCTAGTTTCCCTGTATGGCAATCATTGGCAGTGCCTACGTGCTTAAGTGCTTCAAAGACAATCATGTCCTTTGGAAGAAACATGATACTTCATGGACCTATAGTCATTCGCCACATCTACCCCAGCCTGGATCCCAGAGGAACCAGACAAGAAGAATCTTCCTGAGAACAGGTGGATGCCAGAAGCAGACTTGAATTGTTCAGGCTCAAGATGAGGGCCAGGGGCAAGGTGGAGTTCCTGCAGGGATGGAGCAAAAGCAGCAGATTCTAAAAGGGGATTCTACAGAAGTGATGTGGTGGTAGAGTAGAAGACAGAGACAATCAGAGACACAGAATACGGTTAAGCCAAACAGCTGGAAGCTGCCATGGCAGTGGACCTGAACCCGCTGCATCAGAGCCACCACCTCTCCATGCTTTGAGTTTCTACGGAAGCAATCTTTGAAAAAAGTCCCACTAAGATGTGGGCCTAGAAGCTCTGAATATTTCCAGTAATTAGACTTTAAAGGAGCCACCTGAATCTTTGAAGGCATTTTTTTTCTTTTTGCTTCTTCTGTAAAATGGACTGGGGTAGTAGACTTTAACCCATGTGACCCACACTCAACACTTCAACTGAACCCAGGTCAACATGTGTGGTGTATGTGTATGTGTTCACACACGCACACACTCACTGCATTTGTTTTTAACTTTCAACAGACGTCTTTAAAGCAGTTGTAGGTTCACAGCAAAACTGAATTGTCAGGCCATCCAAGCCCCTCCCCTTCCACTAGGAACATTATTCATCAAGGCCGGATCAGTTTTTCTCATTACACTAAAAAATAATAATAATAATAATAATAATAATAATAATAAAGCAAGAAGATGAGGGGAGATGTGACACACTTCTTTTGGCTTGGGATATTTTACTTGGGCCTCAGATGTATGGGTAGGTACATGCAATATGTAATAGGAAGGCACAGATTATAGTTACATATAGATGGGAGATCAAAACAAGTGAGATGGACTTGACCAATACATGGGCAGGTGGAGGATAAAGACACACACAGAGAGTAGGATGAGATGGACAGGCGGGGTAGATAGAGAGTTAGACACTTATCTTAGTAGGATCAAGGGTGTGTAGGCTTGCTTGTTATGTGCACAAGGGTGAATCCTCTTCAGAGTTCTCTGAGTTGGACCATTTCTTGGCAGCAGGTTGTTAACACTTCTTCCAGCTCAGATGTTTGATATGCTAATGTGCTAAAATTTTTAAAACACACACACAAACACACACACACACATACACACCATACACAATCTATTGGGCAACTCATCAAAATTCTGCCAAGCAAGTAGGACAAAGTAGGTTTTTAACAACCTCATTTGACAGAAACAGAAAGCTCACAGAGCTAAAGTGTCAAGCACAGCCCCCAATCTCTTACAGGTGTCCTCTTGACTTTGTGCCTATCGTGGTGAGGATGGAGAAGCAGTAACAGAGGAGTACAATATGAGCCCATTGTGGAGCTTACTCACCATTCCAGTCCTTCAAACAGCTTGACCATAACCTGACAAAAGTTTACAAGCACAAATATATCACTTGTGGCAATGCTGAATGCTGGGAACACGGTGGTATTTCAGTATCATATGAAGTTAGGAGCCTGCCGTTAGACAGCTCTTATGCCAGTAAGCGCAGAAGGGTACTTACAGCAGCCCCATAGGACAGAGTTGCTGTGAAAACTCATGAAGATAATGATATATGACTGTCTACGGAGTGCAGCACCAGCATGTTAGTAAATGCCCAATAAACATTAACTAAGAAGTCAGGTTCCTCCTACAGAGGAGGATTTGCTGCAATGGAAGTGCTGAGTGTGGCAGCACATAAGAGCTCAAACCTTAAACCCTCTGATGGCAACTGGCATGGATGCAGAAACACTAGGGTGAAACTAATTCACACTTCTTATCTGAGCGATGAGGACAAGGAGAATGGACAAGAAATCCATTGTCTAGGTTGGACTATATAGAAAACCTCAGCCCTGAACAAGCAGATCTCCTGACTTTTAATTCTGCATTCTACTACACTATCAGATGATTAAAATAAGAGTAACACTAGTCACACTGATGATGATGATGATGATGAAACCCCATGTGTGAGCCTGTGCTAAGTATCAGACCTTGCCTTGCATCTCGCCAACACGATTTCATTCAATGCTCACAATACTCAAAAATGGAGCATGCTCCTCTCAATCTATTTCCATTTTACAGATGAAATATTCGATTTTTCTGGGGATGAAGTGCCATGTTGAAAGTGGCAAAATCTGGACTTGATTCAGGCCCATGATCTAAACAATTGGCTGGCACTGTGCTCAGATCAGAAATTAGGAATCTCTGCTCAACTAATTTTACCCTCTTTAGCTAAGTCATCATTAGAGTCTCATTTGCTTCTCGATAATTGGCTTCCCTCCTTGCTACGCTGTCTGTTCCATTTGGGTGATCTCTCATGCCAGGATGGTGTCATGTTCAGCAAATCTACTTGGGATGCCTGGGGATAATGAAGGCCCTTCGTTGTGTGGTTGCTGAATACTGAAGTGCCTGGTATTGCAGAGAGCGTCCACACACAGACACACCCCATGCATCAAGGATGATAGTGGTGCAGTGGGAAACACAGGGTCCTCTCACCATGCAGCATGTCACTCAACTTCCTTACATGGGCACTCCCTGGTATACTATGTACTGAATCTAGTACACAATCAGAGGGCAAAATTCTCTCTGTGCGTGTGTGTGTGTGTGTGTGTGTGTGGTGTGTAAAGAGGAGAAAGGGGCAAAACTCTAGACAACACTGGAAAAGTTCATTGAGATTCATTCCCAACAGTAAATAAATAATGAGAAAGAGGACCACAATCTATTAATGCTATGAATTCAAATGATTTTTCTAGCATACAATGAGTCTAAATATCCATAAATAAGAATACTGAAACCAGTTATGGTCTATGTATACAACAAAGTCCTATGAAGTCCTTAAAAATGGAACAGAAAAGTGTTCTCAATAATTCTCAGTGAGAGAAGCAAATTACAAACCTGGTAAAACAATATCCCAATTATACAAAATATATGATACAAGAGAGAGAAAGAATAAGCTGTGGTTATCTGTAAATCGTAACATCACAGGCACTTTTATGCATTTCCAAATCTTTTACAATAAACTCACAATATCTGGGTAAGACTAATCTCCATAAACAAGAAATGTCGCTTCCTGCCCCTCTCCTTCTTGCCTGCATCCCAAGAGTGTGCCTGGCAGAGCATCTGGTGTGATCTGAAAACTCGATTAGCAAGGCTATGTGTCAGGCAAGGATACATTGAATTTTGTTGAAACTTGAGAGGCAGAATCTGTGGTTCGGGCAATCCAAGCTCATCTATACACGGCTGTCCAGAAAGGGTTTATGTCATACCATCTCACCTGTGCCTTACATTGCAAACGCCCTATTCTCACTGAATTTTAGCACAATCACTCCAGAGGTTTATTTCTAAAAATAATAATTATTATATTATAGAATAAAAATAATGGAGTGGATAAAGAGACAATGGTACATCTACTCCACAGAATACTACTCACCCACTTAAAAGAATGAAATTCTACCATTTGCTACAAAATGGTCCCAATTAGAGATCATTATGTTCAGTGAAATAAGCCAATCCCAAAAGGAAAAATATCATATATTCTCTCTGATATAAGGCAGTCTTCATGCAAACTACAAGATCAGTAGGTATATGGGAAAGCACTTATATACATATATTTATCTAGAGGATCTATGTAATTGAGGTAAGTATACAATGAAGTGGAGATGCGCTGTAGCAAGCATCTCTATTTTTGAATAAAAGCTGGATTCCCAATGAAGCTGCTAAATATATCTTGACACTAGAACACTGGACTTTATACCACTGTCTATACCTACAATGTCAGCATACATTTAAATAGCAGAATGATGGACTTGTAGCAGTTGTTAAAGGACTAAGCTATTGTTACAACATAGGGGAAAAGAGTAGGTGGTGGTGGTTAGGAGAGAGGAGAGGGTGGAAGGGAAAATCCCTAAGCCTAAGGAATTATATCATGAAAAAATAGGAATTTCAATAATAAATAAATAATATAAAATTTGTATCTAAATTTTTTTTCAATAGAACCTGCCATCCTGGGTCCCTATGTAGCTTTTGGTGGTCAGTCTGTACATTATTTAAATATAATTTAGCAGGTATCATATGAAAGTCTCCCTGCAGTAGGCACTGCCTCGGGGCTGTCCTGTTATCTGTGATACAAACCCCTCCCCCGGCCTCACCCTGAATGTTTGCCTCTCCTCCTGAGTTGAACAGACACTGATCATGTCCACTCTTGTTTCCTTAGGTACAGCCCTGTTTCTCTGTAGGAATATATTTGTCCCTGTTAAAGGTGGGGAAGTAAATGAATGATTGACCTATTAGCACAGTCTTTAAAAAATAACAAGAATCACATCCCTTTTTTAATTTTTAAAAAGAATTCTCTAAATTTTGGATTATCATGTAATATTTTTACATTTTAGGGGACATAATGCAGTCTACCAACATATAAACATAGCATAAACCAATCAGACTACACAATCAACCTTTTAATTTCCTTATCTTATTTGTGTGCTTGGAGCCTGCTAGCTCCTATCTTCGTGTGTGTGTGTGTGTGTGTGTGTATGTATGTATGTATGTACACAAAACACCTGCCTATTAAACATGTGGAAAAAGCGCATTTTTCAAATACACCTGAGGATGACATTAAAAATGTCTTTGCTAAAACAGCTATGGCCTCGCCACTTCGTTTGCTTATGTTGCCTGGCTTGCTCAGGTAAACTCAAGTTTGAAAACATCTTGATATAAATCTTTTCTCTCCCACTGTGAGCCTCCAGGAAGCACAAACTTCAGACGGCTTCTGATGCCAGACTGCATAGCAGACAGGGAGCGCATCGGGAAAGCAACAAGCATTACCAGAAACATGTACCATGTGTGGAGTACCACACTTGCTGTGCGACTCTTGGCAAGTCTCTACCTCCAAGCTTTTTCACTTGTGGCAAGGAGCTAGTAAAGTTTACACTTCACAGAAATATCACAATTATTAACTGAGAAAATGTGTTAAGTGCTAAACATGGGCACAAAATAACTGCTAAATAGTGACCAGAAAAATGACATAGTACTACATTTCTTTCATATCCCCCTCAGTATCATGCTGCTATATTCTTAGCTTTTCAATAAAAAAAAAAGTGAAATGAATCTGCAGCTGGTTTTCAATTCAACTGTATCGTGGTCTTAAGTAAACTTCCTCCTATTCTCAGAGGATGCTAGGAGGAAAAAAGCAGCAAAATCAAACTTGAAGAGATCAACATAAAACTCCCAGAATATCCTAAAACCTGCCTCACTATAATTCAAACCATGACTAGCACTTCACAGCAAAAAAAATAATAAAATAAAATAAAAACAAAAAGATTCAGCAGTAACCACATAACCTTACAAAGATTTATACAAACTCCCTCATTGTTTGTGATTTCACAAATGCAAAGACTCATTCTAGAACTGAGAAAGAATCCCACACAAGGTGGATTGAAAAGTAGAAGAACAAACTAATTGTGCTATCTGCAAGTTTTAATGACGAGATATATACATACATTTATATATAACATATTTTACATATATGTATATGTATGTATGTGTGTATATATATATGATTTGGATTGCCATTGAATCATCCATCAGGAGCATTTTTACTTCATAATACCTTTGAACGTTGTTACTCAAAGTGTTTTTTGGAAGTTTAAGAGTAATTTTTGCTTTGATTGTTTGCCAATTTCTTTTAGAAAAGGCACTTTCATAAATGTCCTTTGGATTTGTTCTGCAGCTTATTAAATCACTGCTTTCTCTGATTCAGGACCTGAAGGTTCCTTTCTGAGGATGACGTCTGCAGTCAGAGACACAGAACAGGCAAGAGGGGACGTCAGGGGGCCCTTCTCAGATCTGCAAAGTGTGGAAGGGACATTGTGGGGCTGCACGTGGCTCTGTAACACCGCAGAGCAGATGGGCAAACTGGTCTCCCTGTTTGAAAATCTTTGAAGCTTCTATATGCTCTGATAAGAGAAGAAACTGAAGTCCTCAAAGCTTAATGGCACCTTCTCGAAGAAATGAAATCGGTTCCTATGATGTAAATCCTTTTAACTTCTCCAGGGAACTGAGCTTGCCTTTGCTAATGATCGGCTAAGTGACCTTGAGGGCACTGTGCAATTTCCCTTCATGTCTTTAACCTTCTATAAAATGGCCTCATACCTTGCTCCCAGCTCAGGTAGAACATTTAGAAGTGTTAGGAGCAACAGATTTAAAGAAGAAGGCTTTTTTTTCCAGGCATGAAATGGTGTTCTGTGCAAAAGATTCGGAAAAATTATGAATCAGAGGATGATGTTTAAAATCAGATGTTTCATTGTTGGTGGAGTTTTGGAAATATTATTCAACTCATCGTAAAGAGCTGTTCTGCAGCGAGGCCAAGTGACTTGTGCAATCACACAACATGCACTGAGTGAGATCATGCATTGAAGCACGTGGCATAGTGCCTGCTGTGCCGCATCACAGCACTCGACAGCCATCAGCTGCAGGGGCTACTGCACATGTGATGGCTGTAACTCAGGTGTCCTCGATCCAAGTTCTGTGCTCTTTCTATTAAAAGCATAAAGAAACTACAAGGAGGTTGCTCTAATGGCAACGTCTTGCCCTGAGAAAAAAAATCTCATTCTAACAGGGCCCCGTGCTAGTTGTTTTACATACATTTTCACATTTTTGCAGCTATAGAAACATAGTCAGAGAAGTTACTTGTTCAAAGAAGCACAGTTAGGTAGAGACCAAGCCAGGACCAGACATAAGCGGGTCCTGAATCAAAGGTCACTGATTCTACTGGTGCGTTCCAGGATCTGAGACTCAAGAGACGTTATATGAATTCCCAGGCAGAGGAACTGCTGCCATTCAGGGACTTTCCTCTACCCCACCTGATGCCACGACGGTACAATGATTAGAAAACAGTGCCTTTCTGTGGTTGCAGCCATGACCTGCATCCGAACGGCTGCCTCACACGCTCTGAATCATGAAGTCCGGATCACCAGCTCCAGGCTGTGTGGATGACAGATAAGAAGTTGATGGGGGAGGAGGAAAGCAGAGAGGGCAGCTACATCTTGATAAAAAGAAAGCCAGATCCTTTGTGGTTCACAGCCTCTCAAAATAGTTTCCAGTTTAAAAAAAAAAAAAGAAAAAGTCCACTAGCTGCAAATAAATATTGGACACGTTTCCAAATCTCTACTAGCACTCTTACTCTGTCTCTCTCTCTCTTTCTTTCTCTCTTTCTCCCTGTTTGTTTTGGGAACTGAAGAGAAAAGTGAGCAATGTGGATCCTAAAGCAGTTTACACACAACCAGATGGCGTGTCTGATTAGCATCAGACTAAAAAGACACAGGACTTAGAGATTAGGTTCTCACAGGGACAAATTCACTGCAAAGGCTTGGAGCTTCAGTGTTCTCGCAGACTCCCTCAGAGCTTTCTCAGGGCCTGTCTATTCATCCTGTCTCCCATCATCACGCCAGGCGAGTCTGAGCTTGTGTTGGAGAAGACAGCAAATTAGTCCTATAGGATTGCTCAGTTCTGGTCTTGCTGAGCCATGAAGTCATTCTCACAGGGCAAGCCAGTCCACATGGGGCTCCTTACTCACACACACACTCTACGCTAAGAATCACATCACACCACTGAGTCTACAACACAGTGAAAACAACTCAATGGCTATTTCCATTCTACCGAAGCAAAAATGCACACTTTAAAGGATTAAGTAACTTTGGAAAAAAAATCACAAGTCAACTCAGAGTGGAGGCTGACAGAGGTTAGCTGTCTTCATGAAAGAAAAGAAGAAAAATAACAATGAAAACAATACGTGTCTTCAAAGAACCCAAGGAGCAAGTCATCAGAGACGATGGCTGCCAGGCAACCACATTTACAGCCAGTGGTCCCTTTGCACGCTGAATCAAGAGGTTTTCATTCTAGTACTCTCCAACACCCCTTTCCCCAATGGCGGCATTGGATGTTGAAACTACAGATAATACCCTCTATATACACTATGAGTTTCCTATACATATAAATTTATGATGAAGTCTAATTTCCAGGTTAGGCACAGTAAGAAATTAGCAACTAATAAAATATGAATTATAACAATATACTGCAATAAAAGTTACATGAATGGTTTTCTCTCAAAATACTTTATTGTATAATAGGTCTTGACAACCTCCACATTTGAATTTTTTCTTTCCTTAAATTCAGAATGTTTACCTTTTACTAAAAGAAAGTGCCTACGGTTTATCTTTGGCATATCTGAATTACCAACATTATTCTTTTGCTCGGGAGCTGTTAAGTTAAATGAAGGTTATTTGAACACAAGCACTGCAATACTCCAAGTCGACTTGATAGCCAAGAAGGCTACAAAGAAACCAACTGATAGCCAGTGAATATAGTGTGAATACACTGGATAGAGGGATGATTCAAGTCCCAGATGGGATGTAGGCTGACAGTGTAAGGTTTAGATCACAGTATTCAGAATATAACATCATCTACAGTTTCTTAATTGTTTATTTCTGGAATTTTCCATTCAGTATTTGTAGACTGAATCCTTGGAAAACGAAACCAAGGAGAAGAGGTGACCCGTACAGTTCTGATGTGACCTGTATCAAGCTAAACAATGTACTGAAAAGCCACCAACTTCTTTAGCTAACCTACATCTTTCTAGGCAAACATAACATTGGCCCTTCACAAAAATACTCTATAGAAATCGAATAAAACTGGGAAAAGTTATTCAATGCCAGAATAGGAATCACATAATGCGTTAATTCCTTTTTATTGTGTTTCACGGATGCTGAGGGGGGAGAGAGGGGACACATGGCTTCCTAGGATGTAGGAAGCTTGGCTTGGGGTTATGTACAATAGTCAAATACAAAGAAATGCCTACATAGCAAAGAATCTGACACCGAGGATAGCAATAGGAATGACACTAGAGAACAACCCCAAGAATAGGATAATACTTAGTATGATGCCGAGCCTGATCCTACACAGAGCACTTTAACAGCATGATGCATCTCATTAGCTCACAAAACAGTTTTCTAATATTTCCTCTTAGTACCATCCCCATTTTACAGATGATCCTACTGAGAGTCAAAGTTAAGAAAAAAAAGTTAAGAAAATTCTCCATAGACACACAGCTGATAAGGGGCAGAATCACAAGCTCAGCTTAGCCTAGAGTGATCCAAGAACCAACAAGCCCTCTGTAGGATCCTCAGAGAGACAGGCCAAAATCAGAAAGAGTTCCCAGAGCCCCGTGGCTCTCTGTTTGGTGCCTAACACAAATGTCCAGGGCTGTGAATACAACCTCATGTCACCAGCATTGCTCCAGGCACCTTGCACATCTGGCCGTTAAATGAGTACAGGCTCGAGGCAGATCACATCCCTGAGGCTCAGGAGGCTTCAGAGGCAGAATAATAGAAGGAATTTCAATGCCACTCAAACTGAACAGAGGAATCAGGCTCAGTTAGTAACGGTGCAAAGACATCACAGCACTGGACACCCAGGCAGTGCACACCAACTCAAATCTTCTTCATTTGGAACATGAGGACTTCAAAAAGGGGGTAAGCAGAGATTGTCCTTCAGGATTCTTTCAGGAAGAAAATTCACTTAGCAAATGCAGAGAGGGAAAAGAATCACTTTTATGCTTTTTAAGAGTACAGAGCTTCCCATGTGAGCCAGGGGTGGGTGGACTGATTCTGTTTTTGCATCTTCTTGAAAATGGGTGCCCGTGGGGCACTTTATTGCCTCCTTCTAGTCTGTGAATGTCTTCAAAGATAAGGACTCTGCATTTCTTTGGTAACTGTGTGCAGCAAACACCAGGGCTGGCTATCTTTTGGTTAATATTAATCAGAGTTTTGACTGAACATGAAACCCAGGCACACAGCAGGACTGGGAAGCAGCAGCTGTCCAGCCTGCCCTGTGATGATGTTAAGCCTCAGGGGCCACCTCACAGCCCCTGAGACATGGCTTCAGCAACAGCATCAACCTTCCCCCTTCCATGGGGCTGCAAGTGACAGCACTTGCACAGTCTGGGCTCTTGCTCTTCCATATGGCCCCAGTGCCTTGCTGGGCCCCTGACAAGGACAGCAATCCCCTCTCTGCAGGCTGGGCAGTGCCATATGCAGCTCGTGATGCCCTTGTCACATCCCTAGGACGGACCTCAATTTGTCCTACTATGATATTGCCTGAAATCCTAAAAGGAGCTGGCAGTGCAGGAAGGGGTAAGGCATCTTTCAAAGTTTTCAGAGCAAGAATGTGGAAGCCAGAACTTGTCTCAGGTTTGACAAGCCACAGTAATGCAAGAAATACTGCCAAACTCACAGGGTGAAACTCATGTGACCTGACACAAAATACCTTGTACAAACAAGACCCATAGGGCTATTCCAAAACTTCATGGAAAAGGGAATTAAAAGATAAGCTTATTTTTGCCCAGAAATTTTGCAAGCTATATGTACTATTTTTTTTAATATACACACATTCCAGGAACTTTGTTAAGATTCCCTTCCATGTATTGTGCTAATACGTTGTCACAAATCTGGTCAATGTTCAGAAAATTGCAGTTAAATGTTAAAATCACTAAAAGGATGCTTTTCTTTCCCCATATCCCTCTCCTGCCCTTAACGCTAGGGATGGAATTCAGAGAGCAATTCTGGATGCACCATGTTAACCAGGCATTGGGAAAAAACCTTCACAGTGAAGTGGTTCCTGAATATTTCTGTGATTACCAGGCAATTTGCATAAATATTCAAGCTTCACTCTGAATAAATTCCAGTTGAATGATGGCTAATGCTCTGAATTCTAGAACCTCCAGTTACTTGCATAGTTTGTTTCTCATTGTATTGCTGACATCGCTGTGGACAGAAGAATTTAAATTCCATAGAGCTGATCTTCAGGGCACAGAAAACAATGTTTACCCTGAAGTCATTTCTTTCTGTTACAGAGAGGAAGAAAGGAATGTAGAGTTTTTTTTTTTTGAATCAGCAATGCAGGGATGTGGTAAAAAATGCAAGATCTGTATTGCGAGATCCAGTGTAGTTACATTGAACAAAAGGCACGATTCATTTGGCTGGATCCATGAATACAGAATATTGCTTAAGATGAAGTAGAGGATGAACAGACGCCTAAATCATGCTGTGCATATCTGGAAAATCAATGGACATCTAGCTTATTCACCTCAAAAACATGAGACCCTGAGTCCCTTGGCAGTGGCTGAGTACCTAGTGGTTACGAGCTTAGGAGTAGCAGAAGCTCTTTCCAAATTCATTGTCATTCTCTGACGTTCAAAAATATACATAATATATAAAGAAAAGCCAAGTGCACAGAAATCACAGACTGTGCTACCACGTGAGTAATAATAAAATGCCAGCAGACTACTCAGTATACATGTCTCTGATGGTCATCTGCAGCATGTCAGTGGAAACACTGGTCAACTCTGACGATGGAAGTGGCACACACAGGGACTGGGGCACCCTTTTTATGTAACACCCTTCCCACACCTCTGCATTTGAAACCATGTAAATGCAATACTTACTCAGAAACAATCTATATTCTTCTCTAAAAGCTAACCTAACTCCTACTCAACTGGAATCTCTGTGATGGATTCCAATTCTAATGAGCTCTCCCATTTATTCTTACACACTTGAAATCTGGGGAACTTCCCCATCGGTGGTTCTTTCCACTAAAGGAATTTCTCTTGCTTCCCTTTGACTTAAGGATTATACATCATACAGAGAGACAAAAACCATATACAACAATGACTTAAAGCCTACGGCTCCAAATTTACCACTGGGTGAAATATTCTTAAGAGAAATAAACAATGCATCTTAGGCTCCTCTAAAATCACTTTACATCTTGATGCCTATACTGTCAATTACTTTCTATTTTCTACACTTCAACAGACTGAGCGACTTATCAAAGAATACCTGGGCAAGTAGTGCTCTCTCTTGCCCAGCCGCCCAACCAGCATGTGTGGTTCGTGGCATCACCCATCTATCTGCCAGGAACGCTAAACATTTACCTTGCTTTTTAAAGAGGTTGCTCTGGACGATCTCATTCATGGACTGTACTTTCTGCTTCTGGAGTTTGACTGGAGGAATGCAGGTGTAGAACTCATAGAGGAGTTGGCTGCGGGCAGAAAAAGCAGAATCTTGCAGTCACTTAGCTGTCATTTAGAGACAGAAACAGCACAGCTGTCAATTCCCATGGACCCCCAGTTCCTGGAAGAGCATGAGATGCACAGTAACTCTTCAGGAAATGCATGTCAGTAGCTTGTGTTGAATATTAACAGCATGAAAAAAAGATGTGAAATAACATCAATAACCTTGAGTGTATCAGACACATGCTTTGCATTTTACATTCACTGTGCCATTTAAAACAACTCCACGGGTTACACAGAATACTTATTCCGGTTTTATAGGTGAGAACACTAAGGTTTAGAAAGGTTAATTCATTTCTTAACGTCATAAAGATAGGGAGTCAAACTTACAAGCATTTAAAACCAGATTCTGACTTCATTTACAAATGTTCCATGCATGGTACTGTTATAATAAAATTTTCAGATAAAAAAAAATCTTTTAGTATAAAAAAGCATGAGCGAGTTGTGGGATAGAATCAGTTTGAGACATCAAGAAAGAGAAAGCTCTCCCACTCCAATAGACTGAAATTTAAAAAGAACCCTGAAATAAAACTCTGTCAGTATTGCAGAATGAGTTCATGCATTTATTAATGCTTCCAAGTACATATTAAACACATGCTTAGTATCTGATGGGCAATGTTCAAAGAAGTGTGGACACAGTATGAACAGATTTGGTTCTAAGTGGTACTTCTATAGAGCCTGGCCCAATCTTAGGTGTTACAAGCATTTGGTTGAGTGCACCTGTAGATGTGAGATCTCGGCTTGCCTGCCCCTCTATGCCTACAAAATGAACAAATAAATAAATAACAAGGATGCTAAATCAAAAGCAAAGTGAGCCCATTTCTATCATCTATTGAAACATTCTTGTTTATTCTCCATTTGTAAGTATAAGACCTTATGCAGCAAAGAATAGAACCCCAAACAAGCTTTCAGTTCAGGTGAAAGAGGGATGTTTCACACTAGACATCATTTTTTAATCTACACATTTTGAAATTCTACATCCTCAAGTGAAGATGTTTGTAAGCTACTGGGATTTTTTGTCAAAGTCCAGCCCAACAAAATCAATAGGCAAAAATTCCACAGTGGAATCCCCAAATGATGCTCCTGCCATGTGCCCGCCTTGTCCCTGAACTGAGAGTTCATCTGGAACTCCCTAAAACAGTCCTCCCTTTCCTGCAAATCCTTGTTTTGCCACAGAGCCCAGGCAAGCACATCATAAACTCTCACCTGAGTAACTTTGCATCAAAGACGGTTTCCACATCATGGAGGACAGATGGGATATATTTCAAAGCCGCCACCTGGGTGGAAGATGAAATAAACATGAGTGATGGCCACATGCAACAACTCTGGGCTGGCAAGGCTGCTCTGCAACATGATATGGGTAGGGGAAGATGACTCCGTTTCGGGACACTGCTAGACTGAAGCCACTATGTTTATAGATTGAAATTCATTGTATATAAAAGAAGTCATAATTTCCAGCAGTAGCACACAGAATATTCACATTCTTAATTACTTGCTTAATTTGAAAGACAGAAAAGAAAGAGACTGTGAGAAAGAAGGACAGACAGACAAAATGCTCCCATCAATTACCTGACTTGCCAAAAACACTCAAGGCCAATAGGTGGAGCAAGAAACATAATCCAGGTCTCCCATGTGGGTGCTAAGAACTCAGTGGCAAGAAGCTGGGGTTAGGAATTGGGGCACAACATAAAACCCAGTTACTCCAATAAAAATGTGGAGGGTCTTTAAGTGCCAGGCGAAATGCCTGACATGAAAATTACTTTCTTAAAGAAAAATATTACTTCTAGACACACAGAGCTGAGCTTCTTTCCATAAGTAATTACTATGACTATTCTCCGAGAATTTACAATGGAGTAGACACCATGCTAAACACTGTTAATAGATTATCTTGTTAACTACAGGCCTGCAAGGCAAATATTCTTTTCATAGATAAGTAAATTTCTGGTGCATTCAAAAATAAATAACTATCTCCAGGCCACGAAGTTTAGAAGAAGAGATATTCGATTCAAATTCAGTGAGGCTACCTTTACAAACACTTCTTGAAGCCCTCAAGCTATATGGCCCCTTACACAGACACTGTCTTTCTTTGGGCTCATCCTTCTTTTTTAATGGTTTTTCATGATTTTTAAAGGGTCAGAACCATTATGTTTGATAAGAAAAAAAAGATTTCACACTAGACAAGGTATCACCCCTGAAGTCCCACATTCTCATCTCAGCCCCAATGCCTCTTCTCACAAGGAAGGGACCAATGTTAAGGATGAAGTCTACTAACTTCCCTTCTGGATTTCTTTCTTTACAGGAATGTGTGTGTGTGTATGTGTGTGTGTGTGTGTGTGTACACAGTTCTGCAACTTGCTGTCTACACTCAGCCAACATGAGAGTGGAATTTTGGCATGGCACTTCACAGAGTGTATTCTTCCTGTGTTTAGGCAAGGCCTAAATGTGTACAGTGCCTGTTTATTACAAGGGCTGTATTAAGAAAATATTTAGTATATATATATCTGTATACATGTAAGGATGTTTGTAAGATACAGTTTTCAAAGTTAGCTTACCAAAATGGATATCCATGAAATTTTAAAGATATTTTCAAATTATCTTAAAAGGAACAACAAATTCCTTTTACCAACAGCTCCTTTTCCAATAACCTTGCTAATTACTACATAGACACACAACAGTTCTGAAGGGTTCTATAGTTTCAACCTTAAAAATGCTTTATTTAATTACTTGCATTTGTATTTTGAAGCGAAGGGAAACAGAGATAAGGAGCTCTGCCATCTACTGGTTCCCAGTTGCCTGCAACAGCCTTGACTAGTCCAGGCTAAAGCCAGGCATCTAGAACTCAAGCCAGGCTTTCCGCACAGCTGGCAGGGATCCAACAACTTGCATGACATGGCTGCTGCCTTCCAGAGTATGCATCAGCAAGAAGCTGGATAAGAAGCAGAGTAATCGGAATGTAAACTGGACACTCCAGTACAGGATGTCAGCATCCCAAGGGGAAGGTTAACTGCACTACGTGCCCGCCCTGAGATTCACTACCTTTTCAATTTTGTCCACTTGATGTTCATGACTTGTTATTGCTAGTGCAGGTATACATGGATTCTATGATCATAGGACACTGATATTTAATAAGCTCATTCATATAATTTTTCCTTTTTTAGTATTTTTTTCCTTATTGGTTTAAGGGATTCTTCATGCGTTATTAATATTAACCTTTGGCCAAAACATATTTCTCAAGGATTGTCTCTTTCCTGTCTGTGTACCTTTGTTTATAATGTCTTTCATTGCACGGGAAGATTTTAATTTACATGTTGTCAAATTTGTTTGACTTTACAGTTATTGGAT
The DNA here is from genome assembly GCF_030435755.1 of Ochotona princeps. Classification (NCBI taxonomy): domain Eukaryota; kingdom Metazoa; phylum Chordata; class Mammalia; order Lagomorpha; family Ochotonidae; genus Ochotona; species Ochotona princeps. The sequence goes on from NC_080850.1 coordinate 7,837,720, forward strand.
TTTTGTATCTAGAGAGCTATTCTTCATTCTTTCAGATCTGCATGACAAAAGAGGATTCTAACACCAAAGTTTCTAAAGCTATGTTCCTTTGCGCACTCTTGTCCTAAAGGACAATATTAGGTGTTCTATAGGGTAAAAGGAATTTGAAATCAAATCATTTTCAGAAACACTGGTTTATGCAAAGACAAACAATGAGATTTTTTTTTTTAACTACAGAACTTTTCAGAACTTTAATATGCTGTGAAACACTGTGCCCTTCCTCTAGGCAGTTACCATCCACAGTACATTCCAACCTAGTTGTTCAAGGACTATCTTTATCAGGAAATGCCAAACAGATGCAGCAAAGATTAGGCAACTACAATGTTGGCCACACAACAGAAAGGAGTGAAATGGAGGATTTTAGGGTCGTCCATCTGAAGAATGAGTCGTTCTTGTTCAGCTGTTTTAACACTGCGCTATCCAAATCAAACCCAACTCTAGATCACCTTTCCAGCATGGGCTCCCTGATTACAACCTCTGCAATCTAAACAGACCCATAGCTACATGTCCTGAAGCTGGAAAGTCCAAGCACTCCTGGAAAACTGTGTTTTCATTAAGTATTAAGTCAAATGACATTGAGCAAAGAGTAACCAACATATGAATTGAGTTCTCCACCTAGACCTGCCTGGGCCTAGGCGTCGGATTCTACCCTCTGAGCCTCAGCATCTACATGTAGGGTAAAGGAGAAAGAAGTAGAGGATCCACTGTGAGGCCCAGCACACAATAGGCGCTGTGGAATATGAACACCAGATCACTTGTCATCTCATCTCTCTAGCACCCTCCCTCACCCCCAGTACCAGGACAAAAGAATACGTGTACAAATCATAATTAAGACCTAAGTGAAACAACAAAGACAGAAAGCCCCTGATCAAGTGGGGAAAAGCTAGCCCTTGTGTGTCGGCTGCTGCAGGCTGCTGGCTTTCAGGGGCTGCTTATCATTCCAGGACTCCGGAGAGAAGCTACAGAACAATGGTCCCCAGGAGCCTACACAGACTCACTTGCACATTTCAGCTTTTATCCACAGAGAGGTGAACAGGCTAGGGGAAGGGCTGCTTCAGAGGAATGAAATCTTCCCAGCTGTCCATTCCTGCTAATGACAGAATTGAACACACCAAGGCAGAGTCACCTGAGACTCAGAGCATGTCATGAAGGCAAAGGCAGCATACTGAATTCTCCCTGGGTCTAGTGGTGCCACAGAGAAGTAGGTCTGTGGCTCTCTGTCCAGGTACGAAGGCCCATCTCTGACTCAGGAAGGTGTCTGAAACTGTTGTCACAGCTAGTTCTGGTCCCAAGACTCCTGCCCGTGGCTTCCGCTGACATATTTGAATTGGTGATATCAAACAAGCTCAGCAGGTGCTATAACCATCACTCTCAGAAGACAATGGTTCAGCTGTGCAACACTGGAGATCTACCTGTGTAGTAACTTTCTGAGATATGGAAACTAGAAACAGACTGGCTTCCTTGGTCAGTTAGCTTCCTGAGCATCACATGGTTTCACTCTTGCTATTGCTGTTACTCTCATTATTAGAACCATTACACACAAAATAATATCTCATTATTATTACTTTCTCTAAAGCATATACTTCTGTGCTATATGTAAAACTTAAACACACACATACCTAAATGCATGCAATACATATATTTACATAAATACATAACTATAATAAGACATTACTCGCAAGGTTTTAAAACAGAAACCATAAAAGTAATGGTAAATGTTTAAAGTGACAGATATGTTAATTTAACAATCACTCAGTGTGTACATTTATCAAAACATCATCTTGTTTTGAAGACATACATGAAAAATTAGATGTTAAACATAAGCTTAAAAAATAAAATAGAGGGCCTGGCACGATAGCATAGCAGTTAAAGTCCTCGCCTTGAACTCGCTGGGATCCCATATGGGCGCCAATTCTAATCCCGGCAGCTCCACTTCCCATCCAGCTCCCTGCTTGTGGCCTCCTGGGAAAGCAGTTGAGGACAGCCCAAAGCCTTGGGACCCTGAACCCGCATGGGAGACCTGGAAAGAAGTTCCTGGCTCCTGGCTTCGGATCGGCACAGCACCAGCTGTTGCGGCCACTTGGGGAATGAATCATCAGACAGAAGATCTTCCTCTCTGTCTTTCCTCCTCCAATAAAAAGATATATATAGATATAATTCCTTTATATATAATTATATATAATATATATATTATATAAATAGACATGTATATATTTTGTATATGAATATATAATATATATAAAATATATAAAATATATAATTATATATACATGTAATTCGTATATATATATATAAAGGAATTACCTAATCACTGAAAGGTTTGGGGCAAACTCCCAACTCCTTCTGCTATACACTGAGTTTTCTTTTTCCCTACCTCTAAGCATACAGACTGTGGGCCACTTCTCAAGAACAGGGCACGTTTTCCCCCTCAGTTCAGACATTTAAACATTTATATATCAATTGCAGAGAAGAGAGAGGGAAGGAAGAGGCATTCTTAATTAGCTCATGTTCTTGACCATGGGCCAAACACCTGTCTGTCCTCCCCGTTGCTTACTATTGTTAAACACTCATCCACCTGGCTCTTTTCCAGAAGATGAGAGTCTTTTAATGAAATTGCACTATTGTTTTATGCTGATGAAGAATTCAAAGTTTGAACTCAATTCAAATCCAAAATCCAATACCTTTCAGCTAAGGTGAGGTTACTCAACCCCTCTAAGCTCCCTTTCCTTCTTCTGTAAAGGACAGATAAGAAGAGTTGCCTTATAAATTTGTTACAGAGCTCAAATGAGCTCGCAATATATGTAAAACATTTAGCCCAATGCTTCATATTTAATAAACGCTAAAACATACAACAACAAAAAATGTCAGAACCTAGTACTCATTCTTTAATTATTCAGCCAATAAATATTCAAGAATTTTCTATACTATTCTAGACATTGGCAAATAAAAGCCATGGGCCTCTACCTCCATTGATACACAAGTGACATTATTAGCAAGATAGGCAATGGTAGTGACCAAAGGAGCACATCACTAAACTCCATCTGTTTATTTAATTCCATCAAATTGGGGCATTATAAAATATCTGACTTTAAGCTTTTACTCCCCTTCCCATCCTCTTTGAACTATTGGGTTTTCACTTTTCGTGGTTTGGGAGAGCTGCTGCTATGCAACTCAGAACATTAAGGAAAACCCCAGAAAGCAATTCACTAAAGCCAGATGAGCCTTAGAAATGGGAAATAACTTGCTTCAGTCTCAGAACACCTAATGGACAAAGCTGAGATACGAAGTAGATCTGCTCTACTAGGAACTAAGGCAGCACAAATAAGGGGTTCCTGGAGTACATTAGGTGTGCTTGTAACCAGCACTTAGAGCCGACACCTCACCCACTGTAGCACTCTCCCCACTGTATTCCATGCAGGTGGAGCTCAAACCTGTCACTGTCACCATGGCAATAGCCAAACTTTGCCATCCATTTTTTCATAGTCAGTTATTGTAAGATTTTTTTTCTTCCTTGATTGCCTTAATGTAATAAATAATCAAAAGTCCTGTTACTACCTGGCCTCATGTGGTAAGGTTAGAAACACATATACCCACCCCCTTCCAGCTTCTGCTGCTCTAATAAAATGCCTGAAAAGCTTCTATTTATGATACGGTAGGGGATGCAGTGGCATAAATGACTAAATGTTATCTAAACTAATTTTCATTATGAGACCAACAGTTCCTATTGACTTATTTTATTTGATCCTCTGAAATCTTCAGATATTGCTTTCCCCATTTTATAAACCAAGACCTAGCAAACCAAAATGGTGTACCTAAGGTTACCCTCCCATGAATGGATGAGCACTTTTCCCTCCCCGACCTAAAAGGCAGAGTGCTTACTCCTATAGCAAATACCGAAGACTATTGGAAATTTTGCTGACATCACATGGCCTAAATCCCTCTTGTCTTATTAGTCCATTCCTCTCCCCTCAAAAGGCATTAAATTCTCTTCAAATAGTCCTGCTCTTGCCATTTGAATATGACTTCAATTCTTTTTTGATAACTTTACAACAACCATGTAAGTAAGTAGAATACATCATTAGTTTTATGCAAATCCCAGGAGCTAAATTTGGCTTTTATAGCAATTTAAAGAGAGATGAAGCCCCTTTCTACAGTTTTAAGGTGTGGGGGTGCAGAGATCCAGGAAAAGAAACCAACATAATCTGACCCAAAATGCAGGCAATGAGAGGCATTTCTAGCACAGTTACTCAGACAATAAGCAGCTGGGTAAAGGACTTAGGCATAAGCCATAATAATCATCTTAGTTCTCTGTGTTTGCTTAACATTTTATACTTTGCTCTTTTGCAAACAATGTTTCTTTGATCCTCCCCCGAAGTCTGAGGTCTTACAGATGAGGAAACTGAGACATGGAGTCATTGAACGGCTGGCACAAGGTCATCAGGTGTTCAGGAGAATGTTCTAGTACATTCTAGTAGACCCGGGGCTCCCCAGGACTGTCAATGTTGACGTTCTCATCTTTACTTTCTTGCTTCTATGCTTTCCCTCTCCTCCTTTCATTTCTCTCCCTTCTTCTTCCCCCTGGCCCTTGGTTCCTTCCACCAATATGCATGTGGTTCAGCCTAGGGAAACAGGTGCCGGACTAGAAGGAGAAACTCTGGGCTAGCTCATCTTCTTCCTCTCTCCTTCTCCTAGGAGCAACTGCTCCTTCCTCCTTGCCACCAACTACATCCATGTATTCATCAATTCCATGTCCCTGGAGTCTGCTTCAGACCCAACGTGGTCCTATAGTCCCTCACACGGCCCACTGTACCCTCAGTTCTCCCTGGATTCCCTCATGGGGTATCTCCTCTGTAAGGAAGCTCAGCTGTCTTTGACAAGACACAGGTGGTGTGACAAGCCACATTTCATGCTGCCCCTGCTCCTGATATGCCTGTGTTACAGAATGAAGACAGTTGTAGGAACATCAGAAGTATCTAAGAAACCAGCAAGAAGCAAGGGAAGGTGAAACTGTGAGTCTGCTGTCCCAAACAATCCCAGGGAAAAGCCCCACAGCTCCAGCACGTGCCACATGGACAGGATCAAGAGGAATGCAATGTTGTGGTTGCCAGCAGGATCTTGAGATTCTGGCGGGAAGAGAAGTATACTCCAGCCTTAACACTTCCTGGCCTTGAGAAAACCGGATCAGCTCTGCGAGCTTCAGCTTCCTTGTCTATGAAATGGAAGATCTTAACACCCAACCCGAAGACTGTGCATTCACTCCTTCAGCAGAATTTTATTAATCATTAATTATGTGTTAGGATTGTTGTAGAGGTTGAGGAATACTGATGAACAAACCCTTTTCTTTCTATGCACACATTCTGCACATATACGCCTCCTGCTATCCGTTAAATCAAAGAAAGCCAGCAGCAAAAGGGCTCTCAAACTTGGCTTCACATTGAAAATCACGTCAAGAAGAGATGTCTTAAAATTCCCTTAGCCCAGTTATCCTCCCCACCAGTTACACTGCAAAGCCGAGACATGGTAACCAAGCATGTTTTAAAGATTCCCGAATACCTCTGAAGTGCACAAGCAACATTCCCTAGACAGACAGGCTTCTGCTCTGCCACCTTACCTCCAGCCTACTTGAACTCTAGCACTTCCTTCATGCTAACCAGAGGCTGAGCAATCCTGGGCAGAATGGGTATGTAAACTGGCAACTAACAGGATAATGCTGATCAAAAGAAACAGCAGAAGCAGCCTGCATCATCTCATGAACCAGATGTGTGTGGGTCCTCTTTATTTGTGTATACCTCCTCCTATGCTCAGCAGGGTCCTGTGAAGGTTTTGGAGCCTTGGTCAAAAAAAGATGTAAAATCTGAGTTTATGGGGCTGAGAATAAAGAGTGGACTAGCAGAGCTGCAATTCACGAGCCTGCTACCTTTACTACTACTCTTACCCCTAGATGTGGATCAGGTTTGACTTATTTCTTGCCAGCTAACAAAAGCCCCAGCAATATTTTTAAAGCGGGTACTGCTATCTTCATGGGAAAGAAACCATAAATATGCTTTCTCCTGCCCCAGTCCTCATGAGCCTTGAACCACAAACCCAACTCAGACCTTTCAGGAACACGAAGCTGCATAATTAAGCAGAAGCAGACATTATCTCAGCATGCCAGTATTTATCGGATGCCCAAGGGACAAGGCCGAGAGTGTGTGTGTGTGTGTGTGTGTGTGTGTGTGTTAGCATAAACCAACCTGCAGAAGGATAGTGGTCTTATATTGGCTTTTCATCAAGTTGTTGATGGACTCAAAGAGCCGTCTCATGGATTCTTCAAACTCCATCTGTTCCTTGCCTTCATAAAGCCTGAAAGAAGACACATTTGAATGATTTCTCAAGCCAGTCAGGTGGCACTATTGCAAGAGTGTACCAGCTACAATTCTTTATTTAAACTTAAAAGCCCAAGCGGGGTGGATTAAACATGGAGTTTCCAGGAAGCAGCAGGGTTGACAATGCAGTGACTGCATGCGTAATTCCCTCAGGGCAAAAATCCCCTGCATGCACCCTCCTGAACAGAAATGTCCAGCAGGTGCAGCATAGCGCACCTGCCCTCTCCTATCTGCCTTTTAAATCCTAAAGAACCTCAAAGGAAGGAAACTCATCTGAGCTAAGAGGACATTAGTAATTTCACCCTCCTGCAAGATTCATAGGAGAGATTGCAATCATCAGATTTTCAAAGTATCTGGGAAACATCAAGCAGAAAGATGTTCAGAGTCACGAAGGCCCGTCTCCTTAGTGCCCACCTGCTTGTCAGATGCAGACAGAGTCCGCTGTATATCAGGGCCCCATGATTTTACCTGTCTTTCCACTTCAGGGCTGAGCTTATCACCTAATGCAAACCATTTTGGTCTCACTGATTGCAAAGACTCTGAAATGTCACTGTAAGAAACCTAAATGTAACAGGAATGCATAACTTAGGAAATGAGACTCCTCGTGACTCCAGTCAGAGAGATCAGCTATTGTCAACATGTCCTCATGTATCCTGCCAGAGCCTTTCAGTTCATACACGAGGGTACTTCAAGAAGCTCATGGAAAATGACATTAAAAGATAAGTTTATTTTCATGCAAAATGTGTTTAAAATCCATGCATCCAAATGCTCTTCAAAAAAGTGCATGGAGAATGTTTATTACGAAATCACTATGCATGGATTTCAAAATTTTATGCATCGAAATAAACTTATCTTTTAATCCCATTTTCCCACACACTTTCTGAAGTCCCTCAGACACATGTAAATTGTCTAAAAATCATCCCCTCCTAGAAAATCAGGCCCCTGATGCTTATCGACCCTTTCAAAACAGGCTTAAAAGCATTGTTCAGCCCAAAGCTTCTCCAAGCAAACTTTTATAACCAGCCATGACATATCCGCAGCCTAAGCTGCCGTATCCATTGTGAAACACAACCGAGCACCCCTATCTCCGGCTCCTGTAAAGAGAGTGCCCCCTGTCACAGCCCCACCTGCTTACCACCTCTGGGGCCAAGCTGCGGGACAGGTGCTCCCCACCCCCCAGACAAGCCTCCCAAGTTATCTGCCTTCCAGGCACCTTCAGCAGTATGCCTGCCTACCTGCTCCGGCTGTCTTGGTTCTTGGCATCCACAGCCTTCCCCTTCTTCTTCCCGTATCCCTACCCACTCCCTCCAGTGCTTTCTTTCTGTCTTCATCACTGTTGGCTCCTCTCCTTCTTGTCTTAACTCTTCTCTCAAGCCGTTTGGAAGCACAAAGCCTACGGGAAAGCTTTGCAGAACATCTCTAGGTGCTGAACATGTGGGGATCTGCTTCCAGGTCATAGAGGTGACCCTGTAGGAGGAGCCAGTACTCCTCAAGTAGCCTCATGCCTCAACTTCCTTTATTTTCTCTCTGCTTTCTCTGTTTCCTTCAAATATTTATTAATTTGGGTTGGTGCCAGGGCATACTAAGTTAAGCCTCTGTCTGCAGTGCAAGCATCTGATAGGGGTGCTAGTTCAAGTCCTGGATGCTACACTTCCAATTTAGCGCCCCCTTACAACGTGCCTGAGGAAGCAGCAAAAGATGGCCCAAGACATTGTTCCACTGCACCCATGTGGGAAACCTAAAAGAAGCTCCTGGCTCCTGGCTCCCGGCTTTGGACCGGCTCTGCTCTAGCAATTGCAGCCATTTGGGGAGTGAACTAGCAGAAGGAAGATCTCTGCCTCTCTTTCTCTCCTGAAAATCTGCCTTTTATATGACCTACTATGCCACAACCCCAGCCCCAGATTCCTTTATTTTGTCCCTCTCTCTGTCCCCATCACCCTCTATTCCGCCTCCATGATATGACTCTTTTCTGAAAATCTTTTATCAGCTAGTACAGAGACACCTGCTGGAGGAAGCAGACTGTACAGTTAGTCAGCTCGGGATTCAAATCTTGACTATTAAAATATACTTTTTTAATTAACTACTTATTTGAGAAGCAGACAGAATCAAAGAGAGGGGTAGGCAGGCAGACAACCCCTGTAAGCTGGCTTATTCCGCATAGGTGCCACCTTGCACACACTGTGCTACTAATTAATAATGGCAAACACAGCATACCATTTCCTTGCCCAGGTACTGTCTGGATATATATATCGCATGCCACACTCTCTCATCACATCAGGAGGTAGTGCCCATTTTACAGATTAATGAAACTTGAGCTATCTTAGGGCACCATACCAGGAAATAGTAAGGCCAGGATAAGAACCTGGAATTCATCATCTCCATCTGTTTGCAACTCCTCTCACTCTGTATTCCAGGGCCTCTCTGATTTCTACACATTTTAATTTCTCATCTGCAAAACGTAGACTCTCATGGTTCTGTGCTGAAGGACACATGAAGGCATAAGCAGAGCACACTAACTGCAGTACTAACAATATAGTTATTGTTATTATCCCCACTTAGAAAACAGAAAAAGCTCAAGATGTCGAAACTTGCTCAAATTTCATCACAATGGAAAAGACAGGACCAGAGTCACATTTTATACTTGAGAAGACAGGATCTTGACACAGCAGTAGTTTTCCCTATGAGGTGAGATGGTGCTGTTCATTTTGCTTTGTTCTCAGTGGTCACTGGCTCTAACTAACAAGTGGCCCTTCCTCAAGCTCTTAGCCCAGAAATTCTTTTCTTATTCCCCTACCCGCTCTCTGTTGCCTGAAAATGTTTAATGCACCAGGTCACAAAAGAGGTTACTGTTCTAAAGCAGGAATAGGCAATTACAAAAAAGAGCTTGGGAAAATACATTTTACAGACACATTTATGAAACTGATGTGTGGCCTAGCAGTCAAGGCCCTGGTTGGAATCCCTAGTGAAGTGCCTGGGTTCCTGTCCACGCTCACTCCTGATTCCAGCTTCCTGCTAATGCACACCCTGGGAGGCAGCAGGTGGTGGTTCGCGCAGTTATTCCTTTTCCATTCACATGGGGAATCTCAGCTGAGTTCCCTGCTCTGACCCAGCTCTGTCTGTTCTGAGTATTTGCAGTGATCCAGTGGAGGTGATCTCTCTCTCTCTCTCTCTCAATTTCTCTCTCCCTTTCTCTCTCTCTCTGCTTTCCAAACAAAAGGAAGCTTCTTTTTGTGCAAAAGAGATCTGAAATATAGGCATAGTGATCTCATAATAGTCGTGTTTCATGAACTTTTCCAAGAGCTCATGTATCCATGCTGCCCATTCTCTCCCATCCATACCCAATACTCAGACTCGGCTGCCCACACATTTATATACATATGGGCTCCTTAGGTCTCCTCATTTGAATGTGTATATGGGGAGGGTGTTCTGATCACAGGCACCACCTACCCAACCCAGAAAAGTGGCCTCCAGTCATATTTTTTTGTTATTGGCCTACTCAGCACCAGCTGAGGCCATATAGCTAAATGGCCCTGTGGCAATTCCTTCTTTTCCTGGAATTTGTCATTTTTAACAGAGAAATATATATAAGAGCTCTTTTGGGAGTCTTCTTAATGGCAAGCACTCCAGGGAGAATGTTCCTGAATGCTGACGTGATCCTTGAGGCTCTCCTCCTCTATATCTCTCTGTGTCTGCTTGTTTAAGTCTTCTTAAATTTCATGAGCTGCATAAATATCCTTACAACAAATGCCCTTCCTGGCCTAGACTAGCCCTGGTTGGTTTCCTTGCAATACTGTCTTAGCCAGAACTGCACAGAGTAGAGCATGCTTTTTTCTTTAGCAGCTGAGATTTAGATTTGAAATGAAGACCTAATCCACGCTGTCTTCTATAGACGAAGAAACTGAGGGTCACAGTGGGAAAGCAGCTTGACTTCATCATCTTTTCAATATTATTTGACTGAGGTGGGAAAGAAAAGAGACCTTTATACTGTTAAAGCAACCCAAGCCTCTCCACTCAAATGTAAACTGTGTTGGAATCTGAACTTAATTTCTACCAGCAAGAAAGGTGAGATTCGCTCTTAAGTCACACAGACTGTACAATGCTGCAGCCCAGCCCAGAACTCGGCATTCTTCTCCTTCCATTTTCTAACAGGCGAAGGCAGGTGACACAAATCACATCAGGCCAAGATCAAGGGCTTCTGCCTCAATGGGAGACCAATCTGTTGCTTGTTATCCATGTCACAAGTCAAAAACCTATGTAACATACTGGAGTCCAGGGATGGAAATGCATGCTGCACCCGTCCAGGTGTCATAAAGGAAAACACAGAAATCCAGACAGAAACAGGGAAAATATTCCATTGCCTTTTAAATCAGGGACTGGCTCGGACTGCCAAGAAGAGTCATTAGAAAAGAAAAAAAGAAGAATTTAATACAAAAGAAGCTACTGAGAGCAAAGGGCTTTCTATTAAGCCAGACGCCTCATACAGTTTTTGTGGGCTCAAATTACTTTTCTAGAATGTTATTTTCCTTATTGATAAAAGGTGGAGTGTTCATGTAAAGGGTTATTTCCAACTGATGAAAGAAGCTAATGCCATTTAAGTACTTAATATTTTAGCTATCCTTCAGTGTTAAGTAAATATTGCTAATCCTTTTTTATCATTTTCAAACATTGAATTATCAGCTTTATTTTTATTTAAGACACCCTCAGAAATAGGCAGAGATACCTTTGCCCAAATGCCTAAATGCCCAAAACACCCAGGGGTGGGCCAGGTAGAAACAAAGAGGCTGGCACTCAGTCCAGATCTCCCCTGTAAGTCACGGAAAGACAAATCCCTCAGCTGGCACCTGCTGCCACCCTACTGTGCTCATTAACCGAAAGCTGCAATCAGATGCTGTGCTGGGACTCAAAAGCTTGGCTCAGGGATAGGAGATAGGGACCTCCCAAGTAGCATCCGAATCAGGATGCGAAAACACCTGCCCCTGCTATCTGTTATTATTAGTTATTTCTGACCACCAAAGCGATCACTTCGGTGAACCTTCTGATCCAAATGTAAAGAAGTAAAAGGAATATTTTGAGCAATGAAGGACTACTGGGGGAAAAAAATACATAAGAGTTTTAGACTATACGGAAGAAATAACCTGCTGATAGATGAGCAATTAAACATTATGAGGCCTCCTTTGAAAAGCACAAGAAGGAAAGGAAACATAACGTCTCGAGTGTCTGTGGTGTGGCCTTGAAGTCAAGGGCACAGCCGATTCCAGTCCTTTTTTAGCGCTTGGTCTAAGTGAAGAATTTCAGGAGGAAATTTTTTTCTTCTGGCCTAGAACAACTAGAAAAGTACTTCACAAACCAGCTGATTCTGCCAGGGAACAAATTATTGAAGGGCCCTAAGGCCCTGGATCACAAGGAAAACTGGAACAACCTGCAAGTGACTCTTCTAGGGCATGTGAGTCCGACCATAGCCAGACACCAGCTCCCAGGGCTTGGATAAATATAGCCATGTTTGGTTTGCATGTGACTCATTAAGGAGACACTGTGCACAGCTGAGCACTCCCTAAATGCAAATGGAGCCCCATATGGTGTGTACAATACTTTGTGCCACCTCTTCCATGCAGGTACACAAAGCATCCGCCTGAAACTGAGATGCCAACCTCAAGCCAGCAGCCCAGGGGAACAGGAAGGCTGCAAGTGAGAGACTCACTTCGCCTTCCGGGGTGCAGGTTTTCTTGGCACACTCATCCTCATTTTATTTCCTACATCATGGCTAATTCCAGCTCCTCCAAGTTGTACTCCACAGGCTCCCCTGCCTCTTACAATACAGAAGTTTGAGTCGTATGATACGGGTTCCACTCTCTGCTTTCTCATTCATTATTTGGGTGACCTTGGTTGGCTTATTTAATCTTTCTAAGGTTCAGGTTTCTTGTTAGTAATGATGGTATTTAGCCCCACACGGTTATTCTAAAATTCAAATACTGAATGTGAGGCAATTAGTGCAGTGTCTCAGCCTCTTGTTTATGGCCAACACTTAGTAAATGTTAGTTATTAGGACATCAGCCATGATTTTTCTTCTGGATCTTTCCTGAATCGTAAGGTGGAAAAGATCACTTTTCCTTAACTGAGTGCTTACCGTATGCCACCGAGATGAACATGAATAAAAGAATTTGTGAGGCAAGTGGACAGGGAAAGCATTTATTATTACCATGTGGTGGGGAAAATGGAATCATAAAAGCTTAATATCATGACTGAGCACTTCCTTAAGGGTCAGGCACAGTGCTAAGCTCTTCTCTCAGATTAGCTCATTTGACAGCAGCTATTATCGTCTGCATTTGCATATGAGAAAGAAAAAAAAACTTTTAAAGAAGCATGAGCAAGGGGAGCTGAAGCCTGGAATGGGATGGGGCTCTGATGGACCCTGGCCCACCTTTGTCACCAGTGACACCTCTCTGCCCTCAGTACTCACCCCTCCCATGCCACCACCAAGCACAATACGCCCTCCCCACCTCTGGTCTTCCTCGCCAGCAGTCCAGAAAGACACTGAAAACTTAGTCCTGGGCCCCAATACCCCCTTGTCTCCCTCACTTCACCATCACCATATCTTGTCCTAAATCTACTCTTGGCAAAACAGGCACCTGACTCATTTCACAAGAGCCTGGGAATGAGACCAGATTGACTGAAAGCTTTTAGAAATGAAAAACCTATTTTAAATGATCTTATGTAGAACTGAGCAATGGTACTCACACCATCAATCACCACACTATTTTGTTACCTCGCCACGCGAGCTGAAGCCTTTGTGGCTCAAATATGATATTGGATTCTTAAGGAACACAATAGAAGGTATGGCACTTATCTAGTCAGCATTCTTAGATGAGTGATACACACTGCACACACCATTAATTCCGACTGTCACAGCTGCTGGGACATTCCTGTCATAATATCTCACTCTTGATCATCACTTATTTGTCTCTCTTCTCCATCAGAGCAAGCTCCGCAGCAGAGATCAAACCTGTCTGTCATAATCTCCCCATGTCTAGCAATAGGCCTGCAACATCAAAAGTGAGTGAGAAACAATCGGACTAACAAATGATAAATCACTGAATAAATGAACTACAACATACTCATGGTGGGTCTTCCAAAATGTCTTGGGAATACAAAAATCCATCAAGTCACCCAAGTAAACTCTCAGAGATGGCCTTAGGGTCATTTTCAGTACGTAGCCTGTGTCATTATTACCTTTGCTACTATAATGGCCACTGCTTCTGCTACCACTGCAGGCTACTTATTAAGCACTTGCTATCCACTAGGCGCTGTGCTAACTGCTCTGCAAGCATGTTTCTTTTTGATCCATATAGAAATCTGTGGCGGTGGTGCTATCACCATGAATTAGAACAAGGAGGTTTAGCTCCACTGCAGAATATGCTAAAAGTCACACAATTCACAAATGATTGAGCCAGAATTGGAGCCCAGAAGTACCTGGCCTTAGATTTCACCGCTTTAAGCTCAAGGCAGTTCTCCTCTAGGGCACAGAGGACAATTAATAGCCGACTGGCAGGAGCTGGTGCAAACAGGAAGGTGGGCAAGTTTTATTTGCCATGGGGATGGTATCACTGAACCCTTGGAGGAAAGCTGACAGGCTGGCTCCAACTCTAAATCTGAAGTGACTTGGCTTGTGTTACCAACTCTGCACTAATAATTTATTACAACAGGCATAAATTAGCAACTTTACAAACAGAACTACTAAGGCCATCCTGGTTTCAGAACACTGATTACACTGGAAAACTCCCAATACTTTCAGACAAGAGCCAAGAAATCAAGTATTCTTTCTCTCCTCCCTACCACCTCTCCTTTCTCTTTCTGTCACTCCACCTGGGAACAAAGATAATTGTGACTATGTAAGGCACCCCAAAAGGGAAAACCTTACCGTCTGTCTCAAGAGAGTGTGTTTCCCCCAATGACCACCGAAGACGAGGCTTGATGCAAAAGCAAGAGGCTTTATTTGATTACCAGTGCGCTGGGGCCGGGGCCAGTTCCTCACGCAGGAGCCTGAGCACACCGACCCCGAGTCCTTTAATTACATTCTTTTTAAAGGCTATGTCACAAGCAGGGAGGGGGGAGTCACACAGTTAGGGGCTTTCCGCTCCCAGGCCATAATTCTTGAGATGCCCATTCTAAGATCTTTCTCATATTTGTCCTGAGACCCCTCTCATGACTTTATCAGGATGTAGCTGCAAGAGCCCCTTATCTCTCAGGTTCCTGGGCTATATTTCCTGAGACCCTTCTCATGACTGTCCTGAGACCCTTCCCATGACTGTCCTGAGACCCTTCCCATGACTTCATCAGGATACAGGTGCAGGAGCCCCTTATCTCTCAGGCTCGCAGGTCATGTTTAGACTTCCTTACTCCCCTCCCTAATCGTAAAATGTCTGTTCAGCTATTCACTATTCTCCACCGCAAGCGGACTACAGCAGGCAAAAACATTTTAGCAGAATATAGAAAGCAAAAGCAACTTAAATCCTCTGGCCTTCCAATTCTGAATATTTCTTTTCAACTAAAACAGTGGTTAAGTCTCACTGAAAATAATCCTTGTGTTTATTGACTCTCCTTATAGAACAAAACCCTTCAGTGAACTCAGCAGGTACATTTAAGTCAACACAATATACAAGAAAACTGCTTAGGAAACACAGGGTCCTTGTTATGATTCTCTCTCTTTCCTATATGGTCACTATCACAATTTCCACCTTTTTCCCTACCACCAAGGTCTATGGACCCGAAGTCATGGCATTCTAATACAACAAAAGCAGAGTTAACTGTCTTGCCCAACAGTGGTAACAACACTGAAATATAAAGAGACAGTCAAGAAGAATAAATCCTAATATGTGAGAAGTGTAACGAAGACCACAGAGAAGTCCATTGCAAGCTTTCTGGAATAGTATATCACAACGCAGTCTATAGGCAGGGCTCAGGCCAGCTCCTCCTTTTTTAAATGACAAAATTATTTCTACTTGAGCTGTTACTTTTCCAGAGTGTGGCATTTAAGGAGTGATCAGCCCTTCTGGCAAACTGCAAGGAAGTGTCACTAAAGAGCCACCTTCCTGTAAATAGCCCCAGGGTGGAATGATTTGTGCATGAGAAGGAAGAAGGATTCTCAGCACGGGTGGATCCTATTTTGAAAAATGTCTAGAATGAACACATAAAAATTAATATGACCACTGGAGAAAAACAACCTCAGGTGGAAGTGTAAACAGCCTAAATAAAAATACTAGAAGTTAACAATATGGAAAGAGTGAAAGAAAAACAGCCCATCCAAAGCATTCGCTTTTCATTTAAATTATGGCAACCCTGTGTAATAAATTACTAGTAAGTAGGTAATAAGATGCAGGCAAAAGGCCTTGAAAAGAACTCCTAAGTTATGAATAGAGTCTGACGCGTGGCCCGTGCCATCCTTCATTCTACCGAGAGGAGCTGCAGACTTTATGTAATTTGGCAAGAACTACTAAACTGCATAATTCTGCACTTAAGTAAATTTCTCCATTAACATGAAAAATGGCAGTCAGGAGGGGTTTTTTTTTCCTCCAATATAATTAGAAATTGAATACTCCCAAAACAATACAAACATCCTCTCTTCTGTGCTTCTAGCACACACAGAACAAAAGTAAAGATTGCACCATCCACTTGGACGCAAAGTCACATTCAGTGGCATCCTTCCTTCTGGAGTCAGTCTAAATGTTTGGGTACTAAGAAGTTAGGTTTTGACTTTTTTAATTTTAAAAAATTATTTCCTACAGGGCCCGGCATAGTAGCCTAGCAGCTAAAGTCCTCACCTTGCACACACTAGGGTTCCCATATCGGTGCTAGCTCTAATCCCAGGAGTCCCACTTCCCATCCAGCTCCCTGCTTGCGGCCTGGGAAGCAGTGGAGGACCGCCCAAAGCCTTAGGACCCTGCATCCATGCAGGGAGTCTGAAAGAAGCTCCTGGCTCTAGGCTTTGGATCGGTGCAGCTCCGGATCCTGCAGCCACTTGGGGAGTGAATCAGCAGATGGAAGATCCTCCTCTCTGTCTCTCCTCCTCTCTATCTGACTTTCCAATAAAAATTTTAAAAATTAAAAAAAAATATGTATTTCCTACAAGATTCTTAAGTGTCACAAAAATTTGGTGCAGAGTGATAATACTCACACAGATTCAACCAGTCAAACCTGGATATCTACACATTAAATTGATAAGTTAGCAACATCTTGGAACAACGATTATATGTTCCAACAATCCCATTAAGTAATTGAATATTACAGTCTCATCTTTAATCAGGGGTACACTTAATGTTAAAAACAGAGAGCTTTTTTATTTTTTGGTTGAAAGACATGTGTCTTACCCCCCAGTGCTGTCTACAGCAGCACCAATCCCTAAATCCAGAGCACCTAACTCAAGCTCGCAGAACTAGAGGCAGTTTCCCTCTACAGCTACAGCATATAGCTGCTGAATGTTCACCTGCCTCGTGGTTTCTGGCATAGGCTGCTGGTAGAAAGACAACTGCCTCAGAAATGTCAAGTTATTCTTACATTAAACTGTAGTCATGTCAAAAGCGTTCAAACTTTCTCTTTTGGGTCCTTGGCTCCTGAGAAGGATAACTGACCCCAGGGCTTCCTACTGCATTCCACAGGGAGCCCTGACATTTTGGTGTGTGCAGTTAAACAGAATCTTTAACATTTGCCTTACTAATGGTACCAGTTTTTAAAAAAATACTCATGCTGCAGAAATCATTGCTTTGAAATTTGGGACATAGAAATATTGAGCTTAAATTCACCCGGGGGGGGGAGGCATTATCAAGAACCTTGCCTATATACCATGGCTGAGGGTCAGGCTGCCAACATAACAGAGCGAGCAACGGCCAGGATCGGCCCCACTGCATTCTGGACACATGAACACAGGCTATGACCTAGAGCAGGTCATCCACTCTGGCTCGTACTTCACATGTTACCGTGGAGGTCTGCTCACAGGGTTCTCATCTGGCTTCTATTGTTGGAACCATGTGGATTGTGCAAAACCAAGATCGCTCACTCTCCAGGGTGGCCAGGCCTAGCATGTGGCTCCACAGTTTCCCACAACAGAGTCCTGGGGCCTGATAGGGAAGGTAATGAAGAATGCAGACATCATTCAGTCCTCAAGGCCCATTAACTCTAACTCCCAAAACTTAACTCTCCAACAGCACCAATGTCCACCAAGTCTGAATCCCTCAACTGCATGGGTCTCCGACATGTGGCCAGGTATGATAGCTCAACTAGCTAATCCTCCGACTCCAAGTGCCACGATCCCATATGGACACTGGTTCGTGTGCCAGCTACTCTATTTCCCATCCAGCACCCTACTTGTGTTCTGGGAAAGCTGTGAGGACAGCTCAAGTCCTTGAGAGTCTGCACCCACGTGGGAGGTCCGGAAGAAACTCCTGGCTCTTGACTTTGGATCAGCTTAGGGAGTAAACCAGCAGATCGAAAATCTTTCTCTCTGTCTCTTCTTCTCTCTGTAAATCTGTCTTTCCAATAAAAATAAATAAATCTTGGGCCCGGTGGCATGGCCTAGCAGTTAAAGTCCTCGCCTTGAACGCACCGGGATCCCATATGGGCGCCAGTTCTAGTCCCAGCAGCTCCACTTCCCATCCAGCTCCCTGCATGTGGCCTAGGAAAGCAGTCGAGGATGGCCCAATTCCTTGGGACCCTGCACCCGTGTGGGAGACCCGGAAGATGTTCCTGCTTCCCGGCTTCGGATTGTCACAGCACCGGCCATTGTGGTCACTTGGGGAGTGAATCATTGGACGGAAGATCTTCCTCTCTGTCTGTTTTCCTCTCTGTATATCTGACTTTGTAATGAAAATAAATAAATCTTTTAAAATAAATAAATAAATCTTAACAAGAAAAATGATGGTAGCCTTTTTCTGCTTAAAATTGTTTAATGGCTTCCCACTCTCCCCCAGGATAATATCCGTATGTCAAAATATGGATCTAGACTGCTATCTAGTCTCCAGCTTCTTTGTCCTCTGATCACCAACTTTCAGTCACCCTAGCCTTTCTGTTTTTCAACTGGATCAAGTTCTAGCTAATCTCAGAGAACTTCCTCCCACTGCATTTTCACCTATTATACCCACCTGTTAACTGCTGCTATTCATTCGGGTCACACATTAAAAGGCTTCATTTGAAAAGTCCACCAGACCCTGTGATAAGACGTGGGTCTCCTGACTGCATGCTCTGTGGGCACCTCCAAGGTGACCCTGCAGTTAGCTGCTGGATGACTCTTCACCCATCAGACTGAAAATTCCATAAACACTGATCTTGAGCCCATCTAATTCATTTTCCTACATTCAGTACCTACCATCAAGACTATTCAATAATTATGTGTTGGACAAATACCTGATTGCTAATGTAAACCAAACCCTTACCAGTAGACAAATATTTCAGATCATTCTGAAACAGTAACTTGCTGATTAATTCAGGTGCCAACAAAAAGGAACCAAACCTTATAGCCTAACAGGCAGGGAATAGTATATGACCTGGTGTTGTTGCATGTCAGGCAGAATAAATGCTGAGTTAAAAGCCCTTCAGAAGCTATAGTCTTTAAGAGCAAACCCCCCAAAAGTAAGAAAAACGCATATATTAGAAAGCTGCTTGCCACCTTCAGATTCTCAAGTCCTGAGACCATTGGGGACTAAGCACAAAGTATCCTGTGGATGCCTTCCAGAGTGTGGGTCGCTGGGGAGGGTCCAGCAGGAGCAAGATAGCCAAAGTGGTGGTTCCAGACACCAAGAAGCAGAAGCCAGACAGCATCCTGAAGAGATCTCCTGTCAACTTCTAGGGTTTACAAGAAGCCATGCCCTCACACTTACAACAGTGGTGGCTCTCACTTACACTACATCACATAAAACACAGGAAATACTAATAAAATAAGAAGAACCCTGACCCAAACAGGTGAGCTTTAAAATCCACTTTTGAATCTTGGGTACTAGACCTTTATGACCGGCTGTGAGTGCCTGATCTGAGACCAAATAAAGAAAACCACCAAATTATCCTGGGAAGCTACCCATGAAGAATGAGGATGAAAACTTTGAAACAGACAAAACACCAAGGTCTGCCATGTCCAGGAGAAGGGAAATCTCTAACTAGTTCAAGCACGTGGCCTTAAGATTTCTTCAAGATCAGCTACGCAACCAACAAAGAATTTGGTATGCACCTGCTACATATCCATCACTGTGCTACTCAGCAGTTTATAAGAATAGATTGAAAGTCAACAACAGCAACTGTGACACACATTTAAAGACAAAAATGGAGCTGCCATTGCTCTGCAGCTGGGTAAGCTGTCTCAAGTGACACTGGGCTCCCCCGTCAGAGCTCCAATGACAGTGCTCTCCACTCTGCTTCTACTGCAACTCCCTGCCAAGGTTCCTCAGAAAGCAGCAGAAAATTGCCTCTGCCGCTGATGTGGGAGACTCGGATGGAGTTCCAGGCTCCTGGCTTTGGACCAATGAGCCACCACCATTGTGGCCATCCGGGGTGTGAAAAGTATTTCTGTTGCTGTATCTTCCTCTCTCTGTGTCACTCCACCCTTCAATTAAATAAGTATTTTGTTTAAAAAATTCAAAACAAGCAAGTAACAAGGAAATCTGCCCAAGTATATCAGATAATAGCTGAAAAGAGAAATTGGTGAGCTACAAAAAAAAGTTCAAAGAAGTTAAAATAAATCCAAAAAAAGTAAAAAAAGATAGGAAACATGAAAAAGGTTAAGATATAAAGAGCATAGAATGGAGTCTAACATACACTGGTTGACATTTGAGAGAGGAAATAAAACAGATAAGAAAACTGAAAATATTGAAAAAGGTAAGAATACAAATCTTATTGGGATTAGTAATAAATGCATAAAACTCCAGATCCAAGAGAACTAATTTTGCCAGAGATAATCGTAAGGCTGCTAAAGAGAAGAAAAACAGATCGGCTATCAACAAACAATAGTAAAAGCAAAGGTTAATATATAATAGTATATAACAGTTGAGAGAGAGACAGAGAGAAATTTTTAAAAAGGAAGGGAAAACTGAAAAGGAAGTAAAAAAGCTAAGGGCTTGTAACTAGGAAAATTTACTTTCAAGTTTCTGAATAAAATCACTTAGGAAATGTGAGAGGTTTTACCAATAGAGTTTACTAAAGTTAATTCTAAAAGACATATTTCAAGAATTTCAAGAAGGAAAACAAATGTAGATGAACTTAAATAACATGTATCATGATTTAAAAATATGTGACATAAATCTGAAATCTTAGCCATTTTAAGTGTACAACACAGTATTTTGATGAATTTTATTGGTAGAAACATAAACAAGTACTAACTATAAAACAATGATGATCTAATTTGTTGTGTTATCTTTTAAAGTAAAATTAAAATACTGCATACTGATAGCATAATAATAATTAAGAGAGAAACAACAGAACCTTCTAAAAATCTCTATTATCAGCCTGGCGCAGTAGCCAACAGCTGAAGTCCTTGCCTTGCATGCACAAGGACCCCGTATGGGCGCTGGTTCTAATCCCGGCAACCCTGCTTCCCATTTAGCTCCCTGCCTGTGGCCTGGGAAAGCAGTTGAGGACGGCCCAAAGCCTTGGGATCCTGTGCCTGCGCGGGAGACCTGGAAGAAGCTCCTGGCTCCTGGCTTCTGGCTCCTGGCTCCTGGTTTCGGATCGGCTGAGCTCCAGCTTTGCAGCCGCTGGGGTAGTGAACCAGTGGATGATTCTCTCTCATTCTCTCTGTATATCTGACTTTCCAATAAAAACAAATAAATCTTTTTTTTAAAAAAATCTGTTATTCAGGAGAATGCTAAAGACATTAATTTCAGATGTTATCATGCTATGTAACATATGACAAAATATCTATGTAGCCCCTGATAGAAATGAATATAAAATGTTTGAATATAAAATGTAGTTTCAAACTAGTGAAGGGGAAAAAGTGAATAAGAAACTTTTAAAGGATCCCAAAGAAGAAAAGGGAAATGTCGGGTGGCAGGGAGAATGCACAGCTGGTTATGGTAGAGGTGGCGTGATGGTTAGTCATCACAATAAAACCTATGACGTCTTCACAATGAACACCATTATCGGATTCCTAATAACTGGGGCTTCCATAAGCTGATAAAAAGCATCTCCAATAAAAGCCCAAAGCACAGACTGCTTTACCATCTCTGTCTAGCACGGAACTGGAATTCTAGCTAGTTCTTAACTACTGGCTTTGGCTCCAGCTGTTGCAGCCATTTAAGGAGCCAGCAGATGGGAGTTCTGTCTTCTGTTTCTCTGCCTCTCATATTTGAAACAAAAAAAAATTGAAAAAAGAAAACACTGCATCCTACAGAAGACTGTACCTCTGCTTCATGATGCCATCAAATGATTTGGACAGCATCTGCTACTTTGTCTTTAGGTCCACACATTAACAGATAATTGAGGTGGGATTATGTAACTTGAAAAAAAAGTAATAAAATTAGCTCCAAACTGCAACCTTAACTTACGGTGACTAAAACAAACAACTTTCCAAAATAGCAAGCATTATAATTGTGAAACAATAGAGCTTAGCCGAGCTGAGAGAGGCCAAGAGGAACCTTAGGGTTGGCTCAGCGACTGGGTGAGACACAAGATCTGTCTACCTTCCCAACTCAATTAAGGGATAGAGAGCTATGGCAGGTGTATTATACATAAAACAGCTAAAGAGGCTGAGGAGGGTTAGGAGACACATGCATCCCGTAACAGAAACCCACGCCCCGTAGCAGGAGACCTCGCCTGGGAGGACTTCACAATGCACTTAGAACAATCCCTGACAGTCAAGCACCACCCATTTTTACAGACCCCTTGCTCAAGGTGTTCAGCCACACAGCTCTTCCCCATCTTCCCCTCCCTCCAACCATGCACCGCTGCTCGGCGCCTCAGCTGTCAGGGCTTCTCCAGAATCCTGACTGCAACCTTGAGTTAGTCCCCACCCGAGACAAGGAGGACCAGTGAGTAATCGGATGTGCCTCATAACTAGGGTCTCAGCAATTTTCCATGACTCTCCCCAAAAGACACAATAAACAGCAAGATAACCTGCACAACATGTTATTTCCTGTGAAAGAATCCAACCCACTTCAGAGTAATGCATGCCTCAAGTGCATCTGAAGTGGATCGTAAAGTGTGTCTCGTCACCCTAATTCTGTTCGCCATCCCTGACAATCTTGTTAGCTTGGTGAATTTCACCCCTCTGGCAAACTAAATCCATCCTACCCAGCATGTTCATATTTACTTACAAGTGCTTTGCAAACACATTTCCTAAATCTACATATTTATTCAGTAAATGGCTCTCCCACCAAAGTCATTCTCTGAGGTACTGGAAGCTTCAGCACTGGACAGAAACAGATGTTTTTGTGCTCAGACAAGAATCCTGCCAGCAAGCCTGCTCCTTGACTTTTAAGAAGGAGTTAACAAGACAAGAAAATTGTCTACCGCTTCTGAAGAATGAACAACTTATGTCCTCTACAGCCTTTTCCCTAACTGTCTAGAGCACAAATCGTCTTGTTTTGCAAAAGTAAGCCATGGAAATGAGCAAAGACCAGTCTTAATACAAGTGCTTATCTAGCTCCTGAAGGATGGACAAGGGGGAGGCCAGCCAGGATTACACTCTGGACAAACAGATATAGGTTATTCACATGTCGATGAGAAAAAAATCAATTGCACTTCAAACCCTGAGCCTTCTGTTGACTCCAAAAGCCTCCAGACCCGACATCAGGAGAGGTTTTGACCAGGCCCCCAAAGGTGCATGTGTTAGGAGGCATGATACTCTGTGAGGCAATGCAGAAAAGTGGTGTGGCTATGAGAGATGGGTCCCAGGGAAAGGTCTTCAGCCAATGGAACTGCTATCCCTTAAAGGGGTTAAGGTCACTCGCCTGCGACCCCGAGTTTCTGCTCACAAGAGGGTTGTTACAAAAGGACACACCTGGCCACAGCTCAGCCTCTCCTCTTACTGTCTCCATGCCTTCTGCCATCATCTTTTTGGAGAGCCAAGTTGGTGCTGGTGTCATACCCTTGAACCTCCATAATGCCTTTTCTTTAGAAAGATGCCTACCCTTAGGTATGTTGTCATAAAAACAGGAAATGAACTAATACAGATAGATGCTAAACTATGAGAAAGAGTTCATTAATTTATCAATGACTTCTTAATTGCAATACACACGCCTCCCACCAGCCTTCAGTCCGTTGACCTCCCTGTGGGGTAACCAATATTGCTTGCACTCCCAACTTAAAATGCTTCCTTCCTTGACTTCTGAAATGTGAATCCTTCTTATTTTTTGTCCAATGTCCCTAATCTAACTTTCACTTCCTTTGTCCATTTCTTCAGTGGGTTAATTTTTGGGATTCAATCCTAAATTGTACAGCATCACTCACCTTGTGCAATGGCTTCAAACAACCCTTTAGATCAATTTCTACTAAAACCTTTCATCTATTCTTCACTCTGCTGAACTCCAAATGTGTATCTAACTTCCACCACACATTTCCACTTGACTATGCCAGTAAACACCACAAAAGATTATGTGTATCAAATCACATACCATATAAAACCCAGCTTTCCCTCTATCCATTATGTATTTTGATTCTGCAATATATGGTGGAATGGACCAAAAAGTTCACTGTCAGATCAGCTGACATGGCCTGTCCTTAACTCCATTCCCATATTCAATTCTAGAAATCTGACACCTATAAACCCCAAGTTTTTCCTCCCTCTCCACCAGACCCATGGTGACAGCCCCCCAACCAAGTCTGCCTGTTCAAGTTACTGCAGCAGTTTCACCACTGTTCTTGCACCTACAGCCTCTCCGTCTCCCATAGTACTTTTTGTCTAAGAACTTTTCCTTATCAGCATCTTTGCAAAACGTTAACCTAATCATGCAAACCCCTGCTTTTGATGTTCAGTGGTTCCCCACTGCCCAAAGCAAGTTTCCAAACTGTTCTTAGACAAACAAAATTTAGAGCGGGACTCTCAAGTTGCTCTAAAACCTTCAGCAAAGAGGGTGAACTCAACATGCCTGCTCTGGCATTCGAGGTGTTCCACAGCCTGGCTTCGGCTCACTTCTCCAGACACAATTTCACCCGCAGCCACGCACTTCATGCATGCATGCTGTTCATGTCTGGGAATACATGGTATAATAAACCAGGGTTGGATTGTTGGATCCTTGCTTGCCAGCACCCAGCTGTGTGACCTGGATTCACGCTCTGGACCTTCTTAAGCATCCCTTTCCTCTGTTGTACGATGAACATAGTAGCACCTGCACATCACAGGTGGCTGTGAGTATTCAATAAGGACAGAGGAAGACGATGCAGAGCCACATACAGGAAAGGGGCTTCACACATGGTATCTAAGAGTGGTGAGGTTATAGGAAGTGCTATTCCATTTGTTGTACTTGGAATTCAGGGTTCTCTTTGTTTCCAGTAGGTGGTTTCTTAAATTCTTTTCAATCTCAGTAAAACATTGCTTCCTCTGAGAATTATTGCTGCTCATCAAGTAGAGCACATAATTCAAACCTGTCTGCTCCCAGAGCTAAGAACCGCTGCAGGCTTCCATAGCTACAGGACTCTTCTGACAATTTCTTTCCCCTGTAAACTGTGATTTACTTGCTGGTTTACCTGTATTTCTTGCTCACTCTCTTTCTGCTACTCAAGTTAGTCTGACTTCCACATTTCAGAGCCCCTGTCAAATCCCTAGCAAAGAGCACGTGCTCAAGAAATGTTTACCAGGAGCAGGCTAAATCCTCACCTTGCACGCACAGGGATCCCATATGAGCACCAGTTTGTGTCCTGAGTGCTCCACTTCCCATCCAGCTCCCTGCCTGTGGCCTGGGAAAGCAGTAGTAGATGGCCCAAAACCTTGGAACCCTGCACCCACATAGGAGACCTGGAAGAAGCTCCTGGCTCCTGGCTTCGGATTGGCTATCTCCAGCCATTGCAGCCACGTGGGGAGTGTGAACCAGTGGATGGAAGATCTTTCTCTGTATCTCCTTCTCTCTATGTATCTGCCTTTCCAACAAAAATAAATACATCTTTTTAAAAAGAGAAATGCTTACCAATAATTGCATCGACAAAGAGAAAGGAGATTATTGAAAAATTGGTGCATAGACACAATTTCACATGATAACAATGGCAATTGACTTCACCACTGAGGGGGAAAAGCTGTGAGTTTCCCTCAGTACGGCAGCGTAAAATAGATTGTAAATTAAACAGAAGTAACTGACAATACCCCTTTGATGGTGGTTTTCTCTTCCATCTTGATCTGATGCCAAGGTAATGTTATCATAAAATAATTCCATTAACTACAATTGTGCAGCTTAGTGAGCCATTACTGTCATCGAAACGTGAAATTATATTCAAAACTGAAAACAGAGGCTTACATAGGAATAAACAGCGCTAACACAGATAGATTACATGGGGGAAGAAACAGAAAGAGCCACGTGACAGGCACTGTAGCCCATGCTCAACACAAAGAGATGACTGCATCTTAATATTTATTTACACATGAACAATGAAAACAAATCATGATGGCAAGGATATTCAGGTTAAACTCTTGTTTAAAAAGGCAGAGGGGTCCACATTTCTTGTGACTACAAGCTACACTAGGAGTGCCTGAGCTTATGCAAACCATTTGCTGCCCAAAATATCCATGACCTGGAGGTGAACTAGCATATACTATTTACAGAAGACACCAAGTTTACAGGGGAAAGGGAAAGATAAGTTAAGATTAGCAAGGGCAGAATAAAACAAGATGCAAAATAACAAGGCCAAAGAGAGAACCAGACAGCAAATGTGTGGGTCCAGAATGTTGCTTCCAAATGCAACCAGGAAAAAATGGCAATGACAGTTGGTCCTAGGTGAGCTGAGTCACACTGCAGATGTCTACTAGAGGTGTCAACCTGGCTTCTGTGATGCTCATCATATCAAAGTGATGAATTCCAGCACAGCCAGCAGCACCAGGCATCCTCCCTCAAGGTGGTCGGTCCTTCCTGGCTTCCACAGAAAGATGGTGAGCAGCAGGACACTTCCAGATGCTGTGGTTCCCATCAAGATACAAAACACACTTCTCAAGGACCATGAGCTCCATGGGCCTGCCCTACATCTGTTTTCCTTTATTCAACTTCATTGAACACAAAGATAAAGACATGATGCCTGCATAGCTGTGCCATAATGGCAAAGATGCCTTTGCTGACCACTTCAGCTCCAAGCCCTTACGTTCTTATCTGAATTCCCACTGCACTTGGAGAGGGTGGCATGGGACCTACTAGCAACTCAAATCTATGTAGGTTTTGGCCTCTCAGCAGCACCCACAAAGTTGACCCTCTTAGCTGAAACTGCTCTCTATCTGGACAGTCCCTCCTCTGGGTCAGCCAAATGCCATCCACACTTGTATGACCCAGGAGAAAGTTTCCATTTTCAAATCTGCTTTCTGCCTGTCTCCCCTTCTCATAAATCTGCCTTTTCTTTTTTTTTTAAGATTTATTATTATTGGAAAGCCGGATATACAGAGAGGAGGAGAGACAGAGAGGAAGATCTTCCATCCGATGGTTCACTCCCCAAGTGAGCCGCAACGGGCCGGTGCGCGCCGATCCGATGCCGGGAACCTGGAACCTCTTCCAGGTCTCCCATGCGGGTGCAGGGTCCCAAAGCTTTGGGCCGTCCTCAACTGCTTTCCCAGGCCACAAGCAGGGAGCTGAATGGGAAGTGGAGCTGCCGGGATTAGAACCGGCGCCCATATGGGATCCCGGCGCGTTCAAGGAGAGGACTTTTAGCCACTAGGCCATACCACCGGGCCCAAATCTGCCTTTTCAATAAAAATAAATAACTCTTTAAAAAAGAAAAAGACCGGTGAGATCTGGCACTGCAGCACAGCAGGTAAAGTCACCACCTATGACTCTTCATCACACATGGGTGCAGGCCTGTGTCCCAGCTCTATACTTATAATGCAGCTCCCTGCTAGGGGCCTCATACAAGCAGTGGGTACTGGCCCAGGGGCTTGTGCCCTTGCACACTGAGTGGGAGGTTCCTAGCCCCTGATTTTAGCCTGGCCCAGCTCTGGCCATCTTGGCCATTTGGGGAGTGTGCCAGTGGATAGAAGATGTCTCTGTCTCTCTTTCCCTCTCTGCAATTCTGTCTTTCAAATAATTAATTTTGAAAAAAAAGGAAAGGAAAAAGAAGACTAGTAGAGCAGACAGGAGATACAGAACTAGGCACAGTAGCTGCATGGGTCCCAGGTGTCTGAGCACATTCTAGGGGAAATGAGAACAGAAAAAACCAGAATGGCCAGCCGCAAAGCAAGAGAACTGGTAACGCCAGAAAAGCTAGCAATGTTTCAATAGCATAAAGAACAATTCAAATTTTGAACATGAATCAGGACACTGGAACTTACTCTCATAAAATTAAACCTGAAATTCTGGAAGAAGTGCCCTGCTGTCTCCTCAGAAAAACATGATATACTGACTACACTTACGGGATGAGCACCAGATCCTGCATGAAACTCTGGGTCTACAGGCTGTCCTTTCACCACAGAAACACTAACAGTTGGTCTAGTCCCACCGTGGAGGAGCAGGAGGAGGCTCCGAGAGGCTGGGTCACTCCCAAAGTCAGCGCTTCCAGGGTCTGAGCTGTGTCCAGCGTGAGCACTGTGTCACTCTCACTGTTCCACGCACCCTCCTGCTTTGCAGCCTGCAGTAGCACTATTTATAAGCAGCAAAGATGGATGGGCATCAGCCCTCTTGCAAGGCCAGATTTCAGGCTACCCCTCCAAATTTCCAAGCTGTTTGTACAGAATCTCCACAGTCCATGCGGCCAGCCCAGAGGGAAGGGGAGCTTCTCAATGGACCACAGAGGCACAGGCTGTCCCAGACTCCAGGTAACTCCACAAGCTCAGAAACCTTGGAGATCAGCACAGCTGGTTGTCTGAGTTTCCAGATTAAGTAGGCTCTGCAAGGGGCTTTTGAAAGAAGCTCAACACCTAAAAGATAATCACTTCAGCTCCTTCTGAATGCTTCTCACTGTGTTGCCTACCTCCCAGAGTATCAATCATTCTACAAAAGCCAGGTGATACCGGTCAGATTTATGGCCATCCAGTATTTTTTTTAAACACATTCCCTATAGTTCAAAAGTTCCCCCTATTTTTAAGACTGCCTTCCAGGGGTAGAAGTTGTAACCTGCTCTAACAGCTTCCTTTGTAGCTACGGCCCATGTGACCATCAGAGACGCTTGTGTCAGACTCTGACTGAGGAGATACTGGCACCAAAGAAAAAGGGGGGAAGAAAGGCAGTCACTTTCTTTGGTTATGGAAGGAAATGAATTGTCCCGTCAAAAACAAATGAAACAGAAATTCTAATTCATTTCAACAGCTTCTCTTGCCTCCTTTTCCCAACTACATCCTGAATTTTAGAAAAAAAAAATCCTAAGCCCTTGTAAATGTTCATGTGCAAAGGGAAAAATGGCAAGGGAAGAAATAATGGGAGCTAGATCAGCTGCAATTATGCACGTGGGGAAAGAGAACAAAGGACTAACAGGAAACAAATACAATAACAGACACAATAAGCCCAAAAGTGATCATTATTCTGACTTCCCACCAGCTGCCTCACAAACTTCAAAAGCACTGAACATACTACTGTTTAGTTCTCCAAATAAGATGCCCCTTAGTATAAGGGAAAACCTTGATTGCTTTCCAATGCCCTTGAGCCTTTACTGGAAAGCAAGCGTTATCAATATAGAGTCTAAAATGCACAGTACACATGGAGCCTTCCTTCTCCTATCATGAGCTACTAGGACATTTTTACAGCTTAGGGAACACTGCTGTTCAGGAGAAATATGCAAGATCAGGCCTAGTTTGCTTTCAGGATATCTCATCTGACAAAATGTCAATGCTGTTTCATAGGCCAGGCTAGGGACACAACAGAGGAAAACCGATCACTCCACTCCATAAGAAGGCAAAGGTGCTTCATCTCCAGCAGCACAGAATTTACCCTGAATGAAGAGTTAGGGATTCTGCACAATAACATGCCTTCAGGCAGAGAAGAAAGCAAATGAAAAAAGTACCCTGTTTCAGTAAATGGAAGAGAAATCAGATAGGAAGGAAAGAAGGGAAGGAAGAGGGAGAGAGAGAAAAAGCAGGGAGGGAAGAGCAAGTAGGGGAAAGATAAATAACATAGATCAAAAAGAACTGGGGAAGAAGACAGGATAAGCTGAAAAGATTCAATCTTCTTAGAGACCAGATATCCTTGTCTATTAATCGGGAAGATAGTATCTGAATCCTTCAACTCCTCCAAGAAACTCAACTCTTAGAAAAACTCAATGGAATCCCTTACTGGGTTTTTGTTAATTGACAAGTACTTCTCAAACTTTAATATCAGATTAACTGACTAAACTAGAGGAACTGAAAAACATTTCATTGTCAGAATCACCTAAAAGCCATTGGTTTAGGGGCATGGTTCAAGCTACACATCTTCATACACATTATCTGAAAATTCGAAGAGTGTTATAGAACACTCCTGAACAACTACAAGCTTCAGATGCCTTGTTGAGTACAACACTTAAGCAGGGAGGATGTTTGGCATAGCAGTTTAGATGCTGCTTGGGACACATACATCCAAGTTTGGAGCACCTGGGTTGAAGTCCCAGCTCCACTCGTGATTCCAGCCTCCTGCTAATGTGCATCCTGGGAGGCAGCAGGTGTCGGCTCAAGTGGTTGGGTCCCTGCCTTCTATGTGGGAAAGCTGTACTGCGTTCCAGGTTCCTGGGCATTTGGAGAGTGAACCAAAATTCATTCTCCTCTCTCATTCAAATAAATCAGAAATAGATAAGGATCTTAAGCTTTGCTAGCTCATCCATTGTTACAATCAAAATGGCAATTACAGACTTCAACTTTCCTTTTGGAAGACCACCCTGCAACAGAGTCCACACCTATCAAGATGCCTACGCAGCCCCTGGTCACACTGCATCACTAAATCCTCAGCATAGGACACAAGACACAGGATTTGGCATAGGATTTTGCAAGGACAGCAAAGACACTTAGGGTTGCTACAGCTAGTAGAATAGGGATCTGTGGCTTCCAGTGTCCTCCACTCTAAAAAAGTAAGCTCAGACGTCACCAACAGAAAGCAAGCAAACTCAAAATAGAGACTATCCTGACTATCTGAAGTCAGCCATATCAGAAGTCAATACATCCCATGGAGTTTTCATTAATACACAGAATAAAGTTCCATTCCTCCCTAAGTCAATTTCAGATGAGTGTTCCTTGTTCGCACTGTAAGAATCCAGGCAATGCATTCCAAGTATGTGTTTTTCTTACTCTCTATCACATACAATTGGCCTGTTCACATACAGTCACTCCCTCTATGTACTTTGGCCTTACAGCCAAGACAAACAGATGATTCTTTTGCAGACTGCATTTGGATGCATCCATCTCTGAAGTATTTAACAGGCATAACCTTTGCGATACCAGCCGTCAAAATCTCTTTAGGTTCTCTAACACATCTGTTCACTTGCTGGTTGTCAGGATCTCAAAAACACACAGGTCAACTGCAAACACCAGCTCATCTGCTGTACATAACCTACCCAGCAGCCAAAGCATCAGGCTCCCTGAATTCTGCCCTCCCCACCCTAGCTCCTCTCACTTTGCATCGAGATTCCTGGGAAATGCTCTCTGTATCTCAAACCAAGGGAAGTTCATTAGACGACACACAGAAGGTCTTCAAATGACAAGTCACATCCATCAGATGAAACATAACTATGCAACATGCTAAGGTTTCTTTTTTTTCCTCTGCAAATGAGCTTAGAGGGTATAATTATTACATACTCATCATTCTCTAGGATGGATTTTAAGTTGTGTTTGATGGACAGCTGGTTGTAAGTTTTGAAAGAATTCCTCTGACAGCACAAATACCGTTTTTATCCCTTAGCAATTACAGAGTTAATCAATCACTCTTACATAACAAGCACTCACTGTGAAAATAATGTCCTCGACCGAACAATGAACTTGAACACATATTCCAGAGCTTTCAGGGTTCTCAGGATGGGCTCGCATTGCTCCCCTCTGCTGGAGGTATCCAAGTATGTCTTCAGCACTGTCATCAGCTTCCTTGATTAAAAGATAATATTTTCAAGATACTTCTCTTTCTAGCTCTCAGCATGGTAATTAGTTTGCTCAAAAAATTATAAAGCATTCAATCAAAGGTTAAAGGTGGTGGTAGACACAAACTCACTCAGTCACTTGCAAGCATAAAAAAAACTCAGCTTAAAAACTGAATTTATTACAGGAAATGAATACGTATTTCCTGCTCATCAAAAAGCCAAAAAAGTAAAACTCAGTTTAGGGAAATAATCTCTTTTGATGAGCGAAACTATTCACAATCAGGCTAGGAGTGGGACCCATGGTGGTGATAATGTCTTTTTTAGCAGTTTCTGCCTATAGAAAACATTCTTGTAATATTCCTGCCTATAATAAAATGTTCTCTCCTTTGCTCCAAAACTCTCCTCGTTTCTTCTCTACTGTTAGCATAACCTTTAAATTATGTGGCCTTCCCTCCAGGGCTTTTTCACAAACTGACCACCACCAACCCTTCCAGCATCATCTCCCATCTCTAGTCCTCAGTTGCCTACACACAAACTAAACCAAGCTACTTGGCAGGTCTCTAGCATTTGAGACCTGGTATTTGCCACAAGTGACTGCTCATGAAATGATGGCTGATTAAACAAAAGAAGGGATAATTCTACTCACTACCAACACAATACAGTACCCATTCTAACCTAGAGGTTTTGCATACTTTTTGAATTCTCCATAATGCAGGTGTGATTTTTATTTTGTCAGAAAGGATATAATTCACACAGGCTAGTGACAAAAATGCTTGTACATCAGGGATGCTCTGTGCAGCCCAGTACGGAAAAGTCAGAATTGGACAAGAAATTCCCATGAACAATTACTTACTTGTAAGCCAGCGTAGCACTGAAATGTTGTTGAATATAAGCCTCCAGGACAGTGTTGAAATGCTGAAATTTCCTGTCTGCAATGAGCCCTATTATGTAGATCTGTAGAAGAGGCAACAAAAAAATTACTATTTTCAGGCCAAACTCATGATAGGAAGCTGTGTTTACATGGTGTAATTGACTCTCTACAAAAACTTATTTGCCCAGGTACTAGCTCACTAATACACAGTTAATCATTTTCTTCTGAATTGTTTCTTCCCAAAAATGTGTTTCATGAAGTGTGCTATTTGGTGTTGTAAGAAGAATTTCATCCTCAAACAAGTTTGAGAAATCTCA
Organism: Ochotona princeps; assembly: GCF_030435755.1. Classification (NCBI taxonomy): domain Eukaryota; kingdom Metazoa; phylum Chordata; class Mammalia; order Lagomorpha; family Ochotonidae; genus Ochotona; species Ochotona princeps. The sequence goes on from NC_080850.1 coordinate 7,870,434, forward strand.
GGTCATGGCCATCAGCCTGCCTTCTCAACTATAAAACCTTGCAGAGTGTTCAGCATGTGAGAACTCATGCGCAGTTGGAATCTCCAAGGGGGTCAAAGAAGGTGCAACTCTTTCCCTAGATCTTTTAATCAAAGGATCTTTTTGTCATGCAGCATGTTTCCTACAGGGCTGGGGCTAAAGGGGACCTTCCCAGGAAGCATTTGACTCAGCAACAGATGTCTCCAAGCAGCTTCTATTAAAGCACAAACACTCCTGATGTAAGAAGTGAACACATCACAAGTTTACTGGTCACACAGGTAACCCTAATGTAGATGCTTCTGATGTTTATTTTGACATGACATGGAGAAAACCTGAGCTGTGTCAGGGAAAGGAGGAGCAGACCATGTGGAGAGAATGCACCATTGAAAATATGTGAGATGAAAGTGCTTAATCTTTCTTTCACTATCTCTTTCTCCCTGTTTTCTGTCTGTACCTCTGCCTCTCCGTAACGTCTAACACTGCAAAACACCTTCCCTCCATCTTACCAAAGCATCAAAGACGAGGATGTCATACTCATTGCTTTGAGAATGTTCCATCATGATGTTGAAGAGGGCATCCAGGGTGTCCTGGAGGAACTAGGTAAAACAAAGAAGGTAAATCTGAGAAAGAGTGCAGCTGACACTGAGGGCCCACTCCAACAGAGTGAGTGCACGCATCCACCTCACCCCATGTTCACGACGTCCAGGCCTAGCGTATTCCCAACAGCCAGATCCTGACGTGACACAGTCATCCAGCAATGCTAGAGCACGCGTACTGACAGTGCCCATGTCATACTGCAAGAATATTGCACAAAAAGAGCAGACTATTTCCACACACAACCTTGGCGATGGCCCTCACAAGCAGGAATGTTAAACAAAATGTTAGATAAAGAATAAATATTCTTTATTAGTCTATTTTTTATGAAATTCAACAGCAGAAAAAAAAGCCACTTCTGGTAAAAGTGGTCAGAATTGTAATTGTCCCCCAAGTGGGCCTACTACAATGCTAAAAGTATTCTTCATCTGGGCGGGTACTTGAGTATGTATGTGTGTAAAAATTCATTGAGTTGTGCTCTTAAGTGAAGCAATCTGCACCTGTTTAATTGTAAGTTTATTATACTTCAATAACAAATTTGTTTTAAGAGGCAAAGAAGGAGTCAATGGCGTCTCCCAAGATGACTTCTCCAAGCTGCCTAACAGCAACAGACCTCATCAAAGGGGCATCTGGGGGGAATTTTCTGCCATTGCTAAACCAAGGAGTTGAGTCAATAGTGCACATTTACAGCATTGATCTGGAAATTCTACCACTACTTCTCTAGGTATGGGCAATTAAATAAAACTTGATTCCCCTCCCTCCTAAGGGATGGGTCAATATTTTCTACAATCCCTCAAAACACAGAGCTACCACATAAAGATGTTTAATTGCAGAGTTTCTAGTTGTACCAAGCTCCTGATGGAAACAAGATCACCAGGACCGCTGGGAAACACTTGTCCCAATTCATAGTGCTGGAGAGGAGGGTTGCTTTAATTAGACCTGTACTTTAGATGCTTTATATTCAACACCACCATGTGATTGCAATGATACACCTGACACATGCATTGTTTTCTGCTTGCTTCACTTAAAACGTAAGCCCTGATGTCTTTTCTCATCGTTAATACATAATGCCCTCCAAGCAGCAGGAACCAAGAATACTTTTCATTTCAAGCAACAGTGTGCATGTAGTACTAAGAGGTCATACAACTATATATAGCAACATACAACAGCAAAAATAATTAGTACTATTTATTGAACTCTGTGTTTCCTACGCTTTAGTTCAATTATAGAGTAAAAGACTGTGCTGAGTAATTTTTGAATATTATCTTCTTGAATGCTCATAACAAACCTGAGAAGTATGTCACATTCATAATATTGTCATGTATAGTTGGCAATTAGGAGAGTAGGGATTTATACCAGAGACTATGCACAGCCATAATTTTCTGCAATGTGGCATTCACTGCCACAGAGCCAAATCACCTCCTGGATTTCCCAACCAGGACTCTTCATGACAGCAGCACGTCCCATTGTTCATTTCCCTTATGGAGGAGCCACCTCTCATTCAACGTTCAACGTGCATGGGTGAATACAGATAAAACAGTGCCATACTAACCTTTACCACTTCTTCTCCATCTACAATCTTCAATTTTTCTAAATTCTCCTGTAGCAGTTCAGGCTTCGTGCGCCATTTCAGCAAACCCAGCAGGCCCACTGAAATAGAGTCCAGGCAAGCAGAAGTCATGTTAACAGCCCTAACTTGCCTATGTATGGCCCCTGGGGCTTATGTATCCATGTTTCTACAGTTGCACACAGCACATACCACACTCACGGCTCCCTTACCATTTTGGGTGAGCTTTGTGGAACACACCAACGTAGAAATGGAGAAAACATCCCGGGAGCTGACAGAGAGCCCCCCAACACTGCTGGAGCTTCTACTCAAGGTGGCCGTCTTATTTTCCACATGGTGTCGATAAGAAGGAAGAGTCAAATAAGCACTGGCATCCTCCATCTTCTTGCTGTCCCCCTGGAAACAACATCTGGTTACCACTCCAAGCCAAGGCCACAAGTCCAAGACAGCGATGGAGACAAATTACAGGGCAGGATCAGAAACAGTGAGGGAAGTCATCAGAGAAGCAACGGACTTCAGCTGATGAGACAGCGCTGGTTCAGGAAAGTTACATTTATGGAAAAAGGCTTGGTCAATCGGGGGACCTCTCTAACTAATAGCAAAAAGGGGGAAAAAATCTTGGGATTCCCAGACAGGTCATTTTAATTCAGTCTAACTTCTTTGTAATATCATCACACATACCCATCAGTAAATAAGGAATCCAGCTTATTATATAAGTTTATAGCAAAGGGTATCCTGGAACTCATCCTGTTCTACCATTCACAAATTTGTCACGATCATTGTTCTCTCTCTGTCTGACCTTTAACTCTCTTGACTAAACTGAGGATAATTATGTTCTCTACCACCTAGAATTTGTGAGAAGGAAAAACAGCACATCATATAGAGAATACATGGAAGAGTGACAGACGCATAGGGCTTTGACAGGATAAAACAAATGACTAGATGTAGGCATTACAGGAGAAAACACTTCTTGAGCCCTTGGTCTGCACCAAGAGCTACAGCAAGTGCTTTCAATGTCCAAGTTCAATTAGTTCACTTCCTTCATGAAAGTTTTATAACAATCATATGAAGCAGCTATTGCCATCATCCTGCTTACAGATGAAGAAATAATTGAGCTTAATTAGGGTAAGAAAAAAAAACAAAATTAAAAAATTAAAAATTACTGATGGCAATGGAACCTCTGCTCTCAAGGAATTCCTAATATGCTAACAAAAATGGCTTTCAAGCGAAACACAGCCTCAATGTGTGATCAATGAGAAAAGCAGATGTTGTGCAAAAAGGAAGCGAGTTTTCTGGAAAAGTCAGAGAAACTAAGAGCAGAGAACCATGTGATCAGAGTGTAATTGCCATGCACACATCACAAAGTGGAATTAGCCTATCAGGGTAAGAAAATTTAATGGTACTTTTCTGTTATTCATTGCTGTCTGGTCTCCCTCCATGCAAATGGAGGCATCCTGCTATTGAAAGACAGAGCAAGAAAGCCCAAAGGTAAGATGAGGCAAACACTTCCCTACTTTCCAAAAGCACTCTACATCCTGCAATAAAAAGAAATAGTAACGGTAGACATCAATACACTTTTTAGGCTAGTTTGCCTAGCCCTCTTGTATAGATGTCATTAATATTGCCTTCACCAAAAGCAGAAAGGAAACAGACTTAGGAGAACAGGTGACACCATTCCAGACAGAGTCATCAGTAGGACCAGGGCCTGAGATTCTCATTTTTCCATTAACTTCAGTGCAGCACAGCATCTCTTACATGTGTCTTAGAGTCTCTCACACATCCTTCCAAAGTAAAGACCCCATTTCAGCTGGTTACAATGTATTTACCAGGGACCAGTCACGGTCAAGTTTACACATATTATCTCTAATAACCCTCACAATGATCCATCAAGAGCCTCATCATAGATGAACGAAGAGCAGTAGGGAAAGTTAAGATTTTGTTTGAGATCACAGAGCTGGTAAACTGCAGTGAGTGTGACCTGGGGTTCCTGTCATTGATCACTAAGCAGGCCTGCCATCGCCCCTTCTCTCCTTGTCCCCATCTCACTGCAGAGACAGTCCCAATTCAAGGTACCTTGAGGACAACCAAGTCGTGGCATCCATCATGCAGAGTGGTTCCATCTTCTTTCATCAGCTTCACATAGGACATAGCAAAGTTCTTTTCTCCTTTATCTTTAGCTGTAAATAGCATTGTGAGGTCAAGAGAGGAAATGACACACGAGCCACCCAGCTGCCCCATTCCTCCCCGCTTAGGCAACCTGCAGAGGTACTATTTGGTTGGGTACTCACATTCTAGAGATGACCGATGTCGAAACATGAATCGCAGGTGGATCCTCTGCATGTCTTCAATAGGGACAGCCACCTAGGCAGGCAGAAACCAGAGCTCAGGAGACAGAGTTAAAGGACCTGCCCCACTCCAGCCCACCACCCCCCATAAAGACAACCTGACCATCTAACTGAGAGCACTGCCTGCTGATTTGCTACCTATCCATCAAGCCTGATGAACTGTAAATAAATTACATAAGAACAAGCTATGAAGAGAAAATAAAGTACCAAATGTAATCCATTTGGCAAACTGCATTCCCAGCCAATGAAAAGAGGCCTGTAAATTATAGTGAGGAAAAATGAATCTCCCAAAATTGATATAAAAGTCACATAACTTTAGCACAGGATTCGATGCACTGCAAGTTGCACAATGCACATTTTCCTTACACACTCCAGGAGTTCTGGCAGCTGCAGTAGGGCTTAGCAAATTGACAATGACCATGAAGGGGGTTGCCTGAGGACTCTCATTTACACAAATTAATAAAGATGTTCTAGACCAATCATATTTGAAAAAATAAAACACTCTAGAGTATATTTGATACTTGGTTGATCCATGTCTGGCTGATTTTCCTCTGAGGACACTGAGCTAGGACAATCACCTCCTGGCCACCCAGTAGCCCTGCCAAGTGAGTGCTCTGATGGCACCACTGATGGAGATGCTTTTAGCTTGACTCTGGGCTGCCCCCCAATGCCTGCAGCACACAACTCAGGCCAATGCAAAGCAGTTTAGCTACCTGTGAGAAAAGCACGTTGCCCAGTGCAACTGACTACCTTTTGGGTGCTTTGTGCTCCATAAAATGAGATTTGAGCCTGATGATGACCACCAATCTATCTTCATTTCAGATAGAGCAAAAGAACAAAGGGCCTCATGTGCAACTGCAGGTGAACCCATCATCTCACTGCATTCTGATCTGTTAATAGCAGCTACACCGTCCGAGGAACTGCTCATGCTGGTGCAAGGTGGAGTCCCTGAACCCACACGCACATCACCAATGTGGGGTGACTGATAACCACCAGGTGGCAAAGGTTAACCAAAGAAGTATCACTGGAGACTGAATGAGCACTGAGAACACAGAAAAGGGAAAATCATCTCCAAAGCTTGGCATGTCATCAGTCTGAAGACCAAATTTTGGGAGACCCACTGAGTAAATTAGAAATATATGTGACACAAGCACATTTAAGGATCTTTTCCTTACGTTTGGTTGACAAGAGCTTGATTATCATATGTCATGGTGAAGATCACTTTTGATCAACCCTGTTGGGAATTCTATGTTCCCCGCCCCCTCCCCCAATGTTGTTTCCCAATTCTTTCTCCAGATTAGGGAAATTTTCTTTTATTATTTTATTAAACACATTCTTAAATCCAGCTTCTCAGGCCCGGCGCGATAGCGTGGTGGTTAAAAGTCCTCACCTTGAACACGTTGGGATCCCATATGGGCGCCAGTTCTAATCCCGGCAGCTCCATTTCCCATCCAGCTCCCTGCTTGTGTCCTGGGAAAGCAGTCGAGGACGGCCCAAAGCCTTGGGACCCTGCACCCGCGTGGGAGACCTGGAAAGTAGTTCCTGGCTCCTGGCTTCGGCTCAGCTCCAACCGTTGCGGCCATTTGGGGAGTGAAACATCGGATGGAAGACCTTGCTCTCTATCTCTCCTCCTCTCTGTACATCTGCCTTTCCAATAAAATTTAAAAATCTTAAAAAAAAATTCAGCTTCTCTTTCTGTGCCTTCAGGAATTCCCATAACTTTTATATTTAGCTTTTTAATAATGTCTCTTAATTCTTGAATCCTTTTTTTGGCTTGACCCAGCTCTGCTTCCAGCTTTTTGATTGTTCACCCATTGTAGCAAGAAATATCTTCCAGTTCTGAAATTTTTTCTTCTGCCTTCTTCATTGTATTATTGAGACTTTCCACTGAATTTTTAATTTGCTCTATCGCATCCTTCACTTCCAATAATTCAGCCTGATTCTGTTTCAGTGTTGCTATTTCCCACGTGACATAGTCCTTAAATTCCTGCATGTGTTTCCCATTGTTGATAAGCTTTATAACAAGCGTTTTGAATTCTGATGTATTGCTCAGTTAACTCTGAGACTGGCAAAGGCTCTTACTCCTTTGTAGGGGAGCCTTCAGTAATATTCATTGTGCCTTTGTCTCTTCTTCTGCTCTTGGTCATTGTACTTCTGCTTAGCAGATTCTTCTCCTTGGGGCAGGGTTTTTTTATTATTATTAATTACATTGCATTATGTGACACAGTTTTATAGGTACTGGGATTCCCCCCACCCCTGCCCAAACCCTCCTCCCATGGTGGATTCCTCCACCTTGTTGCATTACCACAGTTCAAGTTCAGTTGAGATTCTTTCATTGCAAGCATATACCAAGCAGTTGGGCAGGTTTTTAAGCTGTGTCACCCACAGGTCTGCAATTCGATTTTACTTATTGTGGTTGATACACAATTCTTTGTTTGCAGTCACTTGTGTTACTTCCTCCAGTGAGTTTCAGATCCGGACTTCCACAATGGTTTCCATAGCCCCAGAACCTGGTTCAGCACTCTACCCCCAGTTATCCCATGCCGTCCTTGCACTGTTGTCTGTATGTTTCTCCCACTTCCAGTTCACACAGTTCTCAGGACTGACAAATAGAGGAATGGCAATTAAACTCACAGCTGATCTCTCACAGGAAATTCTACAGCCAGACTAAATCAATGAACAACCCATTGCTAAATGACACAACAAATTTCCACCTACTTATATTAACCCTAAATGTAAATGGCTTAAACTCATCAATCAAATGTCATAGATTAGTAGACTGGATTAAAAACAAAACTTATCTGTTTATTGTCTATAGGAGAGATATCTCACCAACAAAGATCAGCAGAAACTATATATCTTGGATTTTGATGCTTTTGTTTTTAGTTCTATTTCTTCAAAACACTTTTCATTATCTTCTTCAAGAAGGTTCTTGATTTTCTTTTTCATTTCTTCAGCAACACATTAGTCATTCAGCAGCATGTTATTTCACTTCATAGCATTGTAAACTTCTGTTTTTCTTCTTGTTGTTGATTTTCTTGTAGCTTTCTTTTCTTTCTTTCTAGCTTTCTTTTCTTTGTTTTCTTCGTGTAGTTGATTTTCTTGTAGTGGACACTTTGGGTGGATTTATAGTGCCTGTGTAGTGGACACTGACATGTCCAAATATGAGGATACAGTGAAGTGGATTGAGGATGGACTTCCAGTGAAACTGTTGGATGTGTCTTGACAATGGGATGCTGGACTCTGCCACTGTCCATGCCCGCAATGATGAACTTATGACTGTTTATGAGGAACTATGTTGTTGTAATGATATGGGAGAACTCGGTGTTGAAGAGCAGGGGGAGGATTTGAGGGTCAGTAAGGGAAATCCCAGGGCCTATGCAACTGTATCATAAAATGATAATAATAATAATAGTAATAATAATAATAAAAAGAAGAAAAGAAATGTATGTGACAAAGCCATTGAAGTTTGCTTGGTCAGCACAGAAAAGTATGTTATGTGCAGATCTTGAGTTTGAAGTGCGATCACAGGGAAGAATACTACTCATACGGCAGGATCATGTGACACTGTCCAATGAATCAGTTCCAAATTCTTATTCACAAGGCAAGATACTCTTTTCTGCAAGGTGCAGTGATCTGGTAACATGAATGTTTGTGCTTAATGCCATTTCCCATCTGAAGACTCATTCCAAAAGGATGGTTTATTGTCATATGCTTGCTCAAAAGCCTCGTCATTCCTCACCACTGGGAAAACAGTACAGCTTAATGAGCTGGGAACCATTCACTACCTGCTATTTCCAGTCTGGTTAGGTCCTAACCAAAGAAAGGTGATGAAGAGAACCGGGAAGCTCACCCATGGGACCTCCTTTTCTACTGTCCCACATCCACAATGGACACCTACTGAGTAATGCTTCTGATTCAGGGATTGTCTCGAGGCCTAAGCCCATATAATTGGGGACTTCCACCATAATCCAAAGACAAATACAGTTGTTTCTGCACTCTATATCCCTCCAGTCAGTATGTTCATAGTTGAGTCCAGCACTGAGTTGGACATTTCATGACACATAACATTGCTAGGATTCATCACCACTCTAGTTACCAGGCCTGACTTCTGCTTGGGTTAGGACAAGAATTTTCTAAAAGACATTCTTCAAGATATCAGCATTAGGATAAGATGCTAAGGATAAAGCTCCATGGGCAATGAGGTTTGAGAAATGTCCTGCACTCTTTGTTTCATAGATCTGCAGAGTACATTTTACTTTGTAAAGGTTCTGAGAACACTATATAAAGAAGCCTTTGTCTGTGTTTCTGCAAATTCCTCAGCATTTCTCACATTTGTTTGACCAGAGAACCTTATTTTTGTGAAATACCACATAGTATTCCAAAAAGCACTTTGTGGAGGAAGCATGGCCTGAGCAGGACCTTGGGGGAGAATGCGTCATGGCTACATCATTGCATTTGGAACAGCGACATCCCCTCTTCCCCTCCATCAGTTTCACAGAGTATGCACAGTGCTGTCTAGTTTATCAATCAGACCACCTCACAAGGGACTCAGTCAAAGCAGGCCAGGATCCCATGTTTGAAGGGAACCTGGATGAGTGCCAAACCCAGATTGGTTTTCTAGACTAAGAAAACTGCCAAGTATTGGCATGCCTTTTTGGCCAGGGTTATGTGGAATCCTTGCATCTGCACAGTCACCCTTTTACAGAAAAAGAACATCAGAGCATACAGAGGTTGGAAGAGTTAGCCAAGGTCCAAGAGTCAGTGAACAGTAGAGCTGGACTATGAATGCAGAATCTCTGGGTTCAGGGTCCATGCTCACCACCACCTTGCTCCACCACACTCAAAGACAAGACAAAGAACATTTATTGCTATAGTCTGTTTCCCATTCCCTCTCACAGCTGTGCTGGCTAGCAGAGTAGCCACGGGCCAGTTTCTTACCTGCTCTCTGCCTCAGATTCTTGCTGCATCGGGTGCGGGTGATGCTAAGACAAACCTCACAGGGTGACTGCAGTTGACTAATGAATCAGACAAACCACTAGAAACAGTGCTTTGTTCACTGCAAGAATTAAGTCATGTTCATTGCAATTACTATTAATTATCATTACCTTGACTGTTTCTATCCAGCGTGGCTGTTTGACCTGGTAGTAGACGACGGAGCGATACTCATTCATGGGTTTGTCCCCAGCTCCCACACAAATTGCATTCTGATCCAACAAAAACAAAAAGAAATAAAGCATCAGAGAACTGCCATTTTCTATACTCGGATGATTTTGATGCCAAGGCCAAGGACAATTTTACACTCAGAAACAATGCTTCCTTCATCAGCTTTCTCTGGGTCCCCTATCATGGCCCCTCTCCCTTTCAAATTCATATATATGAGCCTCCCTACCCCCAGGAATGACAGCTGCTTAATTATAGAAATTGTGTTACTTCCATTCTGGAAAGCACTGGAGCACACAGAGCGCTGACATGGCTGCCTTATTGTAAGCGCTAACCAGCCTTGGAGTCACTGCACACTGCCAGTCTTATTAATCCTATTTGTTTGCTAAGTCTGAATGTGTGCAAAGTTTACCAACAGGCTCAGATCAGCCAAGCAGCAACACTTCTGATGGATTTCTCTTGCTGACACTCCAAGGGAGGGAGGAGGAGTTTGCTGAGCAAGGGGAGAAGGCACAGCTCGCAATCAGAAATGGAGACACATAAGATGGAGATGACTGGGAGAAAGGGACCCGTTTGAACTCACAGTACGGGAGCATCTTGTGGGTACCACACCTATGCCAGGCCCTTGGGATATGGGAATGAGGAATAGGAGTTCATGGGTTGGTGGACAACCACACAAGTCATGACAGCAAGGTGATGATGTGACAGAATCAGACACATACCATTGTGGGAGAATAGAGGAGGGATGCTTAGACAATGCAGCTGAGCATTTAGTACAGACTGCTCGGAGGTAATGACAGGTGAGGATTCAGAAGGGAGAATCCAAGCTGGCTTGCACAGAAACGTGGGCAGAGTGTTTGGAGTGGACAGTGAGCCACAGCACACACAACCCTTGTTGTCAGTTATTTCTCTGTCACAAAATGATGCTTAGGGTTTCAGAAAGGAACTAGGGACTGAGGAATTATCTTCTCTTGGCACACATAAGCCTCTAGCTGTCTCCCTGTGTTTCTGTTCATTCCAGCAGTTGTAGCCCCCAAGGAAGATCTAAACTAGACTCACTCATAAGGAGCGAACACATAATTTTTATTCAACTGTTACTGATTTTTAACCTCAATGTCCAAGACCCCTAGTGACATCAGAATTCATTTCAGAATCCTAGTCCTTGAAACTAAACATTTTTATAGTGAATAATTCTGTATCTCTCACAACAGACCACCAGGTTCTCCAATGGAGCCTTAACAACCTCAAACTGCCACAACCCGACTGAGTCACAGAAGGTGGCCACATGTAGGCACTTAAAACCCCTGTTAAGCTAGGCTAACCATAGGGAAGGGAGACCTTGCCCCACTCATGGGGAAAGTCCCCTGTAGTTTCAAGGCCTAGGAAAAGGAAGAGGTCAACTTCAACACTGACTGATGGCATCCATGGTCACATTAAACCATTTGAAAATAGGGTGGGTCCTTTCAGAATTTATCATTACAAAAAGGAAGGAAAACTGGTGAACTGGCAAGGAGGGAAGATCCACTGCTCTCTTGGTTTTCTGTGGGAGGAAAATCACAGAACTTCTTGATGCGCTGAACCAAAAACATGCTGTCAAAGTGAGTTAGACAATTTTGGGTCCTGCATCAGGCCAAGCCCTCTATGCCATACCCCATCGCTGTCTTCCATAGTCACTACCACCTTCAATAATTACTGTCGTTATCTTGATTTCATAGCTTGGTAAACTGAGGTTCCGAAGGTGGAAGCTATTTCCCCAAAAGAGACTGATACCCTCTAACTCCTCATCCAGTCCTGTTCTGTTCCAGTCTAGATGCCTTCCGAGCTATGGGGATTTATATCCGCTGACTTGTACGACCTTAGAGTTTCTGTTCCTTCAGTGAATCCCATGTAGCTTATAAAAACTGAAAATACACATAGATCTCCGGTGAAAGGGAAATTGCAAGGCAGCAGGCAACTGAACCTCACCAGAGTATCCTGATGATGAAAATGTTTGATTTCCTAAGACTGGAGCAAAAAGTCTCTACCTTTCCGGAGGAGGTCTGCAGAGTGCCCTCACCCCCAACACACCAGAGACACAATGCAGCAAAGCGTGTCCCAAGGGCACTGTGGCCAGAGGACCAAGCCCATGGCCTGAGCCCAATTTGGAGCAAAACCTAGCTCCCTCTATGCATTTAAGAAGACTGTTCAATAATTTTTCAAATGGCCCATGGGTCCCTGGTGGAGGTCAGTTACTCTGGGCTGCTTAGATAAAATCTGAGCAAGAATCAGGAGGCCTGGAGGCTTTGAGGCTCACTTGACCTTGGAAAAGACACCTCAGCAGGAGGAATCATCAGGCTCCTGTTACACATCCTCTTCACTTTGTTGATATCACAGGAGGAGTGGGGGGGGGGGGGGGAGGCGGCACCAGAGATGTGAAAATAAGAAAAATAATGTAGGACACCAACAAAGCCAGCCCAGGGCAAGATGGCAATCTGTATCCCTAAGGCGGGGATCAGGCCTGGGGCTCCTTACACTTCTCTAATGATAGTGGCTTTTTGGAAGGAACACTCCTTATGCACACTCTCCTATCTGATATAAGAGCTGTTACCTGGCTGGTCCCATTTGCAGCCAAACACTCTCAGGCTGTGTAACTGGCTCAAGGTTGTTTTGCTAATCTGGACTGGGCTGGTTTTTGATGTGGCTGCCTGAATCCAGAGAGATTATGCACAACTGTACCCCTTAGGCCACACTGTCCCACCTCCACTGCCCCACACTGGCCCCAGAAGAGCAGTGCTTTCCTGGTCCAGAACGCAAGACTTCTTCTTCAGAAACTTGCCGCAGGTTCCAATGCCTGACTTACTCAGTCTCTCCAAGGGCTTCCTTCCCTCTTCCTTCTCCTTCCCACTTATCTCCCCTAACTGGTCTAGCTCAACCAAAGGCAGCATGCACCTGGAGCAGCAGGAAAAACCGATAACTCCTGGAGAGGACTATTCCCATAGGAACCCACCCATAGCAGACAGAAGTAGTTGAGTGTGCTGCCTGACACTTAATTAGGCAGTGATGTTTATTTCTGCAAAGAGAGAAAGAAAAACCTCCCACAGGCTCCCCTAGCAATTTTCAATAGTCAGTCAAGTGAACTCCCCCATAACATTCCTAATAAATTTGCAAATTATCACCACGCCCATGTTTCTTATCCTTCCAGACCCCAGAATATCTACTCTTTCATTCATCCCTGATAAATTCATGGATTGGCCTTGCACATTGTGACTTGACAAAGAGCCAGAGGACATGATATGAGACATGATATCTGCTTGCCTGTTAACTCTTCCTCCTCATTTGCCCCTTGCATTGAGACACATACATCAACGTCTTAAAAATGAACCTCAGGTTAACAAGTTCTCCAACAGAGAGCCATATAAAAATAACTTCAAACTTCTTTTGGATTCAAAAAAAATCCTTTTCTCTTCTGTGTTCTTTTGAGCAAAGTGCGCCTCATTTTAGTTTTCAGAAAAGCTTCAGAAGCTGATAAAGGAGCATGCACTAAACCCTGAGAGTTGGCTCATTTAGCTATGACTTAACATGGCAGGTCTCTATGAGTAAAGGCAATTATGGGGATTTCTTTATATTTAAAAATAATAACGAATCGTTCCAGAATTTGAAGGAAGTATCTGTAACAGTCTCATTTTCAAAATAAAAAAATAAATCAGAAACTTTTTTTTAAAGTCACAGACAGGACAGTGAAATGTTTAAGAAGGCACCTTATTGGTGCCATCTACTCCACTATAACCTAGGATAACCTCGTCTAATTGTCTCTTGAAAAAAGTTTCATTTCCACACTTGTGAAACGAGGGATAATTAAGAAAATACAACCTAACACAGCACTTCAAAAAGTTTACAGAAAATGGAATTTTAAAATATTTATTTTGGTGCAAGGAAAGCTAAACTACCACGCATATACAGGATCTTCAAAGAATTCGCAAAAATGTTCATCATAGAAAAGCTATGCTAGATTTTAAATCTTTCTGCATAAAAATAAGCTCATCATATGACTCCAACTTTTCACAAACTTTCTTTTAAAGATTTATTTATTTTTAAAAAGCAAGAGTTACAGCGAGAGGGAGGGGATAGAGAGAGAGAGACAGAGAAAGAGAGATAGACAAACATATCTTTTTTTGTTTGTTTTTTGTTTGATTGGCCAGGTTTGGACCAGGAAGCAGCCAGCAGCCAGGAACTCCACTGTGGTCTCTGTGTGGGTGGCAGTGACCCAAGTATTTGGGTCATCAGCCACTCTTTTTTCCAGGCACATTAGCAGGGAGCTGGATCAGAAGTGGAGCACCAGGGATTCGAATTGGCCCTCAGACAGGACGCCAGCATCCCAAGCAGCTGCTCAACCCACTGTTCCACAATGACAGCTCCTCCATGAGCCTTCTAAGGTTCACGTATGCTGACAACACTTGGCACATAATAATTCTCTTATGCTCATTCTTCTTAGCCAGAGAATAGCAATATCACCTTGAGCTGCAGGCCCCAGGATTAATGCTGATGACTTCCCAAACTTCCCCCATACCCCCGTGGTGGACACCTCCACCCTATCTTGCTCTCTGACCACCTACAGCAGCCTAGGGGACTGCTAGCCCACACTAAAACTTCTGAGAGTCGATTTTATGTTCACCTAAATACTCCAAACAGAAAAATTGAGAAGCAAAAGCCTCCCACACGCTGGACACAGCTGCTAACAGTCTTAAAGGAAAAATAAGTAAAAAGTGTACACACACACATGACAAATTCTGTCCAGGACATATGTTGGATAAATACAGCAGTGTGCTTTGCATTCCTGAATACACTCTTCTAGCCCTCTGGAGGCCAATTTACAAGTGAGGCTTTCCGCTCAAATTTCTAGCTGAGCGCTGGGGAGTTAGATTAAGTGCTGAGAATATCTGCTTTGAGGACATCCTGAGCCTCCACACCAGCTTGAGGCTCTGCATTGATCCTCTTTCTTACCATGGATTTTGCCTGCATAAACCAGCTCAGGTTTCAATGAGAACAACATGTTAAATGGAAAAGGCCAACCTACAGAACTAAAGCCAGGCAAAAATCAGAAGGGAAGGAGGAGGAGAGAAAAAAAAAAAAGAGGAGAAGGACGGGTCATGAAAGGAAAGGGAATAGACACAAAAAAGCTGCTTGAATGCAAAAACAACACATGGGCTTATTATGGGACACTGCGCCACCCAGGCTCCCAAGGTGTGGATCACATTACTCAGCACCATATCTAAGTAGCTGGTACTTAGAGCAAGACTAGAGAGAGGAAAAGCCAATCTTTATGAGCAGCAGTCCCTCCCAGGGGAGCCCTGTCACCCGGAGCACAGCCAAGTCCCTTACAGGCAGCGTTTTGCCATCTTCTGCGCACACACACATGATCACTTCCACATTCCTCTGCGTGGTCTTGTTGTACTTGTCAAAGTCACCTTGTAAGAGTGTAATGTAGATGTCGTTCCTGACATCCCCTGAGGCAAAGGGAAAGAGGAGACACAAGTTAGAGTCAGCCGCAGTGGGAGAGACACTGACTAACTGGAGGGGATGGAGGTGGGAGGGAGTGCTATTAATGACATTAAAACCAGAATTGCTCTGGAAAAGTATTTTTACCTCATTGGGGAGCCTGCATAAGTAAGCTAATGAGGGGATGAAGGAATGCTAGGAAGTCAGGTCCAGCAAGGCAGCTAGGGCGGTCACTTTGGCCATGTTTCCCGCTACACTAACATCATTTCATTTTCATCCTCTACTGACACCTTCTGGGAAAGCAAAGGAAAGCTCCAATTGGATTGATCTGGCTGGGCCCATGAATAAACAAGGCGACTTGCCCATTCAACACATCTTTTACTGCACAGAAGCAGGAGAAAACAACTGCCTGTGTGCCCCAGGTGCATGGGGCTAGAATGAGGTGCAGGGGACCTTGAGGAAGGGAGGCAGCATGAATAGGAAAGTCCACAAAGGAAAATACAAGGGATGGAAGTCTCAAGTGAAACAGGTGCAGTAAGTTACAACAGAGTCCCGTGGGACCTATGACAATCATGGACAGAAAGGCTAAGTCGGCGGAACTGATCGTGGATGCCAATCCAAGAGTAAGATCTAAGGCAAAAAGAGCAGTTTCAAAGGATCATTACACAATCCCACTTGTTGGGAAAAAATATTGATAGTGGTGATTACTCCTGGAGAGAAAACACTGAGCAAGCTATTAACATGTTACTTTATACCTTTTTGTGCCATTTGAATATTTCACAATGATCGTGTATTCCCTTGGTTATAAAAAAAAGAGTTTAAAAATTTAAGAGAATGATTACATTCCCTCAGGAAAATGGAATTGCTCTGCATGCAGTAAAATAGAAATGATGTCCATTTTAAATTATTGAGTGATAAAGCAAGCTGCAGAAAACCCATATAAAGCAATACTAAGTAAGGGTAGGTAAAATGTGATCCTATTATTGAGTCAAGAAATTATAGGTGTGCTTATTTATGTGTGTTTATTTTTGTGAGTGCATAGGAAATTTTCAATGTACATTGTTTTAGGTAGTTATCTTTAGGAAGAAAAACACAGACAGACATAAGAAAAGACAGTTGTCATTCTTTAAGAAGACAATAGGTTGCAAGGGCTGGACCTTTCTCTCTGGACCCTGTCCCAAGGAACGGAAGGTCAGAGCCACTGCACCTCACCTGGCATGATGATCTCAGGGAAGCCCAACTTCCTGGCCACCACAGTGGTCCTGTCCACCAGGTGGGGATAATCTTTGCGAATTTGAATGATGTCACCCACAAGCATCTTCATAGTCACCCAGAGCCCTGAAAGGGAACACTCATGCTGAACACTCAGGTGTGCTGAATCTGTCTTCTCTCCCATCACCTCTTTCTGGAGACATAAAACCAGAAATCCACTAATCCAGCCCAGAACTTGGGAGTGAGACGTCCATCTACTTCTAGCAGTGTTGCCCTCTGACGAAATATCCCACCTCTCTCAACCCCAATTTCCTAACATGGGGATGACATCATCTTTCTCTCAGGACTGGTGGTTATGAGACCAGAAAGGGTAAAGTGACTAAAGAAAGAGCCTGACATGGAGAAGAACTTTAAGATCTATTCTTTCTTCCTTGGCTACTAGCAGACTCCAACAAGTCACCTTGGAAGCTGAGGTTTCCATCTTGAGAGTCATATGCTCTCAGTCTTCCCAGGGACCCGCCTGCAAGCAAGGCCATGGTTCCCAGGATTCAGAATTTCAATCCTATTTCAATCCCAAGTCAGAGGTGCCAGAGCCCCCCCCCACGCTGTCTGTTTACACTGTACCTTGCCCTCCGCTGTCACCTTTGGAGGCTGTGACTTTGCCCAGCATACTGTGCAGGAAGTCGTTCTCAGCCGTGACCCTGGAAAGCAAAGGACAGCACAAAATATACACAACTGTATCTTCATGGAGGCCCCACATGATGGCCCGAGGTGCTACAAAGTATTCTCACTTCCTTTGTTCTCTCTGGATGTTAGCTCAGAGAACACTTAGGCCACGAGGTAACATGGCTCTGAAAGCTGGTAATACCAGCCCTACAGTAGAGACCATCTTTCACTGCCAGCCCTCACCATGAATATTCACCCGGCAAAGTGGCAAAGTCCTTGCTATTAGGTCTTAACCACCTGCCAAACCACAAATGCTAGCTTCATTACTTGGGTCCTCCTTGGGGGTTATTAAGTATCAGCAACACTCTGGCTGAGGGTTCGGTGAGGGTCCTGCATTCTCCAATACTCATCTTAGTGCAAAGCAAAGACATTAACCTTTTTGACTGTCCTGACATGAAAACCAGTCTAGGATTTCCTATAAGAGGCTGCCAATCCTCTTGTGTTCCTTCACGGTTCCATGGCACCTACCATACACATAATGAGTGCTTCATTTGTTGGTTATCTGCTTAACTCCACACCTAAAATACAAGCCCCACACGGACAGGACTGTGTTAATATTGCTCACAATACCCTCCATGAACAGCACAAAGCGCTAGCCCACTGCCAGGTCTCAACAAAAGCAAGTCTGATGAATCAATAACATCTGATGGATGAGTGGGTGAAAAGCTGATGGTTTTCTAGCACCTTGACACTGAGGCCATCATTCTCACCCTACTCCTCCTCTTGGGAGGCTCAACTGCCTGTCATTAGCTCAGGAAAACAGCTCCCTCTGCACTCAGCTCAAATGGCCCTCTATGAAAATGGGTGTGGTTGAAGACAATGCCAAAAAAAAATAAAAAAAGAGGAAATGTCTTACGGGTGAAAGGGTATGAAGTGCTGCTTTTCCTCATCGCTCTCTGCTTTCCCCTTGATGATGTCTGTTATATCCATAACTAGAAAGGGAAGAGAAATGAATGCATAGTTTAACTTCCCCCTGTCACTCCCAGGCGAAGAATGACAATGAGAAGAGATGGTAAGGCAGGGCATGGAAGTCAGAGGTTCAGGAAATCCTTCAAAGACAAGCAAGTCAGCCAGTGTGGAACAATATACAGGGAACCTTAGTTCTTAGCACGAAGCACCTGGGGAAACAGCTCTGGACAAAGTAGGTTGGGAGGCCAGCAGGACAGCAACATGTCCGAGAGCCCTGTGGTTTAGCAGAGAATGAAAGGGAAGAGAGCAGTGGCTATGAATTAACGATCACTCTCAGTTCTGATACGTCTATCCTGAATGTCTATTGTGCCTTTAACACTCAAGGGCAGCAACTTCCAGTAGGATCTGAGACTCTAAAGGCAGCTCTCCAGCCACTTATTACTGATGTGCTCCTAGGCAAGGCATTGGCAGCAGGATCCTTGGACTCTGCTCTGATATGAAATGCCAGCGTCACGGGTGATGCCACACCTGCCGTACCCCAACCACAGCCTCTGTAAGTTATATTTCAGTAACAAAGAATACTGACATACCAAATTGTGATGTTCACAGGCATTCAAATTATCTTTCAGGAAAGCTGCACACTAGTTTAAGTTGGTATATTAACAGAAAATGTACAAAGCAAGGAATACACAGGTAATAGTTAAGCTTTGGAAACGTGACAGACCAAGAGCTTAGAGGGAAGGGCGGAGCTGGTGTTGTTCTACAGTAGACTCTTGCTTGGGTCAGACCTACTCTCCAAATGTCCCTTTCCATCCGGAATTGAGCTGTGTGGTGGGTGACTCATGCTGAGTAACTGCATTTCCTGTCCTGGAGATTGTTTTTAAACTGATTTGCTCCTCATAATGAGATCTTGCTTGTATTCGCCTGCCTTTTCCACTGTGCCGGGCAGCAAAGGCGCCAATGGCTCAGACAGCACCACGCTCCCACTGCTCCGCTCCAGACACATAGATGGCATCACTCATGGCACTTGTCACAAACCTGCCCTGCCTCACCAATTCTATCAGGCACCAGAAACATGGCCATGAAGGGCTGTCTGGAAGACATTTTTCAGGGGTGGGGACAGCGATCAGGAGCAGAGAGAAAGAGACACTCTTCAGAAACCAGCCATATAAATACTGTACACATACCTGCCACTCCAAATGGTCTCCTCAGGCCCTGAGTACACTTCTTTGTATTGGTGTCCTTAAGATCCATTTTCCCAACGCGCACTATTTGACAAATCAGGTAAATTTTATCCCTGTTGAGGTCTTTGTTTCCAAGATCCTGTAGGGCAGGAAACCAATAGTTACATATCACATGGTGAATGCCAAAGGGAAAAGAAAGCTTGGTAATTATATCTGAGGAATGCACTTTACACTTGGCATACACGGAGCCTGAAAAAGATAGACAACAAGACTGTTTCACCCATGGCCCAGGTGAGAGAAGCAAGGATTGGAAAGAACACTGAGTGATGGGAGCAGAGTGTTCAATCCCAGCTCTTCAAACTGCTAAAGAAGGCAGAATTGCATCAGTTTGTACAGCATTCCCTGTAATGCAAGTAATGGATCCAAAAATAGTATTTGCTACAAATGACCCTGTGGGTCTCATCATTGCTCAGCACCTCTGAGACAAAAAGCCAAAGGAGGAAGGCAAAATAATCACAGTGACCTGGGCACTTCAGGTGTGTGTGTCAGCAAAGGACAGGTGCTACCAAAATACCCCCAGGTCTCAGAACTGACAACACAGCAGAAGTCTGCATCTAGTGCCAGCTACACTTGTAACGCAAATAGGCAGGAGATCTGCTCAGTTGCTTTGACTGGACCCTTGACTGGCGCATCTTTCTTGATTCAGGTGAAACCACTATCCCCAAGCCAGGGAAAGGGAATGCAACAAATCACTTACTAGTTCTTAAAGCTTCTACACAGAAGAGATGTGCAGCACTTCACAGTACTTCTCTTCATATTCCACTGAACGAGGTGGCACACAGCCACACTAACTGCAAGAGCATAGGGACCGACTCCAAGGTGAAAGAACTTCACCAACCAACACAAGTAACCTGAAAATCACATTCTTTGCGTTGAGAAGGGGGAACTTTGAACTGCTGACCTGCATTAAGGCACAGAAGTCACCATCTTATTTGAAGCCTAGCAACTCCCTAAAGTTATTGCATGATTATTGGACTCTCACTTTAACAGTGGACAGAGACACAAAGAAAATAAGGGGTTTCACTAAGGCCATAACGGTGGGTCTTAGGGACACTGGACTTTTGATGCCAGAGTCCAAAAGCATGTCTATGACAACATAGCTCCCTCACCACCAGAAAGTCTCTCAGGAGACACTATACTGGACACTTCAACATTGGATTGCTTCGCTCAAATGTAAAATCCTCAGTGGTCTTGGAGGCCTGTGGCATCTTGGATCAGGTTGGGAAAGGAACAACAAGGCATGCTGTTGGCCTCAGTGCAGAAAACTGTGGACCTGCCTTTGTGGGGCCCAAAGGCCAATATCTCCAAGGACAAAGGTGGGGGGCATCCCTAGTTCCTACAGTGGCTAGTGTAGGAGGAACACAGCAGGAAGTACAGAGTCTCTGGGAACCAAGATTCAATGTGGTTCATATCTACCTAATTGGGACAGTGATGGTTAAATTTTGCATTAACTTGGATGTCCTATAATATCAAGCTGATTAGTCAAACACTTGCCTAGGTATTTGGTGGACTTGCTTAAATGCACAATTGGTTACCTTTAAGGAAAGAAAGTTATCTTCCACAAAGTCAAATTTTCACAATCAGTTCCAAACTTTATGAGCAAAAACTAGAGTCTCCACAAGAAGGAAGAATTCTGCTCACAACTGTGGTGTAACAATCCTGCATGAGTTCCCAACCCTACAGATTCCAAACACACACGTGGTGTTTCAATATCCCTGGATAGATCTGACTGTTACAGACCTGCCTCTGCTCCAGTGGAAGAAATGGCCACCTACTTCAGTCTCTCAGGTGCCACTGCTGTGCAGGGAGAGAGCCAAGCAGGGGAGCTTTCATGACAAGAAAGCTCTCCACTTCTCTGAAACTCCAGTTTGTTCAAAGGCATTTGGGTTTGAGACCGTAATGATCCAGGGGTTGGAACAGTCCTCTTCACCCGCCTGGATCCTTCCTCCAATCCATCCCGAAATCTTCCTGCGATTCATCTACAGATGCTGCATTGATTACTTCATCTCCCTCGCTCAACCCAGTAACATTAATAGTTCCCTATTTCCTGCCCTATTAGTTGTTAACCTTACCTAGTTGACATGAAAGGGCCTAGATATAACACATCCATCTATCCTAGCCAACTGATTCACTACCCTGTGACTGCAAGTACTCTAATTTTGTCACAAGACTTTCTTTGTGGTTCTACAAACACATGATGTTCATTTTTAACTTAGGATCTTTCTTCCTAATCACCCCCTCTAACATGCTTACCTCTATTCATATATATCCAAGTCATTTTAAAAAACCATTTTTTATTGGAAAAGCTGATTTACAGAGAAGAGCAGAGACAGAGAGAAAGACACTCCATCTGCTGGTCCAATCCCTAAATGGCCATAACAGCCAGAGCTGAACCAATTCAAAGCCAGGAGCTTCTTCCAGGTCTCCCACACAGGTGCAGGGTCCCAAGGCTTTGAGTCATCTTCCACTGCTTTCCCAGGCCACAAGGAGAGAGCTGGATGAGAAGTGGAGCAGCCAGGACACGAGCCAGCACCTACACGGGATCCTGGTGCTTTGCAAGGAGAGGATTAGCCAATTAAACCATCATGCCAGGCCCTCTGTGCTTAAAAATCTTTTCCAAAATTCACTTATTCTTATTGGAAAGACAGATTTACAAAGAGAAAGAGAGACAAAGATCTTCCATCTGCTGGTTCACTCCCCAAATGGCCACAAAGGCCAAAGGTGAGCCCATTCGAAGTCAGGAGCCAGGAGCCTCTTCCGGGTCTCTTACATAAGTTGCGGATCCCAAGGCTTTGGGCCATCCTCTGCTGTTTTTCTTGGCCACAAGCAGAGGGCTAAATGGGTAATGGAGCAGCCAGGACGTGCACTGCAAACCGGCACTCATATGGGATGCCTGAGCTTGTAGGCAGAGGATTAACCATTGAACCAATGGGCCAGCCCCACACACTTAAAAATTAAAGCACTACTTCTTTTATAATTATCTCCAGCCCTAATTACTCCTGTCCTTCTGTATATTTTTTAAATGCCTAGAATGGTATTTTTCATACACAAGGGGTCCTGGTATCCAAAGTGTTCCTATGTGTAATAGGCTGAAAGTATACCCCATCCTCCCTCCCAGTGCCCACAAAATTTGTATGTTGAGGTACTCATCTCAAGAGCCTCAGAATATGACTGTGTTTGAAGTGATCGGTTGAAATGAGGTCATTATTGTGGACCAGTGTCACTAATATCCTTACAAGAAGGAGTCAAGAGGCAGCACTGTGGTTCAGCAGTTTAAGCTGCGGCAGGCCATGTCAGCATCCGATATCAGAGAGCTGGTTCAAGCCCGGGCTTGTCTGCTTCCATTCATGCTCCCTGATAATGTGCTGGGAGGGCAGCAGATGATGTCCCAAGTTTGTGCCTCTCCCACCCTTATGGGAGAGCCAGGCAGCATCCCTAGCTCCTGGCTTGAGACTGACCCAGCTCCTAATCACTGTGGTCATTTGGAAAGTAAACTGGCAAGTGGAAGATCTGTGTTTCTGTATCTCCCTCTCTTTCTGCTACTCTGCCTTTCTTATAAAATAAACATATGTTTTTAAACAGAAGGAGCCTATAGTAAGACACACACATATATAGATGACCACATGAAGACACCTACAAATCAAGGAAAAAGACCCAGAAAAAAAGCCCTGCTGGTACCTTGACCTTGACCAGATTTCTAGCTTCCAGAATTGTTAGAAAATAAACATTTATGGTTTAAGACAACCCATCTGAGATCAGTTACAACACACCTAGCAAACTAATACACCAGCTGGGTTGCTGGATAAAACCCGATTAGCCTCTCCTCTCTGAAAAGCTGTCACTTGCTCAAGATACAGGATCTTCAAGAGCAGCCTCCATCCAGCAGAGAACCCCTCAGGCACCAGAGGCTCTTCAAACATTATATAAGCTCTGGTAAAAGCAAAGAGTGTGTAATGGGAAATCTTGACTCACAACTGGGCTCCAGCTCTTATGTCTCTCAGTCCTGTCAACTTAGGCCTTATAAAACTCAAACATGTGGGGCAATGCAGCATAAGGGGACTTCCAACAAACACCACCTGATTTAGCAACACATTATTCCTCCTTTTACTGTGTACTTTTGTTTTCTGTGTGTTATCAGCAACAGCCAAACTTGGCTAAGCCTTAGGGAATCTCATGGTATATAATCTGCTTTTTCTCTTCCAGGACCAAGGAGGGTGAATACTTATGAAATGGAAAGTCAACAATCAGACAGAAACATGTGCTGGCTCCACAGGCTCAAGGAGCTGGGAGCTTACTCCACCATCCCCGCCCCCCCAAAAAAAGACGACTAGAAAGAGATAACATCCAAACAGAAGAGATTTAAGGCTGGTAAGGCATTGCCTGCCAAGTCTTATCTCATCTCCAACTTAAACATGACCTTGACACTCCATTGAAAGTAACTTACAGTCAAACACCATCACATCACCCTGCTTGAATTATGCGCCCTGCTTGGATGGCTTTCTGACATCGCTCTTTCGCGTGTATTCAGTTGTTTACTATCTCAATCCCCCTGAACCAGAGTAGGGATCTCATCAACTGCTCCATTCCCCAGCCCCTCACCCAGAGGTGACACATAGCAGGTACTCCTCCTGACTGACAGCTCTTGAGTCGACAAAAGAAGGGAGGACACCATAACCTTCCTGGCCATGAATGAGAACTCGGACCATCTCAACAGATAAAACGCCTGAACCCAGTGAAGGGATAGGCCAAGGTTCTGAGGCCCACCTGGCCGGAGAAGCGGAAGTATGGCATAGGCAGAATTCCACAAAGGCAGGATCGCTCATTCTCATTAATACTGCACGACACAGACTTACCGACGACCTTTCCTTCATGTCTACATGCTCAGTTGTTTCTCTGCAAAATAAACTACTGATTGATTCCCTGTCCTGCTTCCTCTCATGAAACATCTGTCTTGTGGTTTAATCGGGAAGCCCCGTGGGACTCTCTTATACATCAAGAAAATAAATAGGCTCCTCCTTCCAACTAATAATAGATAAACAGGATTGAGGCACATTTATATATGCCAAGAAGACTTTGCCTAAGCAA